>NC_140496.1:55222939-55610439 GCF_964271855.1 Acomys minous | reverse complement strand
CAGTGGCTTGTACGGGATTTATAATCCAAAGCCGTGCTTTGCCACATGGCATTTCCCAAATGGCAAATGGCTGTCGGTTTAGAGAATTTTTACTACAGGCTGAGCCTGGGACCAGTAATATTTTAACTTTGTTTTCAGGTTCTAATGTATTTCCTAATACGCTGAAGATGTGATTCAAGTCTAAACAGAAAATTCTTTTTTCTTTTTCTTTTCTTTCTTTTTTTTTTCTTCCCCGAGACAGGGTTTCTCTGTGTAGCCTTGGCTGTCCTGGACTCACTTTGTAGACCAGGCTGGCCTCAAACTCATAGTGATCCAGTTGCTTCTGCCTCCTGAGGGCTGGGATTAAAGGTATGTACCACTATGCCTGGCGAAAATTCATTTCTATTTCTCATAGCTTAAAGGAAATTTATGTAAGCCAAGCAGGGTAGTGCATACCTATGATCTCAGCACTCAGGGAGGCAGAGTCGGATCTCCATAAATTGGAAGCCAGACTGGTTTACAAAGCAAGTCCAGGATAGCCAAGGCTATGCAGAGAAATCCTGTCTAGAAAAGTAATAATAATAATAATAATAATAATAATAATAATAATAATAATAATAATAATAATTTATGTAACATTGTTAGTGCACCTGTATTTTTACTGCAACCCATCAGAAGGCCAGGTGTGGAACTTCCCACTCTTGGCATCATGTCTGAATACGTGTGAGATTTTGTTTATTTATTTTTATTTTTTTGGTTTTTCAAGACAGGGTCTCTCTGTGTAGCCTTGGTTATCCTGGACTCACTTTGTAGACCAGGCTGGCCTCGAACTCACAGCGATCCGCCTGCCTCTGCCTCCCGAGTGCTGAGATTAAAGACATGCACCACCATGCCCAGCTTTATTTTTATTTTTAAAAAATTATTTATTTATTATTTATACAATGTTCTGCCTGCATGTACACCTGCATGCCAGAAGAAGGTATTAGACCATATTATAGATGGTTGTGAGCCACCATGTGGTTGCTGGGAGTTGAACTCAGGACCTCTGGAAGAGCAGTCAGTGCTCCTATACTCTGAGCCAACTCTCCAGTCCCCATGCCCAGCTTTAAAGTGTGAGATTTGAAGCCGAATTTTCACATTAGGCGTGTTTCACCAGCGTGATAAATGTTCACTTACAATATCTGTCAGTACAAACCAATAAGCTTCTGTTTCCAAACCTAGCAGTTACCACAGCGGTGCGATCAGCACGAGATTCGTGTGCGCAGTGTAGGTCAGGTTTAATTGACTAAAGAGCGCTGTCACGGAACCCATCGAAACCAGAGTCCTTCCAACGCTACACATTTCTGGATGACTTTTCACGAGTTGCAGAGCCTGTGCACTCCTTCGATCCTTCTTCAGTCCTTTAGTTTTTGCAATATTTTCTTGAGTTCTTTTCCTTCCTTTGCTCCTTGCCCCTTACTGCAATCTTATTAGCCAACTTCCTGGGCAATCCAACACTAACGAAGAACCGTGGCTCCAGGCCAGGGTCCGCCTTCTGAGGAAGCTACGCGCGGCCCTGCAGCCCCACGCTGTGCTCCGCCCAAACCTTCGTGGCCAGCGCTTTGGGCTGCAGTAGAGAGATCTCTGATTTTTGCGTGGGACTGCCAGGGTGCCAATCGCTGTTCAGAGGACCATTGGCTGATGGCTTTTTCTTTAGTTCCACCACACACTTCGGAGAGGCTTAATTCTGATTTGTGGCAGAGGCATTGCCCACAGGCCGTGTATCTCAGGGACACCTCAGTCTTGCACCCTCACATTCCCACCTCACCCTCAAGAGTTCACTTCCATCCCCAGAAGCCAAGGGCCTAGTCTCCAGGCCTGGGTGACACCAGAGGGGCAACTGGTGGCTCCTCTTTGCTGCTATCCTCTCTCTGACTTTTCCTCCTCAGGAATCTTCCTTGCAGTGTCTAGCAGCATCTAGCAGCATCAGGCAGGATCTGAGAGCTGGGGGCTGGGGAATCTGGGTGGCCTGTCACAAGTCGTGGTCTCTGGTGGGCACCAGCACATGCCAGGGACTCCTTCCTACTACTCTAATGGAGATCCTGTGCTGGCCAGTTTGGGGACAATGGAACACAAACTAGAGCCACTTCAAAGGAGGGAACCTTAATTGAGAAAATGCCTCCATAAGATCTGGCTGTAAATGTAAATTCTGCTTCAGTCTGCCTGTGACGTCATGTCATTGCCTACCTGCTACGGGGGCGTGACCCTGCGCAGGGCCATATAAAAGGACAGACTTCTTGTGTTCTCTCTGCCCCTTGTACCTCTCCTCCTCCTCCTCCTCTCTCTCTCTACTCTCTTGTTCTTCCTCTCTCTCTCTGTCTCTCTGTCTGTCTCTCTCTCTGGGATACCCCTCCCCCTTTCTTTCTCTCTCCATGCTCACTTAATAAACCTCATATAATATAAATCTGTTGCCTGGCATCTTATCGTATCATCTTATTTTCTTTTTATTGATCTTAACACTCAGAAGCGGTGAGTGACCTGAACACCTTTTGTGAACAAGGCACGCGGAGTAAGACTTAGGTCTCTCGCTCAAGTCTAAATCCAAACTGTGTTTTCTAGACAGCCTGCAGGATCAACAGAATCAGAGCTGCTTAGACCAAGAAGGGGGCTGACGGGCCTGGAGACACGGACCTGAAGCAAAAAGCAGTCTGCTTTCACAGGGGACCCTGGTTCAATTCCCAGTATCCACATCATCTGCAATTTGTCTCAGGGAGTTAGACACTCTCTTCTTGCCTCCTTCGATACCAGGTTCACATGTAGTACATAGACATACATGCAGGCAAAATGCACGCAAAGGAAATAAAACTTTCAAAAAAGGAAACGTGTCAGGACATGGTAGTGTGTGCCTTTAATCCGAACATTTGGTTGGTAGAGGCAGGCAGATTTTTGTGAGTTCGAGGCCAGCCTGATCGACATAGTGAGTTCCAGGACAGCCAGGGCTATGGAGAGAGTCTCTGTCTCAATAGAAAAGTGGACAGAGAACTGCAAAGTTAACTCTCTTATTTCATTCTAGTTCATTGGAACAGTGCACAGGGACAAGTTCGGGGCCCTAAACCTCCTCTGGATTTGGAGCACCTCACTTAGCAGCGGTTACTCAGGTGAGCCTGAGAAGTGAGCCAGTTTTAGTGCCCGCAGCGCTCAAACGCCAATCTCAACTGGCTCCTCCGGGAAGAGGGCAGGGCAGGCATGCGCACACGCTGCTGTCCCGGGGTCAGCTAAGCTTACTTAGACAAGGCCTCATGGGGGTATCAGAGGCAGTGGGTGGGGACTTCATCCAGAGCCCTGTTGGGCTGGCCTGGGAATTGTAAAGAAACCCAGCAGAGAAGGTTTCTGTTGTGGTTGTTCGCTTTGTTTACTTTGGGCAATGCTGTCGTTTTGTTTTTTTTTTTTAAGCTGACTCTTCCCAGAGGAGATCCTCAGTTTTCAGCTGAGTAAAGTCAGGGGCCATGCCACCAATGGGACATTTAAAAGCTCTGTGGTCAGTTGCTGGGGAGAGCCCTGGGTGGCTGACACCCCTTTCCCCTCCCCCCCACCCCCTCGGAGAAGCAAATGCCGGGCTGCTAACTGGCTGACTGCAGCCACTGGTCTGTAAAGCACACTTCTTAAGCTTTCCACCGCAGGGAAGAGGTTCCCCAAACTCCCTCCCAGCCACTCCCCATTGCGCCTAGGCTCCCAGACACCCCGGTGCCATTGCTACAGTTGAGAATTGCGGGCATCTACTTCTTGGCTTAAAGCTATAGATTCACACAGTTGATCCTAACTCAAAGGTGTGTGATATCTGCTTTTCTTTCATGGCTTAAGGTGAACAGCATCTGTGCAGCTATGCAGAAATTAGAGGGAAAAGAGGGAATGTTCATTTGCTCCATGCCTTTAAAATTTCTCTAGTTTCTTTTGGTCCTCAAATACCAAAGAATAAAATCTTTTATGCCTAAGATTAGAAACATCTGGTCTGCATATCTGAGGAAGGCAGGGTGCAGCTGGGTGGAAAGGCTTGCCTTCCCGAATTATGGAATCGTGAGTCTTAAAGGACTAAAAGTCACTTAATACAACCTCTTGATTTTAATAATATGGGAACAGGACAGAGAGGTGAGCCAGCACCCAGGTGGCCTTTGCCCTGCTCTGTGCTGTATGTACTCTATGCTCGGGGAGGACTTTCATACTAAATGGTAAGCTGTAAGATGCATGACCCCTGTGTTTGAGGCACCTACTTAATCCAGTTTTGTAATCTCACCCAACAGATAGTCTTCAGAAGAGAAGCCTGATGCTCACACAGTGCCTACTATGTGCCAGGCAGCCGCCTGTTTTCCTCACCTCACCTTTACAACGGGACCGTGAGGAGACATTGCTATGCATACTTCATGGATGATGAAGTTGAGAGGTTCTGTACAGCTGTCCGAGTTTGCCCAGCTAGAAAGTTGTAGCACCAGGACCGGAATCCACATTGCTCCTACTCCAGAGCTCCTGTGCACACCACACTTAATAGTCTACACTTCTCAACCTTCAAAACTGTGGCCCCATTTTCATGATTTTTACTTTTACAGTTATAGTCATTTAATAAGGATTTGCCAGGCACAGCTGAGATGATGTAGCTGTGAGCTTTTCTCCAGAATGCAGTTCCCTGGGGAAGCAGACAGTAAGTAACCCCTAAAATAAGTCCATGGGGTGAGAGAGGCCACTAAAAGAGTAAAGCAGGAGAAGGAGTCCTGGGATCTGGGGCTGGGAAAGACAGATTCTGCAAAAGGATGCTTTCCGTGTAGTGTTAGAACAAAGATCTCAAGGTACCTGAGAGAACGGACAAATGGACATCTGGGAGGAGAGGCTGAAGTGAGCAAAGGGCGCACTTGATGTCAGGGAAAAAGCAGACAGCCTGCGCAGGAAAGTGGGAGCACGCGAGGCGGAAGGCCGCGGAGGGCAGGTAGGGTAGGGTCTGCGAGGTGAGCCAGGGTAGGGTGAGCCAGGGACGCACTGGAGCAGAACACAGACACATCCAAAGTAAGTTCCCAGAGGACCAGCAAGTGTGTGAGCTGAGAGCGGAGGGCAAGGAAAGCAGAAAGCCTGCTTGGGGGTCCTGTGCAGTTAACGAGGTGAGGATGTCGCTGATAGGGGCCCCAGGGAATGGACACGGATGTAATTCAAGGTCTATTTTCATCTTCTGCGAGAGTCTGGTTTTCTATTCACAATTTTGACATGTCATGGTGTCATGAAATATGCTCCTGTTTCCACTCCCTGTTTTTGCATATCTTCTTTCTTTGGGATAAATTAGCAGAGGTTGAATTACATCATCAAAGGATGTCATTTGTATGATGCTAGCTACATTTTGCTATATTACATAGCAGGGTTAGAGATCCTTGGTCGTGTGTGTGTGTGTGTGTGTGTGTGTGTGTGTGTGTGTGTGTGTGTCTGTGTGAGAGATGGGGGGGGGAGGGAAACTGATTGTGGATGGGGTCATTGGCTCCTGCCAGGGCCTCCTGTGGAGCTCAGGGGACAACTGTAGAATTGGTTCTCTCTCTTTACCTCCTGTGCCAGCTCACCTATGCAGCAGCCCCTTCACCTTAAAAAGTCTAGAATGCTCTCCTATCCCAGCATATCTCTCTCTCTCTCTCTCTCTCTCTCTCTCTCTCTCTCTCTCTCTCTCTGGCTTCTCTTTTCTCTCTCTCCTCTTTTTCAAAGAACACATGAAGGGGGAAGCTTAACAAGGAGGGACAGGGGTTAGAGTGGCCACAGAGGGAGGCAGGAAAAGGCAGTGGACATTTCTTTTTTTATTATTTGTTTCTTGTCTCTCAGCTGCAGAAAGCAAGCACCAGCTGTGTCCGGAGATGAAGAGAATCCTCTGTTACAATCAACAACTCGGAGCACTGCTTACTCAGACCCTCTTGCCTTCTGGGGAGATCAATGGACTTTGCCATTCCCATTATCTTTCACAATATCCCCTGGTGCTAGCTCAAACTGCCCTCTCTGAACAAACATTCCTCTCCGCGGTGGGCGGTTTACTAAACTTTTTGGCTCTTTTATTCTCATCCTCCATCAGTTTGAGCCCATTCAAAGGACTTGTCTTCCCTTCTACTCCAAGTGTACCTGCTCAGTCTTCCTTTTCCAATTTTACGCTAGCTGTGAGGTAAGTGCTTTCATTATTAGAAGTAGGGGCTTCCTGATGGATTCTAGGGTCTGCCTGTGACTGGTGCGGGAATGCAGGAGGCTTCGAAGGGGAGGGGTGTGCAGCCTGGTTGACTCAGGCGTCCCAATTTGAAAACTTACTGCAATGCTAAGGCAGTCAAGGCCCATTCACGCAGTGTAAACACACGTACATCAGCGGGACAGAAACACCAGCCCTAACAGTTATGCTCAATTGAATTTTGACAAAGGCATCGAAAGAATTCAACAGGGTGGGGGATGTCTCTTAAACAAAGGAAAAGTCGCTGGACTGACTGGATATCCATAAACAAAAGGATCAATTTGGACAACTGCTTGATATGGCACTTAATAATAAGCTCTCAGTGGATCGAAGGCCTACATACCTGAATTAAAACTCTACAACCTAGGATACTAACTGGCCCTGGGTCAGTTGATAATCTTAGTTACAACACTAAAACAGGAGCGATAAAGAGGAAGAGATACCAGGTGATACCCTGAGCTTCATCAAAATTTAACACGCCTGTGCTTTAAAGGACACGACCAAGAAAATGGAGGAGAGGCGCCTTGTGGTGGCACACACTTTTAATCCCAGCACTCAGAAAGCAGAGGCAGGTGGATCCCTGTGACTTCCAGGCCAGAGGCTAACCTGGTGTACTTAGTGAGTTCCATGCTACATATGGAGTTTGCACTTAGAATATTCACAATCCAATAATGAAAAGACACATGACGAAACTTTTTTTTTAAGTGGGTGAGGGATGTAGCACAGTGGGAGAGTGATTAATTAGAGTGCTCCAGGGCATGGGTTTCATCTCTAGCACCACAAAATTAATACAAATAAAGATGGGCAAAAGATTATAATTTTATCCCAAAGTAATTAAGAGAAATGGCTAATGTCTCATGGGAAGTCATTTGGTGACACAAAGCAAAAGCGTGGCCAGATAGCTCTGCTCACCTCCATGACAAGAACTCAGCACTCAGAGAAACAATTACTGGTGAGAAGAAAGAGGAATCAGGAAGTGTATGTGCTGCTGGCAGGAAAATAAAGTGGATGCATCCACTTTGGAAAAGCTTGAGAGTTCCTGTGAACACTGAAAATGGAGTTAGCATGGTCTAGCAATTGCAATCCTAGGTGCGTTCCCAAGAGCAATGCTAACATGTCTGTACAGGAGGCTGCAGAGAGTGCAAACAACCTAGCTGTCCAGCACCTGACGGTAGACACGATCTGACGCATCTGTCCAGTTTAATGTTATTTAGTAACAAAATGGAATTAAGTTCAGACAGGTGCTATAATATGGATGAGTCTCAAAAACCTTATGGTAGGAAAAAGCCAGAAATTAAAGAAGACATACAGTGTGACACCACTTATATACAATGTCAGAACAGGCTCATGGTGCAGAAACAGGAAAGTAGCGGCCATCTAAGATTAGAGAGAGCAGAGGGCTGTACCAGGGCACAGGAACAAGTCACCATGAACGAATGAAGGTTTCCCTTCAGTATGAAGGAAATGCCTGAAGTTAATTATGGGCATGGAGCGACTGCTCTATAATCTACTGAAAACAGAACATGTCAGCTTTGCAGTACATAAATCACACCTCAATAAAGATGTGTTTAGAAAGCGGCTTCTTTTTCACTCTTGAAAAGAGACAGCAGATTGTGTGGTTCACTGCCCTCAAGAAATTTGCTCATGTAATGCATGAAGGAGCATGCTGTGGGACGGCCTAGGGGGATGCTAGTGATGAGAGCTAAGGGGGAGAAGGGCCAGAGGGAAAAGGAGGGCAGAGAGCAGGCTGCAGAGTAGAAACAAGGGCTAGTCTAAGAGGTGCTTCCAGAAACAAAGTCACAAATCATCTCAGGGCTGGTAAACTCAGTGAGAACTGGGAGGAGATGGGCAGTGCAATCTTCAGGTCTCTTCCTAGCAAGTAGTAGAAGGAGTTAAGGATGGAGTTGATTTGCTGAGCATGGAGAATGCTGTGCTCAGCTCACAGCAAGTATCCGTAAGAGTATGCAAGCATTGCAGGCATCTAGACAAAGGGATTCCAATCCATGTTAACAGCTCTTACCAAAAGAGAGCGTTGTGTTATTTCGGTTCAGAAAGCACCCATAAGAGAGTAACCCTTTCCACAAATGAAATTGCAGATTGACACCAGGTAACTTTCTAAGAAACCACCTCCTCATTTAAGCAGAAGTCCATGCATATAACCAGTCCCTTGGGTGTCTCTCTCTCTCTCTCTCTCTCTCTCTCTCTCTCTCTCTCTCTCTCTCTCTCTCTCTCTCTCTCTGTGTGTGTGTGTGTGTGTGTGTGTGTGTGTGTATGTGTGTATTTTGCCCGTGATAATTGCAGGGAACAAAGGGAGCCCTGAGTAAGTGACGGTCTGTGTGAATGTGTGTTCTTGGTGTGGGCCTGGCCATGTCAGGGACCCCAGAGCCTCAGGCTCATGTAGGAATGGCAAAGCCTCCCTCACCCCAAGAAAAGTTCAGGGGGAAACAGCAGAGTCTGGTGCATATGTGGTTAATTGTAATATGTGAAGAAATGCCCCTGTATTCATGGCCTGAAGGCTGTTCCGCACAGTGACTACTCCTATTGAGATAGCCAAAAGTCTCCTTGATCCAAGCGCTTACACAAACCTGGCCTCCATGTTTATCTCCGTAACAACCTCACCTCTGCTCATTCAACTCAGTGTAATAACCATGCTGAGCTTCCGGTGGGGGTTGCTGCAGCTTTGCCATCAGACATGCCACAGTCTATCCTACTCGGCTTTTCCGTAGGCCCACGGGTCCATCTGTGTCTGTTCTTCATTCCTTCACTGCCACCGTCAGGTCCATCCAAGGAGCCATGCTAGATGTGGCAGTAACTTTAAAAACAAAGTTTAAGCCCCAAATCAGAGATGGGTTTGATTTCACATGTGTTAGCTTGAGTGAGGATGGCCCTATAGGCTCTTATGTTTGAGTGCTTGGTCCCTAGTTAGTGGAACTGTTTGGCAAGGATTAGGAGGTGTGGCCTTGTTAGAAGAGCTGTATCACTGGGGTTGGGCCAAAAGCCCTCCCACGCTAGGCAAAAACTTCCTCTGCCTAAAACTTGGGGATCAGGTGTGAGCTCTCTGCTACTGCTCCAGCGCCAGGCCCGACTGCCTGCCTCCTGCCACCCTCCCTGCCATGATGGTCGTAGACTGACCCTCTGGAACTGTAAGCAAGCCCCCAACTAAGCACCTTCATTGGTTGCTTGGGTCATGGTGTTTCTTCACAGCAAGACCAGAGCAACTAAGACAATGTATCAACTTATTTCAATTAATATTAAAAAAAAAAAGAAAAGAAAATAGGGAAAAGAGGCTGGGGAGATGGCTCATCCTGTGTAAACATAGGATATGAGTTTGAATTCTCCAGCACCCACATAAAAAGCATGGTGGCTCACACCTTTGATTCCAGTACTCAGAAAGCAGAGGCAGGTGGATCTCTGAGTTTGAGGCCAGTCTGCTCTACAGAGTGAATTCTAGGACAGCTAGGGCTACACAGAGAAACCCTTTGTTAAAAAGCCAAACCAAAAAACAAACAAAAAAAGTAGGGCATGTCTGAACATGCTTATAACCCCAGCATGGGGGAGTAGAGACAGAAAGATCCCGAGTTCCCTGGTCAGCCTGACTAGCCAAAATGGTGAGCTTTTGTTCAGTCAAACTGTCTCAAGATAGTAAGGAAGAGAATAATAGAGAAAGAAGCCAAACATCCTCCTCTGGCTCAGGATGTATGCATATGGGTGTGCACCCCCTACCCACACACAAGAATACATCACAAGTTAAGGAATATAATGGTATTATTATATCTCATTGCCTCATTGTATCTAGTTAAACACAGACAGACAGAAAGACAGAAAGACAAACACACACACCCTTACAAGTTCAGAGCATGCCAGGACACAAATCACATCCCAGTGAGTCCCTTCCTTACGTGTCTTACCCTTCCCCATCAAAGCTTGCTGACAGCCTGTGACTCTGGGTAGAAGAGACGGACAGAACAGCGGTGACCACAGCTTACTCATCTGTACACTACATGGTAATGGCTAGAAGCATAACACGTGTAAAGGCCACATGCAACATTTGTAAGAGCTACTTTGGGGCATATGATTTTAATTTTAATAGAAAACTAACCCTCCCTGCCTCTACCAGATGAGAGCATCACGCCTTAGGTAGGAGGTGACTTAAGGTCTCAAGAGAGGAAAGACAAACCTCTCTCATTTGGGGAAAAAAAAAAGATGCAGAGGAGCTGTGGAGATGAGTCAGCAGTGAGGAGCACTTGCTGCTCTTACAGAGGACGCAGGTTCTGTGGCAACCCCCCTGCTGGAGCACAGCTGCCTGCAACACCAGCTGTAGTGGACGCAGTGCCCTCTTCTGGCAGCCCATGCATGCACTGCACATACACACATTCAGACACACTCACCAAACACATCTTTAAAGAGTCTAAAGAGAAGTCTTTCTCTTTACTGCTCACACTCCCCACTCAACCCCCTCACCTTCCAGCGGGAGGTTTCTCGATGAGTAGCCCAGGCGGTCTCTCTGCTCACACTCATTTTCCTTGTCAAACGAATGTAGCAGACTCATCTGGCCACAATCTGTGACAGTCACAGTACTGCAGCTTGAAGCACTCATAATTCTTACACACGGCTTGAGGAATGTCCTTGCCTATTGCAGTGAGTGGGCAAACCCTAGGCACACACCCAGACTGAAGCTTGCTGAATTGTCTGTGCTCCAAGGCGCCTCCCATCCCCAGCCCCTCCTCCCCTGATGGGAAGGTGGGAAGGTAGGAAGACAGGATGCGTGGGAGGAGGGAGAGAGGGAGGCCAGGAAGGAGGGGGCAGGGAAAGGGGATTTCAAACAGTCACCTGACTACAAGCTCCATTCTTTCTCACTTAGGAGAGCCTTTCTAACTAACTGCTGCCAGTGTTGCTAAAACTAAGACATCTCTAGCACTTGCAAAGAGGCCTTGCAAGAAAATCAAGCCCATTTCTCCAGAAATGTCTCCCTTACCTCCCACTGCCATGTCCCACATGCCTCCATTTGAGTTTCAGCAATGAGCTGGGTCTTGGAAGACCTGCAGGGTCAAGGGACTGTAAGTTCCACATAACATGTGCGATGACGGAGGGCACCCCAGGGCACACCTCATCTCTTTCCTGGTGAGCCTCAAGTCAGCCCTGGTTGGGTCTGTGGCAGAAAGTGAGACAAAGGGTGAGTGCAGAACTCAAGAGGCTCAGGCACAAGCAGGCTCCTCCCAGCTGCATGAACAGCACTTCCTCTTCTGTCCTCTCAAATATGAGCTTGGCACCCTGTGAAGACCCAAGTGCCCACTTGCAGCCAAGCAAAGCAGTCTTTCCTCCACGCAGGGTCAGCTGCTCCAATTCCAATTCTCTGAGTTCTGATGCTTCAAAAGCAGAGGCTAGCTCTCATGCCCTCAGTTCTGAGGTAGTGGATCTGGGGAGATGAATTGTAAGACACTAGGAGGCTGAGCACTGGGGATTGCCTAGTCTTCCTTGTGTTGAAAGTATACATTTCACACCTTTCATGCCCTCCTGTATAATCCAGGCTTTGGGATTATCACCTTTGATAGCAAAGGGAAGAAATACAAATAGGTGGGCTGTGGCAAACCACAGGTGAAATGCTTTTGGTGAGCCCATTTTGAAATGGTTTTGATTCTCCCATTTCTCTTCTCTCTCCATTGAAGACCTGAAAATAAGTGTTCACAGCTAGTGCATAATGTAGCATATAAACAGAAAGTGTACAACGTGGCGTTCCCGTTATTATAAAACCCTATGAAAAGGGTTTGTGCAGCTTTCAGGCAGACAGACAGCAAAGGTGCACCAGGGTGGGGTGGGGTGGGGTAGGGTGGGGGCACGGGAATGAGAGCACAAGCTTTAATCAATACTGTCCCCGGACCAGTGTGCTCAGGGCCGGAGGGGCCTCAGAGCCAAGCTTGGTAGATTGTTAGAGATAAATGGTCCATAGTCACTCACTTCCGAGACCTTCCCTTAGTCTCTACATTTGTGGTGCCTTTTCTTTAAAGATTGAGGGTTTTGCGTGTGTGTGTGTGTGTGTGTGTGTGTGTGTGTGTGTGTGTGTGTGTGTACCCCATGTGGAGGCCAGAAGAGGGCATTGGATCCTGAAACTAGAGCTCTAGGACATGGCTGTGAGCCATCATGTGGGTGCAGATCCTCTTAACCTCAGGGCTATTTCTCCAGGCACCGCCATCCCCACTCCAGCACTCCAGCCTTTGTTTCCACCATCTGTTCAGACCAGTACCTGGAGATACTCCTGGTGGCCCAAGGGCTATATGAGGGAAGCAGATGAGGGTACACTGATGGAGCTCTGCGGCTTCTTGCTCTGTCACCAGGGGGTGCATCTCGGGTCATGCTGGGCACTCAGCAGCTCTGTGGTGGGTATCGGTTTGTGCTTCCTCCCCTTTGCTTTCGATTCAAAGCCTTCCTGTTGCACTGTGAGTCGCTCTGATGAACCACAGCCTCCCAGCAGCTACCAGGGCATGCAAGCCGGATCCATGTGGGGCTGAGCATAGGGCAGCCAGGGGGAAGGGCGTGGAGATAAGGAAGAAGAGGGGGGCAAGCCAACCAGAAAGAAAAAAAAAATCTCCAAGATAAAATGTCATGATGAGTAACAAGGGAGCCCTTCAGTGTAAATTAAAAACACCTCACAGTCTCCATTCAGCCCTGCTAACGCCAGTCCTGGGTTACCCTGCTAGCTACGTTTTCATGTGTATTGTGGTGCGGTTCTTCTTTCCTTTTTTTGAGTCAAGATTTGTGCATGTACCTCAAGTTAGCTCCAAATCCAGCAAAACTCCTGGCTCCCAACTATTGGAAATACCGGAATATATCATCACACCCAATTTAAGTTATGATCTCAACATAAGAAGCATTCTAAAATTCAGTATCCAGGTTCAGTTCTGCTCCAGATCAACATTTTGACGTTAGAATTCAGTCTGGATTCATGTGAGGCCCTGCAGTAGACTATGTCAGAGAAAGGAAAAGGCACTCGTGAAGGCCTAGAAGAGGACGCAAGGTGTAGTCCAGCTGCGGCACAGTGCTGCTACTGAAAGGCTATGAGCTCTTAACTTCAGACATGACTCAGGACAGCTTGAAGCCAAAGGGCTTTAAGTAAGAGATGGTTCATCAGAACTGCATTTACGGAAACAGCTTGATGGCTGGGAGAAATCAAGGGAAGAGAAAACAGCAGCCAAGAGACTAACACCATGGAGAGCTAAAAGCTCGTGCAGATGGCACACACACAGACCATCTGGACATCCGGAATGGGAGATGTGGATGCTCTAGAGACTCGCCTCTTGAACTTGGTGCTGATGGGATCTGGAGAATATATAATCACAGGTGAATCCCAGGCTACTAGCTAAGCTAGTGGCAGGCTGGCATCGTAAATATTTGGGTGAGAAGCGCTACAGGAAGAACAGCTCTGAGGGAGGGGTTGGCTGATAAGGTTTCAGAACTCCCAAGTGGGGTTCTGGGTGGCAGCTGGCTATACAGATGTGGTGTTCTGGAGAAGCTGAGATTTGGGTACTATTGGCATATAGGTCTCATAGTGCCATGGGAGGGCTACACTTCTCTTGGAGGATGTGAAGGAAAGGGCTGGTACAGGATCTCAAGCAATTACACTGTAGGCACTTATAAGGGAAGAGGAGCCCACAAGGGATGCTAATGATCCATGGCTAAGGAAAGGGAGGGGAAAAGGCAAAGGAAAAAAGTGAGTGGAATCAAATCAAAGGAAAACAGCAAGTGTGTCAGGCGGATGTGGTCATTAGCATCAAATGCTGCCCAGAAGATAAAGGCTGATGTGTTCACTGGATTTAGTGATACAGAGGAAGATGGTGTCACTACTATCTTAGGGAAAGTGTTTTCAACAGGCCTTGAGTCAATGCCATTACAGAGTGGAAAAATGAATGAGAATTGAGATTAGAGACAGCAAAGAAACACAGCTCATTAGCTCAAATATGTCCCTTTCACACCATCGCTAAGTTGTATGTTTTGCTCATTTCAGGATGAGGTGGGAGTGAAGGGGACTTATGAATAAACAGAAGTCTGAAGAGTATGTGTATTTTTTCCAAAGGCAGAGCTGAAGTTAGGGATCGAGTGACTTATTTTGTACTCAGGAGAGCATTCAGAAAATAACAGCCTATGTGCTCTCTGGTGCCAGCGTGGGGATGTTGGCTAGATCACGCCAAGAATGTGATGCAATTCTCAAGAACAGGAAGAGGGTTAGCCGAAATGGAAAGATTCTGACTTGGGGGTGGAGTGGAAACCAATGTAGTGTTTTTCAAAAGAGCATAGCCAGAAATGAGCAGGCAAAAGTAGAAGGAATAAAAAAGCTGCCTGAAAGTCTGTCTATCGTCCTTCATGACAGTCGGCAGAAAAGCACCATGCTCAAAACTGGCTTGGGCGGTTATTGTGATCTCGACATATAAGGGCTTCTCCCTGAACTTTTCTCCTCAAGCAGAGAATATATCTATAAAATACGGATAAAGCAGCCCAAAGGGCCCCAGTCAAGATCAAATGACAACATTTCTGTGAAAGTCAATTTTGTGCTACTGCGAACAGTTCAAATGTCAGTTGCTGATGTTATTCAAGATGATTCACTGATTAAAGTTTAAAAACACAAGAATATTTTAAAGTGAATTTCTCTGTATGACAGAGACACCATGACAGCCCCAATACCACAGGGAGTCATCCTTTGGGTTCAAGGAGGCATCATGGGTTAGAAAAATCAGGGCTGAGCATCTCAATGTCCTCCTACAAACATTTTAAAATATAAAAACTCACCCAGGCATGGGGCATGCACGTTTAACTCTAGCACGCGGGAGTCAGAGGAAGCCAGCCTGGTCTGGATAGCCAAGCTACAAAATGAGACCCTATTTCAGAAACGAAGCGAAGCAAAAGAAAACAACAAAACCCCAAACAAAATAAAGCTAAAACTAAATGTTAAATTACATCTAAAAAGGTCAGGCAGGGCTTAGTGGTGGAG
This sequence comes from Acomys minous, assembly GCF_964271855.1. Classification (NCBI taxonomy): domain Eukaryota; kingdom Metazoa; phylum Chordata; class Mammalia; order Rodentia; family Muridae; genus Acomys; species Acomys minous. Next base: position 55,595,269 of record NC_140496.1, on the reverse strand, counting down.
TCCTTCCCTGGAATGCACAGGACCCTGGAGTGGATCTCAGCACTGTGAAATTAACGTGGAAACATGGAACGGGGAGACAGATCAGCCAGTTGAGTGGCTGCTGTTCAAGCACGCGGATCTGAGTTCTAGCCCCAGAATACACCCATGTAAAAGCTAAGGTTCTTTCTTTCTTTCTTGTTTCTACAAGCATGCCTGGTACCCTTGGGGGTCACAACTGGCGTTACTGCTGTGATCTGCCCAATGGGTGCTGAGAATGAAACCTGGGTCATCTGGAAGAGCAGCCAGTGCTCTCGGTTGAAGAAGCAGCAGACTTTGGGGTTTTACTGCCCTCTGCTGGAGACACTCATGGTCTCAGATGCAACCAGAACACCCTGCACTGGAGAGGTATCAGTTCCAGAGGAAGCAGGCAAGAATGCTCGGAAGTGCTAGGCAGCAAATCAGAACCATGTGAACAATACAAGATATCAAGACAGGTGGTTCTCACTGCGTAGCCCAAGGCTGGGCTAGGACTCCACAGCTTGCTTTTACCCATAGCGCTAGGCATGGGCCACTGTGATAGGCTAGTGTCTTGAGCATTTATAGTTATGATGATTCACTGTATACTTACAGATTGCTTCAGATTTGTAAAACTTGCTACCCAAAACTGCATTTTAACCCTCAAACAGCCCATGAGTAGGCAGAGGCTGTCATCCCCATGTCCACATGTGGAAACTGAGCACATGGTACTGTATAACTTACACAGAATGCTGAGCTGGACCTGGAAGTAACGGCTTTTGGCCCACAGTCCAGTGTTTTTCTACCAACTCACCCTCTGCATTTGTTAGAAGCAACACCTTTGTTACAATTTCATACAAATTTCTACCGGTGTCCAGCAATGTCCATTTTATAACAGTATTCCATGAAAACAGATGAGCAGCCTTGCCTCTGAGTCTAGTCCAATGACCTCACTGTACACCTATACAACCATCAAGGAAAAATTACTTAGCATGTGGTTTCTGCTATAAAACTAAGCCTTACCCTTACTCTTGTCACGGGAACATTTACATTAGACGATATACTGGCCAACATACATCACTGGAGTCACATTTTCATATAAAGAGTAGTGATTCGCTGATATGAAACTTCATTAAGGTATTTACATGACATAAAACCCACCTAAGTGTGAGGGTCCACTGGATGCCTGCTGTCGGCTGGCTGCCTGTATCTTTTTCCTCCCAATTTGCTCCATTCCTTCTCCTCTCTTCTTTCTTACCTTTCAATTGTTTCTGTTTCAATGAACTAATTTTGCTTGCTAACTTCTTCCTCCAAAGTGCACACTACATATTCACATTACTGGTATTTTGTTGATCTCTTCCCCTGCCCCAATTCTTTGCTGTTGTTTCTTCCTTTCATTCAAGTTGTTTCCTCAAAAGTGTGCATGAAATTTTATTATTCAGTGTAATAACTGCAAATATATACAGAGTATTTCCCATAAATTAGCCAATGTACTGAGTGCCAAGGATTCAACGCCCAAGTAACAGTTGGTTTCTACTGTAGGAACCTCACAGCGCATACATTTAGGGACACAAAGAAGTATATCTCAACTGATACTGAGCTGTTGAGTTCCATATCGTTAGTGTGGTAGGGTGAAACTAGTCTCTCCTAGGTCTGTGGGAAAGAGAACATGAGAAAGGCTTTAGGCTGGTGACACTGGAGCTGGGTCTTAGCAAGATGAGCACCTTAACAGATCTAAAGGGAAAGACTAGGCGTGGAGGCAGGTGCCTGGAATTAGAGCACGTGGGAGGTGGAGGCAAGAGAATCAGGAGTTCCTGGGCATCCCCAGCTCACACATAGTGATGTGGAGGCCTCACATGAGGTGGGCTATATGAAACCAACTCAGATAGGAAGAAGTTACACAGAAAGACATTATGGAACAAAGGAATTGAGTGAGCCAAGACACGAGGTAAATGTTTGGTTACAAGCACCTATGGTGTGGCTGAAAGAAAATAAAAGTGTTCACAAGTGCAAGGAGAGGATTCCAGAAGAGTTTAAAAACCAGAGTGTGACCTGGGGTATTTAATCTTTCAGTCTACAGAAAGTGAGGTGTAGTTGATGCTTTTGGAAGACTCCTGGCATTATGACAGTACTGGGAGACAGGTACAAGAAAAGTGAGACATGTGTAAGAAAAGCAGTAAAAAGGCTACTGCAAGAGCCTATGTCAGAGTTAGCAATGCTTAAGCCAGGGCAAAACATTGGGAAAGGAAGGGATGGACAGGAAATGGTTGGAGGTTATAAGAGTTTGGTTAACGGTTGAGTTGGAGGTTGGCAAACAAGGGGCGGCAGATGCAGCCCATGATCTGATGACGTAGCATGGGTAAAGGAATAAGACACTAGGAGGCTGGTTGGGTGTATCTTCAAGACCAATGGGGTAAATACTTTAGGTATGATTAAGTTACTTATGGAACAAAAACAAAAACAAAAACAAAACAAAAAAACCCAGATATCCAATAAGCAGCAAAAACGAGCCTGCAAACTCAAGTTTGAAGATAAGCAAATCTGAGAATCACCAGCAATACATGCACTTCCTGAAGCTCTCACTACGGAAAACCAGAGAAGTGTGGGTCTTGAATTCTTGCACTGCTTAAATTTTTTCCCCCTCTAAAGGGATTCCTTAAAGAGGAGTTTGTAATTGTTCACTAAAATGCTAAGTTTAAAAAAGTGAGAAGAAACACTATAAAAACTAATTAAAAATAAAACCAGAGTTAAAATAGTAAATGTAAAACACGGTAAATTTCAAAGCTCTCACAGAAAGGGTTGGGGATTTAGCTCAGTAGTAGAGTGCTTGCCCAGCAAGCGCAAGGCCCTGGGTTCGGTCCTTAGCTCTTGGGGAAAAAAGAAAATCATAAGTCCAAGCTCTCACAGAAGCACTGCTACATCATTATATCAAATAAAAACAGCATCTGGGAACTGAAAAAGGAAGCAAGAAAGAGTGAGGAGAATGGACAAAGGGACATAGGAAAAAAGGGAGTCTTTTTGTTTTTTTTAAGTTTAAAGTGAATCAGCTACAGAAAATATGGAAATAAGGCTGAGACTGGACTTAAAAGCAGAGCAGATACAACAAGAAAAGATGTAATATGTGCCAAGGGTGAAAAATAACAAACAACACCATAGGAACGAACTTTTAAAAGAACAAAGGGATGAATGGCAGAGAACTCAACTGACAATCTTAAATACAATTAACTTTCAAAATAAGCACACCATCAGGAACTTAACAGGCCCAGGAAAAACACAGAGGACAAACACATCTGCATCATCCCTTGGGGTCAGTACACAGGACAGTGTAGTGATCGGTGTCCTGAAGCTCTGGCATCACACCTAAGGACTTCAACGAGCTACCTATGCAACTTTAGGCAAGCAAAAAACAGCAACAAAAGACGTCTACAATTCTGATAGTATGAACAAAATACCCAGGGCTCAGTGGCCGGTAAATAGCAACTATCAAAGCAGATACTCCAGTGTGTGTTACTATACCAAAGTCTAGATTCTAACTCTTCAGAGCTAAAACATGGATTGTTAAAGTGCTTGAAATAAAAATTGTGATTAGCTACATTACTTTTCGCAGGCCTCACTCAATGGTGTTGCTGGCTTCTGAAGGAGGCACACTGTCTCAGCTGCTCGTGTTTGTATTTCTGCACTGTGATCTAGGCACCCAGAGTTACGACTTTCGGAGTTTCTCTGGTGTAGATGTCTGGTGTCGTCTTTGTTGGGTAGATGTTCTAGTTTTTGGCTGTACTGCCTACTTTGGGTCCTACTTAAATGTGGCAGCTGTGGAATCCTGGAGTTGGCCACATGTAGTGCAGCTATTCTCTGTAGGTTGGCCTGAGTCACAGAGATGGGCTAGAAGGTAAGGCTCAAATGGACCATGAGGAAGAACCAGGGGATGCCGTGTCCACACCCAGGAGACTCCCAGGGGATGCCGTGTCCACACCCAGGAAACTCCCAGGGAATGCCGTGTTTACTCCCAGGGAATGCCGTGTTTACACCCAGGAGACTCAGTCAGTGAGTGAGAGAATCTAAGATTCAGTTTGCTTATTCGACCTCAAACCAAGTCATACAAAACCCAACCATCACACAAGTCAGTCAGCGTCAGGTGGGCTAACAGGGAATTACAAAACAGTGACATCTCTATGACCCTCGCTATTTGCATACTGCTGAGCCATCTGAAACAACTCAGTGCCCAGGCTCCGCCAGTTGTGTTAAGTACATGAAATCTAAAGTGTTAGTTTTGTGGCCAGTAAGACTCTGGATTTAGTAGTAAAAATTTCTATTAGGGTTGGAGTTTAAATTGAGGGGTTTTACTATATGTCTTATTAAATTCTGTGTGTGGAGAAATTATCAACTTTTTTAATTGTTTTAACATTTGTTTGTTTATTGTGTATGTGTATGAGCATGTGTAAAGTCAGAGGCCATGTGGGGGAGTCCCTTCTCTCTTGATCCACCACCTGAGTTCTAAGGATTAAACTTAGGTTGTCAGATGGGTGGCAAGCAACTGAGCCAATCTGTTGGCCCAGTTCAGATACTTTGTTTCTTAACTTGCATTTGTAAGAAAACTTCTCACAGACAAATATAAAAATTTAAATTCCTTACATGTGATTGGAATAACTAGACTTGAAAACAGTATTTCAGTAGAACTAGACCTCTAAATATATTATAGGAAAATGTTTGACAGAGATGTTTTTGTGCACATAAGTAGTCTTTGAAGAACATACCTCACCTCAAACTACAATTCCTCCAATTGCAGCTTTCCAGGGATCTGGGTCCTTAACTTTGAGTTCTATATACTGTGCACTGAGTTAACTCCAAGACCATGGGCCACCATGACTTCATGAACAGTGCTGTGGTGTGTGGCCGTGCCTGGCCAGAGATGGATGCGACACATAGTTCCTGGAGACAGACTTTTACCAGTTTTACAAATATTTCTCAGAAAGCTCAAGAACTACAGTTAGACATTAAAATAACCAGGTATGTGTCAATGTACCAAACATTTCTAAATTTTGATACAATGAGGCATTTTAGCAAAACAGACAATGAAGTTCAGTGTCACAATAACCAAGAAAGCCACTTGAGAGGGCAGTGCTGTGTCTTCACCCACAGTGGCTCAATCCTCCACCCATGCTGATCTAGCCCGGGTGCTCAGCTCTGCAGAATGACTTCTACTTGTACCACTACATTTCTGGTTGCTAAAGTCAAACAAAATTAATTTTTTAGTTCTTATTTTATTTCACTGGTTGGTGGCACAGACCCAAGGACAGACTCTGAGGGAAGGACCTGAAGGGAATGAGTTACAGGGCCTCGCCTGTATGCAGAGGTCCTGATGAAACCCGTCAGCTCACATATTTATCTGAACGATTAAACCAGACCCTGGAGCCAAACTGACTGGTTCAGATCTTGGCTCCGACCCTGTAGCTTTGTGACTTTGGACAATGTTTCACTCCTTTGTACCTCTGAGCAAGTCTTTTTCGTTGTCACATGCTAGAAGCACACTTTAATAATCTGCTCTTATCTGGGACCTCTGGTCACTCCTTTCTGGAAAACCACTTGAAACGGGCCTGTTCACTGCCCCTCTGATGGCTCATTCCATCTCCAAACTTTCAATCTAATCTGTGTCTTGCATTATGGTCAACTACAAATGTGCGAGCACCCTGTGGCGCAGCTCCAGCAGGGTCAACCCCTCAGCAGGGTAGGCAATGCCAGTCTCGTTCTCCTCCTCGTGTCTCTGCTTATGCTGAGCTAAGACAAACCAACTGTACCTTACTCTTAGTACACGCCTCTCACATGCCGTCATCTGCCTAAAATGCATATTCTACTTCTCTAGAAACAAGTTAGCTGTCATTTATTGTGCCGTCACCAAGGTCACTTTCTACTTGGGATCCTGTTTTGTTGAGGACATGCTCTGCCTAGTCAGCTCTTCCTGCTACCAACTAGGAATACACACCAGAGGCCACGCCTTGTTTTCTTTGTCCTTCGCCCTGACTGTTCCCGCTCTCTTGTTCCCCTGAGACAAGGTAGAACGCACAAAGAAGAGCACATGTGTACAAAAGTTAACTAGACAACAAAGCTTCACACCGAAGAGAACATTCTAGAAATATTTATTTCACTGCTGACCATTTGGTTACAGCATGCAACTCTCAAGGGAGCTGCCGCCCTCCATTCTTAGAGAAGCACCAAACAGTATGGTGCAGCTACTTAGGTTTTCAGCCTCCCAAAAGTGCTTTATTGCCAATATCATTATTTATAGGATAAGCCTTTTAGAGACTTAGAGCACTTATTTTCTATAAAAAGCCATTTTGTACTTCATGCACAAAACTCTAATTGGCAGATTTATTTCCATAATAGAAGAACATTTACTCTAGATCTGTAATGTTAGGACCACAGTAAGCATCCTTATGGCCTTCTCAGAGGAAGGGCGACTGTTGTCCTCCACCAGGAGCAGGGCAGCAGTGATGCTCCCTGGGGTTGGAAACTGCCTACTGAAGTCTTCCCAAAGATGTTAAGAAGTAAGAAGTTGGCTCATTTTCCAGTACAATTTAAAGAAATGTTTGCAGTATGTGCAGGAGTTTTAGGTTATAGTGTAGGCCCTTGTGAGAATACTCAAAAGGCCTATTCTTCCCACTTAGAAAACTCTACCTCAGAAGGTAAGGGGTGAAATTCCCAGTATCCCTGAGCAAAAAAGGGAAAGAAGTCTAATGTACTTTCACTGGTTAACAGAAGTCACCTTGTTCATGAGTCATCTGTCTCTAGAACATTCTTGGAGAGTTTATATGAACCGAAACAGGAATGAGGGGGCTCTCAGAGATGCTCTCCATAATGAATGTGAGTATCTGTATTTGAGTAGCTGATTTGCAAAAACGGTACATTTAACTAACTACATTGCTGGGAATATCACATTCTGAAATCTGGGAATATTCTGGTTGGATATTTATGGAATAGGAGACTAAGAATTTAAGCCAATTATGTCATTAAAAAAAAAAAATCGAGAACAGGGAGAATATAGAGGAGGAAGTGGGAGTAAGGGCAGGGCAGAGCTGCAGTTCTGGGCCGGGTCTTCTCACAAAGCAGGGCTCTGACTACCTGTGCTACGTTCGCGCCACAGCGACCAAACACTCCAAAATAATGATGTCCTAAGAGAATTAAAGAGTAAATGAGGAGGCAGGGGGACTTCTGTAATCTCGAGGCCAGCATGGTCTACATGAGTTCCAGACAGCTGAGGCTAGACACCCTGTCTCAACAGAACAAAAAATAAAACAATAAAAACAAACAAACAAAAAAGAACGACAGAAAAATTTCATCCTTTTAGTCAAGCAATACTATATAATTTCAAGGCATATTAATGTAATTGATTTAACCCAAAGCAACTGTGCAATAAGCAAAATATAAAAGGAAAATAACAACAGTTAACTTCCTCCAATGGCAACACACAGGATGTGTGCGCCAAAGCAGTTACCCTTCACATACTCCGAGTCTTACTTGCAAGTCAGTCACAAATGTCACCAATCAAGGAATGTCGATTACAGTTAAGACTCCCCAAAGGGCCACCTTCTTTAAAGGAATTTCAGGTTGTTGCTAGCATGGTTGGCTATCTTAAATCTCACTGACTGCTCCATCAGAGAGACAGAGAGAAAGAGAGAGAGAGAGAGACTGCCCCAGTTCTGCTGTCTTACAAATGTACTGGGAGGGAAAGAAACAAAACAAACAACCTACTGTTCCCTAATACATATGGCTTAGCACCCAGAGAAAGCCTCTGCCCCCAGAGAGACTTCCACATGGGCCAAGCTTCCTTAAACAAGGCGCCAGCTTTCATTTTCAGGACAGGTCTTTCTTGCAAGGTCTTGAGAGGCAGAAGTTCCACTTGGATTCTAATGCACAGCCCTGTGAGCTCAGGTTCCTGAAAACACACACCTGCCGGGGTCTAGGTTCTCCCTTCCCAGTGACTAGGCTCACTACCTCACAGCCACCAAAACCGCACATACACTATCAGCATGATGAAGAACACGGCCACCGCCGCGAGCTTGGCGTAAGTGGACCGCATGTTCAGGTACTTCGCATCCTGGCGGTATTTCTTAGATAGACTGGACAAATTGTTAGCCTTTGAATCCAATGCTGAAGAGAGAAAAAAGGAAAACATTGATTAGATGCCTGAAGTATTGTATAAAAACATTAAGACATAAAAATAGTCAAAATGACTAGCAGAATAAACAAACCATAAAGCTTAAACTGTGTTTAACAATAAAATAATAATTGCATTATCAAAATGTGAGCAGGTACACCAGCTGCTGTCGCGTGGCGCTTCAGCTATGGTAAGTGCCTGGTGAGTGCTAGCGGAACTCTTCCTCTCTTTCTTTTTCACTCTGGGTGGTGCTCAGGGCCCAGAACATCCTGAGCATGCAGAGCTGAATGGCCAGCATTACCTGATAACTGGGCTTTTTCTGGCTTTCAGATTGACTTATTTTTATTTCTCTATATATGGGTGTGCATATGTGCATGTGATGCCCTGATAGTTAGAAGGCAGCTCTGGATCTTCTGGAGTTAGCGTTACAGACACTGTGAGCCACCAGATGTAGGTGCCGGGAAACACACTTGGGTCCTCTGCGAGAGCAACAAGCATTCTTCACCTATGAGCCATCTCTCTGTCCTTAAAGATTATCTCTATATAGTAAGTGGTCTAAATCACAAGTAAGATAAGTCTAGGATAATCAAAAACATTCAGCTAATCAGACACTGAGTATAAAGTTATACTTCCATGGTGATTGCTAATTCCAAGATTCTTCTGAGTAAAGATTATTACAAAATCAAGGCTATCACATGTAGTATTTCAACACATATACAAAGGTTCCTAAAAAAAACAAAACCCCACAAGTATCTAGCAAATTAAGTATTATGCATTTCAACAAAGACTGCTCCCAACATTTATAATGCTGCTGTCTTCTTACATATTTTAACTATGAAAACAAACATTGTGATCAACATTATTGAATCCTTTCTCTCCCCTTTTTTCTTTTTAGTTTTCAGAGACAGGGTTTCTCTGTGCAGCTCTAGCTGTCCTGGAGACATAAATTATTCTAATCCAACTTTTCACTGCTTCAAAGTTTTGGCAGTCTGTTTCCTAGTCCTGTTTTGTCCCTGGGACACTGCTTTCTAGTGGGGTGTGGCGGTACATGCTATAATCCCAGTGGAATAGAGACGTGGGGACCCTGAGTCTAAGGCCAGACACTGCAGCTTAGTGGAACCGTCTCAAAGGAAAGAAGAAAAAGACGATGCTTTGGAGCATTGGGAGTTACTTAACAGACTGGTTTTGATTTAGAAATACGGTATTACTCAAAATAAGTGCAACAGTCACTGAACTGGCAATTGGTCCTAGGAGTAAGGAAAAACCTGGTCACAGAAGCATCCCGAAAGAAAAGTAACCATGATGGTGCTCAAGGGTCTCTCTGGTCAATCTGCCAAAAGCTATCTCAACTGGCTGGGGATCTTTTCTCCCATTTCAAGTTTTGAATATTAAACAAAGTAATGCATTTTAGCTATATGTATCATTATACTTTTCTATACTTCAACTTCCTCTCTCCCTGCCCTCATCTTCCCAGCCCCGTCAGTGCCCGTTCTGTTTTGCATCACAGGAAGTCCATTAACTCCTTTCTCCTCTTCTCCCCCTGCCCTCACAGCTCTTCCTAGCGTCATTATCACAAGAGCAAACATTTGGCACTTGTCTTTCTGAGTCTGGCTCATTTTGTTTAACACAATGATGTCCAGCTAGACAGAAATCTTTAACTAATGTGTTTACTGCTGTATCCTGAGTACCTAGATCAGGGCACAGCCAGTGCTCAATGAAGAGAAAGTCAGGACCCTTTCTCTCGAGAAGCCTGGAGCCACATCACCAGTGCATACTCCCCACAGGAAACCTCTAACTCTCTTAACATCCTTGCAAAATCTGTTATCAAAATCATTTCTTAATAAATTACAACTTTACTAAAAACAATTGCTGAATGACTCTATGTTTGTCGAGAATGGGCTAAGCAACAATTACAAGGACATATGGAATAAGCAATTATTTGTTAGGGTACTGTTGTGAGCTCAGGTTGGTCTTGAACTTGCAATCCTCCCACTAGGTGGGAGTACTGCCAGATAGGGAGCACCAATAGGTAATATTTAAGAGAACCCCTATGTAAGAGCATTTTGAAACACAAGTGTATAAAGACAAGGTTCTCCTTAGAGTCATGTGGCAACTGCCTACAACACAGCAGGACCATGTGATGTGCTAGAGGACACCCAAGTCTTGTCTTTGTGGAATCTGCAGCTTGGCAGGAGGTGACACCTTTGAATAAAGAAATACAACTCACCACTTACTAGACAACAACAACAAAAAGGTAACCTCAGCTTGCTGAAATGCACGAGACTTACTCTAGTGCATTACATTACATGCAAAGTGGATGAGCTATAAAACAAGCATTTAGAAAGAGAAGTGGGTTGAGAAGAGCAATGTTACAAAAGAAAACACTGTTTAAAGATGCTGATCTCTTTACGGTCCTGGAATATGCTTTATTTAGGTACGTTTTCCCTTTTACTTAAAATGACTTTTTTCAGAAACCATTTCTTGCCAGTATTTTTCTACTCCTTCTGTGTACATTACTGCTCCAGCCCCCCACCCGCCCGCATAGCCACTTAAAATTACCAGCAAGAAAGGAAGACAAGGACCCCAAGGACCAGTGGGCTCCGCTGCATACCGCCATTAGCATTATGCTTTTAGTGAGCCACACAATAGTTCCAGATCTCTATTTTTTCATCTGTAAAACTGGTCAGATCTGTCCATTTCACATAAAGACCAAGTAAGCGTCCCGGTATCGAAGTGAAACACTGCCCCACAGACCCGTGTGTTTGAATGCTTGCCACTTGGGACTGTAGCTTCTCAGAGACGAGACCTAGCTGCATGAAGGGGGCTCCGATAGCCCCCAAGGTTTCAGTCCCTACCCTACCCCAGCTGTACACGCCCTACCACCATGTATCCCTCAAACTGTGACCCCAAACAAATCCTTCCTCCCCTAGTTGGTTTGTCAAGTGTTTGGCACAGCAAGGAAAAAAGTAACAATCTAAGATGGCACTGAAAACTTCCACAGTAGATTGCCTAAAATAAGTAAGCACTCCAGAGATTTAAGATTCTCTGGGATAGTTTCCTAACTCCCCAAGCAGGCAAATCTACTATAAGACACAAGTGCACGCTCCTGTCAGTCAGTGTAGCTGTCAGCCCTGCAGCACACAAGAGCTCGGCAAGAAAACTCTTAACCATGTTGATATATGGCAATACATAGATTTTGGGCTTAAGCAAATTTTTTTTGTTGTTCTACTTTATCTCAGGTAGAAACTCTAAGTGTATAATAATAACGGTGCACACACTCAAAATTTGGTGTTTAATGAGTATGAACCTGTGTGTTGTGGTAACTGAGAACTAATGGCCTAGAGGTTGAATTCTGCATTGCACAGCAAGGCAAGCTCCTTGCTAATGAATATGCAGCAAAGTTGAATTAAAAATACTTATTCTGAAAAAAAAATAATATTTATTCTGAAACCTATCTGCAACCATTATGATGAGAAACATAGAAGTATGTGAAACATAGAAAACTCAAAAATCTGTCTTCAAAGAGCCTAGGGCTGTGGGCATGGCTTAGTTTGCAAGAAACTACCATTCGGACATGACGAATTGGGTTCAGCTCCATCTCTCCCAAGCAGGAACCCAGGGTGGCACTGTATGTCTGTGGAGCAGGGACCGCCAGATCCCAGGAGCTCCCTGCCCAGCCTAGGTGAACAAGAAGCTCCAGGTTCAGTGGGAGAGCCTGACTTAAAACAATAAGATGAAGGGCAGCAAAGACAGACACCAGACACCAACCTCTGGCTTCCACACACCCAAGCCAGACACACAACTGCACATATACACACTCACAACACATACAAATACCACACACACAAATGAAGAGCTTACATATTCATATCCAATGCTCAAATAACATCACATATATTTTAATCTAATTTTATCTAGCTATCCATAATTTAAAATTACTCTAGATAATTCAATCACTATCACTAAAAAATTTCTACTTCATTTACATACTGACTTAATTTACTTTAAACATGTTTATATAAGCTGGATGTAGTAAGACACACCTGTAATGCCAACATTTAGGAGGCAGAAGCAAATGGATCCAGGAAAAGTCAGGGCTACACAGTAACAAAGACCCTGCCTCAGGGGCTGGAGAGATAGCTCAGTGGTGAAGAGCACCTGCTGCTCTTGCATAGGACATAGGTTCAGTTCCCAGCATCCACGTGACGGCTTACAACTACTCATAACTACAGTTCCAGCGAATCCGATGCCCTCTTCTGATCTCTGTGAGCGTGCATACATGCACACATGTGGTGTACATGCATGCATACATATATGCAAACGAAAACTATAAGCAATAAAATGAATCTAAAAATTTTTTAAAAGGTCATCTCAAAAACACAAAGCAAACAAAACAATATATTTAGATATTTACATTAAATGTAGATTTATATAAAGTATGCCTTGAAGACATGTTAGAAACAACTATATTATTTAAAGTATCTGATATAGGCTAGAGAGAGGGCTTAGTGGATAAAGTGTTTGCCACACATACATGAGGACCTGAGTTCAGATCCCCAGAATCCACTTAAAGAGAAGACACGATAACTCCCAGAAGCTCACAGGCCAGCTAGTCTGGCATTGCAAAGACAAGAGACACTGTCTTGTGGTGTGGTAGCACATGCCTTTAGTTCTAGAACTCAGGAGGGAAAGGCAGGAGGATTTCTGTGAGTTCAAGGCAAGTCTAATCTATATGAGTTCCAGAGCTACCTAGAGAGAATGTCTGAATACACATACACACACACACACACACACACACACACACACACACACACACACTCTTCTACATATATCCATAGAAAGTATGCACACATAATCATACACATATATGTAATAAAACATACACATAAAAAAGAGTTTTTAAAATCTGGCAAATATATTAATAAACTGGCCTGAGGAGACAGCTCCGACAGTGAATGCTGGCCAGGCAAGCACAGGACCTGAGTTTGAGCTCCGAGAACTGACATAAAGTTAGCAAGGGAGGCACATGCCTGTAACTGCAGCACTGGCTGTCAGGCAGGTGGATCCCACGGTCAGTCAGCCTAGCATGACTGGAAAACCATAGGCCAGGGACAGCCGGCCTCACGACACCAAGGTGAATGGCAGCTGAGGACCTTGCTTCCCTATTCATGTGCACACACCTGGCAGAGACAGCGCCTGTGAACTTGAATGACATGTATTCGCAGCGTCCTCATTTTCCATGTATAGAGGACAGTCCCGTTTCAGCCAACAGACACTCAACCATCTGAATGCAGGAAGCTGAGAGCAGCCCAGATCTTCTTTTATAGCCTCAGATTTAAATGCTTCTCAGAAGAGGAATGCCTTGATGAAAACAGCATTTCATAACCCTGACCTAGAAGCAGTAACACGTCCCAGAGAGACACGTAGGATGTAGCACACCCTTGGCAACAGCCTCATCCACCTTAACTTCCTTAACCTGTACAAATGTATCTGGGTTGCATTTGCTTAATTTTGTAAATTCTTAGAAACAGTAAGTGCTTTACCCTGTCCAGTACAGAGAACCTCGTCACACAAGGCAGTGCCCACCACCGCACTGGCAGCGCTGGCCTGTATCCCACCCCGGTAAGGCCTGGCCGCAGTCTGACAAGCTGCTCTCTACACGGTTTCAGGTACCTGACAGTGCTTCTCCCCGCTGTAAGACTTCTTCGATATTGGCCACCATGATCCTCTGCACGTCTTGCAGTTCAGTGTTGATGGAGCCAAGGTTTCTCCGAGCACGGCTGTCGATGTAGAGCTTCTTAGTTTTCTGAATGAAGGTGTCTGGAACAGTGACAGGAGCAGTTAACCCCTTCCTGCCCACCAAGTCACTGGAGGAGGTCAGCAGTGCCCAGGTCAGCCAGTGTCTGTGGTCCTGAGCTTACTCCTATATCTGCCTGCTGCTGGCTCTGACCTCTTCATCTATAAAATGTTAAGACGAGCATTCAGGAGAACTGTTCCTTGGACACCCCTGAGCCCAAGACACTTATTATCAGAATCCTTTGCGATATTAAGAACCATTCTAGTAAACTTCCACTGAAAACAGAAGTTCCACACTGTACTTGGGTTGCCTTACTTAATTTTACACAACCCTAAAACAACACTGGCATTAGGACTTAGGGATCAGTGCCGACTTTCCAAACTTACCCCATGCTTCAACTTCAAACCAAAGGTGACAGAAAGCTTCCAAAAATCCCAAACAGACCTGCAGCCTCATTCATCTGTAGCCTACACCTGCACTTCTCAAAACTGTAGGAATGACCTACTATCAGAAATGTTTCAACCTTTGCCAAGACAATCTAGTGCTGTGTGCAGACATCTATGACCTGGCTTTCATGCGGGCTCTGCTCTCCTGCACTTTGGGAAGGTGACCTGTATGGAGCCATCAGTGGGCTCTTGACCAGGATCTGGGGTTTCTAGTTAGGATCCAGGCATGAAGGAAGGCCAGCAGTAGAAGGAGCAGGTGGGGTGGTCCAGGTGCCTTCTCCTGCACTTGCTCTCCTGAGGACTCACTGTGCACTAGCAGGGTCCCGCCAATAAAAGCTTCTGCCCCTCTCAAGCTGGTATCCCCTAAATGCTCCCTTTTTCAGTTCAGAAACTGCTCCCTCCCTTCCCTCTTCAGCCTGAGGTGGGAACACCCACTGTTTATGGCCCCAAGTCACCATGTCACCTCACAGTCCATTCCTGTTTTTCTCTCTTGAAGCTAATTTGGATGAGCCATCTATTTCCTTTGTGACCTTGATACATTTGTCTTATTATTCACTTGGATTTACTAGTCGTACTATTCAGAAAAATAATATTTCAAAAACTATACATCATATAAATTAGCATTTGGCCAATTATTTTTCAATTACTGTAAAGCAAGATGACGTCCTGTCTGACAAACTTGAAGACTTTAGAAGCTCTAAGACATAAAAATGTCTCTTTTGACTACAGATTCAGCAATGTTCTGCCTGCTCTCATTTCCTATGTTCAGTACACAGGCCGTTTCCTTTGACCTACAGACAGCACAATCTTTACAGGTCTGACCGGTACTGAACCTTCCCATAATTCCTGGGCAAATACGGACACACTTCTGAATGTGGCAAACAGAGTTTTCAAGTACCATATGTTTTCTAATTAGAGGTTCTTATTCTACTGGAAATTAAAAAAAAAAAAAAAAGGATAATCATGCCAGGCGGTGGTGGCACACACCTTTAATCCCAGCACTCGGGAGGCAGAGGCAGGTGGATCGGTGTGAGTTCGAGGCCAGCCTGGACTACAAAGCGAGTCCAGGACAGCCAAGGCTACACAGAGAAACCCTGTCTCAAACAAAACAAAACAAAAACAACAACAAGAAAAAAAAAACCATCATTTTCTCCGATTTCCAAATTCTGATTTGGAAAATTAGTATTACTACGTGTCTGTTGACTGGAGGAAAAGAACTCAGATATTACAAGGTAGTCAAATAGACTATCATATAGAATTTCTGTTATAAACTAAACAACAAAAAGGAACACATTCTACAGGGAAAAGCACAAGACTAGAGGAATTCATTGGTAGGAAGTAAGCCTTCTACATTAAAAAAGGCAAAAGGGTAAAGGAGAAGGGAACAAATCAGAACTTTTCCTAGACAAACTGCAGAGGGGGCATGTCAATATTATAACATTGTATCAAAGTTTCCCTATAACGTTTACCCCCTTAACAGAGAAACCCAGGGTCGACTCTTACCAAACTCGATGAAGGAGTAGGGCCTAGACACAGTGGGCACCTTCTTCCCATGCTGCTCATCGAACTCTGAGTGCAAGTCCTCTAGGTAGGCGAAGGCCAGCTTCTTAGGGAAGGCGGCTTCACACAAAACCAGGTAGCACACCCCCTGCTCAATGATATAGCTGGGGGAACAAGGCAAGAGAAGGTTACCTGTGAGGGTCTAGCACTTCGCGATGAGGCCAACCTTCAGTACTACATCACCTTCTGAAACATCAGAAAGCTCATTTCAGATCACGAACTGTCAGAACCAAGAAAGCAGCCATCTTCCCATATTAAGTACACATCTAAAAGAACGGGGCTGGCAGGCCAGCTCAGCACTTAAGAACACTTACTGCTCTTGCAGAGGTCTGAGCTCATTCCCAGTGCCCATGTGGTGGCCCACGCCAGCTGTAAGTCCAGTTCCAGAGGATTTGAACCCTTCTTCTGACTTCTGTGGGCACCAGGCATGCATGCAGTGTACATGCACGCACACGCATGTACGCACATGTACATGCATACACACAGGCAAAACACTTATATATTCATACCAAAAAAGGGTTTTTTTTAAAGCTATAGGTGTGATGACTCCATTCATCCCCTGACCGTGTATGACAAACATATTAGCATACAAATATTAAAGTTCTTCCAGCCAAAACATAAAACAGAACTAAAATTTTATGGAGAAAAAAGCTGGAATTTAAATGAGATGGTTACCGGCACAGAAAAAGCACCTCAAAGAATTCTAATCAATTGGAAATCATTCATCAATGGAACTGACTCCTTTTGGCAACACTGAGCTCTCTGGCATTCTGGGAAGGAACTTTGTAACTATGGGATATTCTTGGGGAAAAGTCAAGCTATAAGAGTTTTTCAAACATTTTAGCCACAGTACTTGTTTTCAAGACAAACTTTCTTTGTGTAGTCCTGGCTGCCTTGGAACTTGCTCTGTAGACCAGTCTGGCCTTGAACTCACAGAGATCCACCTGCCTCCTAAGTGCTGGGATTAAAGGTGTCTGTCACCACACCCAGACAGCCACAGCACTCTTTAGTCAAACAAAACAAATTCTAATAGAGCTTATATGTGCAGTAGACAAAATTGGAGGTTGTTTGGCTTACGTGGTTGAAAAGCACAAAGTAGAACACAAAATTGCACCCCTGCCTTCTGTTCCTGATTCTGGAAGCATCCTAGAGCCCCTGAAAGGAAAGTCTAAAGACTTACACCCTCCTCCAGGCAGAGTAATGTTTAATAACATGGCTGTCCCACCACTTGCTTGGGCACCTGGATTAACTGATCTCCTTGACTTTAATCTGCACTGTCACTTAGAATGCTGGTTTCATTCCCAGAGAAGTAAACAGGACTTACTGCCCTACTTGAAGCTACAGGGACACACAATACCAGCAAAATAAAATTACACTCTGGTATACTGTTATAGATTTCGGATGAGATGTTAAGTCACACTTCATCATATAGTCAAATGGCACAGGCTCTAACAAACCAGGTCTTACACACCTGCCTATGCTGTCACTTGTCACCGTGGGCTCCTACACACCTGGAGAAATTCCACTCATTCTTATAAGTTCAAGCTCTGTCATTTCTTTTCTCTATGAAACTTTTATGTTCCCTTTTCTTCTAGCCCCTTTATTCAAACACCCAAATAGGGATTTATTGCTTTCTTCAAAGCACCTCATTTGTATTTCTTGTTCTAAAGTTCAGATTAAAAAAAAAAACTTTTATCTGCATTTATTTTATACTGAATGTATTCCTGTGCCATCCGTTTTCATTTCTTCAGTTTCTTCTGGGATATCTTTTTTTTCTGTGCCACCTCCTCCTCTGGCTTTGGAACAATCTGGTCCTTTCCAGTGAGGATCATCTCCACGTGGCAGGAGGAGCTCATGTGTGGGTTAATGTGGCCCTGGGCTCTGTGCCTTGTTTACCTGGATGTGGTCAATGACTAGGGAATCTACATCTAACCCTTACATTCAGTATTTTTCAGCGTGTGCAGCAACAATTCAGCATTCTCTCTCTCCCTCTCGGGCACCGACCCTGAGTGCAGGCCCACTGTCTGGCCGGCTACACCTCCGAGCTCCACCATTATACTGCCTGAATGGCATGGTTGCTTCTTTAAAGTGGCACCTTTCAGACACTTAGTGGCTTTTCAGATATGCACACCCTTGGTGGCCTGGGCAGTTTCCCAGGTGTTCTTTTTTTTTTTTTTTTTTTTTTTTTTTTAAGATTTTATTTATTATTTATACAGTATTCTGCCCCATGTGTGCCTGCAGGCCAGAAGAGGGCACCAGATCTCATTCTAGATGGCTGTGAGCCACCATGTGGTTGCTGGGAATTGAACTCAGGACCTTTCAGAAGAATGGACAGTGCTCTTAACCTCTGAGCCATCTCTCTAGCCCCTTCCCAAGGTGTTCTTAAAGTGAACATGAAGATTGGAATCATTTGGTTTGCATGACTTTGTAGGGTTTTCTGAATAAAGTGAGTAGCAAACCATCTTCGCAGGTCACCTCTGGCCGTAAAGCTCAGATTGTGACCCCATAAGGCACTGTGTAGCTGAATATGGTAACTGGAAAGACTGTCAAGCAACACTAGAACGCTTCTGAAGGAGTAGCAGGGTTTTATAATGCTGCACAGTGCTTGTTTGAGTGTGTGGCCCTGTCAGGAACAGTACCGGCTCCCTGGGAGGGATAGGCATTCACAACAAAAACACAAAGACTGGCGAAGAATAGGCCTTTACCAGCTCTTCAGTAGAAAACCCAAAGATTGTCAAGTCCTACAGGAATCATAATATTTCTTCCCAGGTCTACAGCATCTCTCCTAGGTCTTTTGTTCTCTATCCCATTGTGGAGATACACAGTCATCCCACAGTATCTGCAGATTACTTCCAGGATGCCCAGAGTTACTAAAATTGGAATATGCCTAAGTCCCTTATCTAAGGTGGAACACTATCTGCATAAAACCCATGTGTATCTTTTTGTAGACTTTGAATCATCTTAAACAGCTAATAGAATAGAAATGCCTTGTAAATAGCTATTATATTGTTTAGGAAATAATGTTAAATAAATAAAACATTTGTATCCCACATCTGTTTAGTACAGATATAATTTTCTCAGTGCATGGTCCTTGGCTACAGACATAGCCTCCACAGAGTCAGAACCTGTGGACAAGAAAGGTAACTGTATCATAATATTAAAATGATGCTTATGCAGTCATTTGGTACCCTAGGCTGGTCTCAACTTGTGCGATCAAGGCAGCTCTCCTGCTTTAGCTTCCAGAACAGCCTAGACTACAGGTGCATGCTATCTCATAAGGCAAAATGGCTACACTCTTTGGAGTTTAAAGTGTCTATGAAAGTGTGGTAGACATTATACAATTACCTTATAGGATGTGGTGTCTACTACTTCCCCCTTTTTTATTTTATTTATTTATTTATTTATTTTGAGACAGGGTTTCCCTGTGTATCCCTGGCTGTCCTACTATTTCCTTTGTAAAGCAAGCTTGTTTTGGATAAGCTGACATTTGTTTTACAGTGCTTGGTTACTGGCTGTTTGGTTTCTAGTAAAGCAAGCAGTTTCTCCTTGTCCTGACAGACCTTACCACCTGAGTTGCTGATATGAGACGAAGGTTACTTGGTTGATCCATTTTTATGTGGCTGTGATCTTCCTGTAACATCTTTCCTTCCAAACCTTTGTTTTTTAAAGACTCAACTTGGCATGTATTATTTCACACCAATTATCTGTAGATAATTGAAAGTCCAATAAAGTTGCAGTGGAGGAAATGTTAACTGTCAGTGTGACAGGATGTGGTATCCCCAGGACAACCCCTGGCACATCTCTGAGGGAGTTTCTGCACTAGTTAGCTGAGGTAGAAGATTGACCGTAAATGTCAGCACTGTGTAGCCTGACATCAGGACTGACGCGGTAAGCTGGGCACCAGCGCTCCTCTCTGATCTTGACTATTGGGACAACAGGACCAGGAGCCTCAAGCTCTTCCCACTCTGCTGCTCCAATGGACTGTACCCTTGCAGACAAAAATAAACCCTTCTGCCCTTAATTTGCTTCGGTAAGGTATTCGGGTACAGCACTGAGAAAAGCCACACAGTTCCCTCCATGCCTCTTGGCTGTGTGCACTGCCCATAATCATGGAGTGGCTGGGGCTGTCACTCAGGGGCGGAGTGCTTGCCTAGCACACACGAGGGCACTGGGTTCAATCCCCAGTAATGAAAACCAAACACAGACCCGCCACTTCTAGAGCCACTGACTGAGATGCTTTTAAATATTGCCTATTCCCTATGAATCAAGCAAGATGCTAAGCACGTATGTAAGGTCCTTGTGTTGAGAAATCCTCTGAAGAGAAAACTGTGGCTTGGAGATGCTCTGCCAGTTGGTCTGTATCACTGCTGGTAAGCCTCTGAGCAAGAGTAATAGCCTATCTGTGTCTGGCTCCAAGATGCGCCTCAAGTATGACGTTACATATTAGTATATGATAGGTATAGCATTTGTTAGACACAAGTTAACAACTTAAATTAGTGTAAGCATGCTAAATAAATAACTCAGTTTTCTAGAAATAGAGGCAGAAAAAGTGCTTCCATGAAGAGACTATATTTCTAAAGCTATCTTTTCATTTAAGAAACTATTATTCTGGGCTGGGGAGATCGCTTAGTCAGTAAACTATATGCCTGCAAGCCCCAGGTTTAATCCCTAGATTTTTATTTTTTAAAGTACCAGGTATGGTGACATAGACTTACAATCCCAGCACTGGAGAAGGAGACAGGCAGATCCCTGGGGCTCACTGGCCAGCTAGCCTAGCCTACCTGGGAGTTCCAGGCCAGTGAGAGAGACTGTTGTGAAAAAAAAAGAGAAAGGTGGGTAGAGCTGAGGATGACACCCAAGGCTGTCCTCTGGCATGCACGTGCACACAAAGCATCACACAAGGAAACAGCATTGTAGTATTATTTTTTAAGGGTTAAAAAAATTATGTATATGTTCATTTATTTTTAAATGCACAATTAAAGATAGAGTATACAGGGCATATGTATATGAGTTGAGGTAACCGCAAAGGTTACAAGAGGGCATCAGATGCCCTGGAGCTAGAAATTCAGGTGGTTGTGAGCCACTTGATACGGGTGCTGGGAACTGAACGTGGGTCCTCTACACATAGAGGACCGCTGAGCCATCTTCCTGGTCCCTGCTGTTATATTCTTATAAGGTGTTATATTCTTATAAGGTGTTATATCACTGTATTTCACACTTGAATGATAACAAAAATCAGAGCTATACTCACTGAAAAGTCATGGCTCCTGCTTCCAAGGTACATCTGGTAGGGGACTGTTCATTCAATTTTCGGAAGAGTTGCTTAGCCTGACTCTGGTACTGCTGAAGGTCCCGGCCTGACTGAAAGAAGATAACTTCATTGAAGAACTCAACAACACACACAAAGCTGTACCGGTTCGAAGTATCGTGACATCACAAGAATACTATGTGAGGTCCTTCATTTAGCACTTAGTAAGGTTCATTTCAAGGAAGGAAAATGTCTTACTTTTAGAACAAATGAGAAAACCCAACTTCTAGCTTTTCCAAGATCCCGGTGTTCTTTTTACTGTGCGGTCAGTACCCTCCTGCTCACCTGCTTCCCTCACAGTTACTGGCAGGAAGCTGTACATTCCGTGCCACACTCTGGAGAAAGTTCCGAGAACCAAAGATTGAGCATCAACAGAATCTTCCACAAAGGTGGAAAAGCACTGAAGTAAACTATATATGCGTGCCTATGAATGAAAATTCCATGAACACTACTACCACTGCAGCTAGGCAAAAAGCACCAACTGTCTTTTATTACAGGATTCTATGTGGGTCTCCAGTTTAGGCAGCAAATTTGAATAAAGAGGGATATGTGCAAAAATGTTAGCACTCACGTGGTGTAGTTAGTATTTCTCTGAACGGTTTGTTAAAAAGAAAAGGAGGGTACGCTGTGGTCGCACACTGTGAAAGGATAAACAGCACACTTTACTAACCTACAGATCCTAGGAGCAAGGCAGTGGGTGAAGAACGAGAAGCAGATGTACTTTGTCAGCTCACTCTCTTCCTGGGAGGGAGGAGGGCTTTCTGCTAGCTGTGGTCTCAGGTCGCTACTGTCTAGATCATGGTGAAAGAGCGGAGCCTTTGGAAGACGGTCAGCTGTGATGATGGGGCGCTAATGGTTGAGGTGGATATCCCCGTATGGAATCCCAGAAGGCTAGTTTGGCCCCTGTACTATACAAAGACCCACAGAGTTGCTGTCTATAAAGGAGAAGCAGACACCAAAACTGCTAGCTTTACCATCTTCTCAGTGTCTAGACTTAAGAGAAATATGTTTTGTTGTTTTTAAGTAGCCCAGCTTATGCAAACTGCCCTGTGACAGTATTTATTTTGTATTGAAAGACAGGCTAGCCTTGCTCTGGCAGGTATCTCCTAACACTGAAATAAAAGTGTTCATATTAGTTCTTGCCAAGTCTGGGCCCTAGGTTACCTGTGAGGGAGCACACCATGAAATAATAAGCTTCTAGACAGGATGCTACTGAGCTAACAGTACAAACAAGGAGGCAGTTATAACATGGCAAGTCTGCAAAGAGAAACGGTGATCTGAAATGGGAACATAAATGAGGTAATAAATAAGCGGAAGATAAACAAGAGTCAGGCAGAGGCCGCTCAGTGCATCAGCCATGGGTTCATCGTGCTTAGCACTACTGTTACGGCAATGATCCGCTATCTGCTATAATGCTAGTCTTTTGGAAAATGCTTCTGTATTAGTGTCTGTATGCATGTGGATAATGTATCAATTCACACATTAAACAGTACCGTATAATAACATGATACTGGCATTATCATATAAGGCAGCATGCATGCAGGCACGCATGCATCCATCTATGACTGGTCAGCCAGCACAAGTTAGTAAATATTTTCACATGCTTTCAGTGAGTATATATTTTCCTATGTGAACAGTATTTCCCAATCTGTTGGCTTCACCGAGCCATTATGTGGCATGAAGAGATCTGAAGCCACAACGGCACAGGCAAGGGATGGAACCAATGCTGGAAGTGTTATAAATAACACAGATCAACATATATGATTTTCAACCTGGCCTGACAATGGAATCACCTAGGGATCTTAAAACACAACAAAAAAACTTATGCACAGTCTTCATTCCTAAATCAATAAAACAACAATCTTTTTTCAATTGCTAAAGGCAGATGAAAACCTTAAAAACACAGCTGAAGAAAATAGTGGCAAAAATACGCAACCCACAAACATGAGCAAAACCACAACCCTGCTAGCCAAATAAAAATTAGTGCATCTCTGCCAACTTTATTAAACGTAATGTAAATATTACTATAACCTGAGAGAACAAAACCAAAAGTCATATCAACTTTAAGAAATAACAGCTGGAAGCATGCTACAATTTCAAAATTTGTTAAAAAAAAAAATCCAAAGCAAGCAATGTGGTACCCCGGGGGCAAATCTACATAGAGATTACACAATGACAACAAACACTAATGCTGAAACATTTCACATGAGACAATATTCAGCATGTACAACTGTTAAAAAAAAAAGAAATGTCAGTCTTACAGTGAAAGTCATTATTTAATTTTATACACACACACACACACACACAGGGAGTGTCAGAGGAAAAAGGGGACAGGAAGACGATGAAAATATCTGAGTAAAGATTAGAGGAAATAAACATCACGGTATCTTGGTTATATAAGTCACCAAGCTTTCTAATAAACATGGATTAGTTCTATTGTATAAAAATTATTCATCCCTTCCTGTTCATCACATCTTTGTACAAAGAATGCTACATGCAATTTCTGTTTGTAAATTTAAAGACAGGTTAGAATTTGAAAAAACACCTTAAAAATAAAGTTAATGTTTGCTTTCTGTCAGGGAGTATTCTGGACACTTTACATAATTTAACTCATTTAATTATCATAATTACTCTAGGATGTGTTTAGAATTATTAGGCCAATATTATATTTTAGAAACCAAATTTTGCCAAGGTCCTCTGGGGCTGTAAGGGGAAGAGCTAGGATTTGACCTAGATAATCTGAGCACACAGCCCTTGCTTCAAAGCACTGTGACATTCTGTGATTACAATTGTTTCAACAGTAGACCCACCTTCTAAGCAATGTCTTATCAATCACGCAGTTCAAGGAAACATTCATGGAGCTGACTGAGATCCCACAAAAACATCAGAGGCTGAGCTTTACAAACAGAAGTAGCTTGCCCTCAATGTCAAGGTCACAAAGGGCTCACCATCAGCTAGCGCAGCTAAGAATACCGAGGTGCCCTGACTGTGCTTTCTGTTTCATGTAGAAACTAAACCTCCACTCAACCTACAAGATCTGTTAGTAACCCAGTAAGGAAGAGAAGGAAATCAGCTGGTGTGCTATAGGCAAATGAGCGTATCCACTAGCACGTCGAGGATCCCCTAGGATCGGCTCTGCGATACAAAAGGTACAAGGCAGTGACGTGCACCAGAACCGCAGGGCTTTCTCCATCTCGCCTAGGCCTACCAAATATGATCTTTTACCTTTCTAAGAATGTTTCCATTTTGGTTTTGTTTTTACAAACCAATGGGTCTATCAGATTTCCCTACTAAGCATCAGTGAGAGGTTATTACGGAGCATGGGTGACCCCTAAACTGCTGCACAACATCCAAGTTCCAACCCACCATGGCCATCATGGGTGATGACGTCATGAAGGAGCATCAGAGGCCCCTCTCCACTATCTTCCATGTCCTACGTCAGGATTGCCAAAGATCACTAGCACTTTCCAAGAATGTTTAGCTAAGTCTTATCATTTATAAATCCTTGATAAACTCAGCCGGTCAAAGGCCAGTTGGACCAAGAACCAAGAGCCAGCCATTTTCCTCTACAGGCAATTACGGTAAGCACCCAGAACCGATGAGAGGAGTGAGGCAGCTCCACTGCACAGCAGGTCACTTGTTTTACTGGAGCTCCCCACTGCCACCCCGGTTACCTTTTCTAACTCTGAACTGCCCTTCCAGAACTAGTGCAAAGTTAAAGCACATACAGTAATTTTGAGGTAGAAAAAAAAAAGGTAGACAGAAGAAACTGCACACATTCTAAAAGGAAGAAAGAGTGAAAGGATAGGATTATCAGTCAGAGAGGCTGGGTTGTGAAGAAGCCTTCATCTCTCTGCCCACCCTAAGCCTAAATTTCTAGGTAAGTACACAGTCACCACTGCATAAAACACTCTGTGTTATGTGTGAATGTTACTCTCCACTGTCTTATCTGAATAACCAGTCCTCCTCAGCAATAAGACAGTTAAGAACTTAAAGGGACTGGCACCTGGTAAATACTTAAAAATAATCTAAGTCGTATCAATACAAATAATTAAAAGTACACAAATTACTTTGGCTTGGACAGTTAGAGGACTTAACAGAAGGCTATTTGGTCAAAATAATCTATGTCTTCAGTTATCTCGGAGTTGGGTGTGGCGGTGTACACTGTAAAGCTGGCAGCCAAAAGGCTAAGGCAGTTCAAGGCAAGCTCTAACGGCATAGAACCTGTGCCAATTTAAAAAAAAAGTTATTATTACATTAGTGGGAAGTGGTTGAGAAGTCTTAAACAAGGCAGTGCAGAACAATGCTTAGGAGCTAAGGTTCTGGTCTAGAGCCAAACGGATACTGATTTTAAAAAAAACAGTAGCTTTAATAAAATACTCATCACTGTAACCAGCAATTCTCAACCAGGACTCATGTTGTCCATAAAGGGACTTTTGGAAATGTTTAGAAATTGTTCAAGGTGTTAGAACAACAGGACAGGAAATGTGCTGCTCCCATTTAGGAGTTTAAGGATAGACACTCTACAAGGCACAGGACAGTCTCTCATAACAAAGAATTATCCAGCCCCAAATATCAACAGTGCTGGGTAAAAACAGACCAACTCCCAAAACAAACCAACAAAACTAACAACAAGCCCAGGACACAGTCCACACTCCCTACTTGTTTGCTGTGTGGTTTAGGCAAGTGGCCTATTCTCTGTAAGCCTCCACGCTTCCTTCTCTAGAAGGGTGAATAAGAGCACACCCTCGAACATGGATGGCATAAGGACTAAAGAAACGCTGCTCTTAGCAGGCTCAGGACAGCGCTGCTGTGTGCCTGGCGGCACTCTATAATGTTCTGTATAACAATATGGTAGTTAAAAAAAAAAGTCTAAGAATGATGCCTTTGCAGACATTAGGTCTAGAAAGACGTATTTAAAATCAAAATTACTAAAGGAAAATGATGGAATCACAATCACACACACACACACACACACACACACACACACACACACTCTGTGGAGTTTCTCATCAATTAAATAAACTCATTTTGGGAGGTCAGTAACAAACACCAAGTTTAAAATTAAGAAACAACCAACATTTTCCAGGAAATTATCAAAGCAGAGAGTAGGGGCCCAGTAATATTAAATAGCATTCCAAATCCACTTTGATCCACCTCTCCTCCATAAGATTTCAATGCAGCTGACCAGATTTTGCCTCCTCTGCCCCACTGCTACCCACCATGGGAAAAATATTCCTCAAAGTAAGTGTTCTTTAAGACCCTCCTCCCAACCTCCTTTGTTCAGATCATATTCTTGGGCTCATCTGAACACTATACTTTATTAGGGCAGGTGAGAATCAGGCAAAACTGTGAACGTAGGCACCGTACTGAACCTTGACAACTTTGTAAGTGGCAAGATTACCTCACCCACTTTCAAAAGATGTCATCAAGCTAGGTCAAGGATCAGGTGCTACAGGAAAACTAGGTGAAGAAATGAGGGGTTGATCTTCCCTAGACGTATCAGCCAGCAGGCTTAATAGCAGCCGAAAATAAAAGTCCTGAATTTTAAGAAAGTCCCTAAAAAGTCACCGCAAACTGGGTGATCACAATTAAACAACAAGATACCCTTTCTCCAGAGCTTTCGTCTAACGAGGAACAGGTTACACCAAACTCTAACTCCTTGGACAAAGATTTCTTCTCACAGATAGTCTCTCCACTAGCAACCGGTTCAAGGTGTGTGTGTGTGTGTGTGTGTGTGTGTGTGTGTGTGTGTGTGTGTGTGTGTGTGTGTGTGTGTATGCGTGTGCGTGTGCGTGTGCGTGTGCGTGTGCGTGTGCCTGTGCGGTCGCCAGGGTCTTAGCTGGGGAGCAAGGCGAGCTCGGGGTTCTGGCAGCAGCTTACCTGCTCGTCCTCCTGCATCGAAGCGGCCAGCGGAAGCCCGTCCGCCACGCGGGCGATCATCGTCAGCAGCACCATCTTCCCTGGCTGTGGAGACCCGCCGCCTCAGTCACTGCCCTCCCTTCTTCTCCCGCGGTGGCCAGTTACACCTCCCGCTGAGCTCCGCAACAGCTAGCTCCTGGCGTCTCCGCTTCCCGCTGAGGTGGCCGGAAACGGCTCCAGAGCGTTCCACTACCGGTCCCTCCAACTGGCTTCCCAAGAGAACTACAACCACCGGAACTTTAGTTCCGCAGTCTTTCCTCCGCCTTCCTCAGATTGAGTCCTGCCCACTTTTGTAGAATTTTGTTACCTATTTCACTAAATGGTATCTCTTGAAGAGGAGTGGCAACCAAGCTGAAAAGGCCTAGAAAGGTGACAGAGAGCGAACTTTTAGATGAGCAGAGCGTGAAGCAACTCGAGCTATGTGTTTTCAGATTTAATTTTTTAACAGAAAATTTTATGTATAATATTTTATACATCTGTGTATGTCTCGGCAGAGATTTTTTTGAAGGTTTTCTGGCTTAAGTGTTTATACTGTCTCAAGGTTTTTAAACAATTTGTAGCGAGGGATCCAAATAGGAGCTGGAGAGATGGTTCAAAGGAACTAGCTGCTCTTTGAGAAGTTCTTTCAGCGCCCACATAGTGGGTCACAACTATCTGTAACTTCAGTTAAAGGGGCTCTGACACGCTCTTCTGGCCTCTACAGCCTCTGTATGCACGTGGTGCACAGACAAAAGTGGAGGTAAAACACCCACACATATGAAAAAAATTTTTAAGAGATTAACGTGTGTGTGTGTGTGCGTGTGTGTGTGTGCGTGTGCGTGTGCGTGTGTGTGTGCAGGACTCAAGGATTACATAGGTCATTCAGCCTCTGTAGCTCTCAGCTGCCGCTGTCATGGTAATCTTCCCAGGTTTTCTAATGATTTCCTTTCTCATTTGCTTTTGAGGCATATTCTCTCAGTGTGCATGCTGTCTTTGTATTTACAATCATAGTTTGTTTTAGTTTGCCACATGCTGGATTACCCCTGGCTTCTGATGTGGTTCTGTCTTTTACCTATAGATATAGGTTAAATAAAATATGCTTTTGGTATCATCTAAATTACCTTCTGCAATTATTCTGAATTACTCATGAGGCTTTTGAGTTAAGACTCAATGAAACCGTATGATTGAGTCCGTAAAGAACGGTGAAGAAGTGAAGTAGATAAGAGAAATAGTCTAACGGTGCTATTAATGGAGACAC
This sequence comes from Acomys minous, assembly GCF_964271855.1. NCBI lineage: Eukaryota > Metazoa > Chordata > Mammalia > Rodentia > Muridae > Acomys > Acomys minous. The sequence goes on along the minus strand of NC_140496.1, from coordinate 55,566,853 downwards.
ATGGAGCAGAAAGCAATTTTGGAGTGTATAATGTCTAATTTGGTAGAGTCATAATAACGTAAAAGAGTCTGCAGATATAGCTATCTCCAACTTCTTCTTACCACACTGCAAAGATATGCCTTCTACCACAATCTCAAATGATTGTCACCGATCCAAATGGAACAATTCTAGTGATAAGGAATAATGACAAAGGTATTTCTGATAAAGCCACTGCCATGTGGGTCAGAGGAGCAGAGAGCACAGCGTAGTAGTTGTGTTCAGAGAAACTGACTTGGAGTGAAAATCTCAGCTTTGTTTCAGTTTGTGGCTCTCAGCTTTTCCTAAGGCCAGTGTGCACATTGCCTGTATGTTTCTCAGATGCCATTTCTTCTTTAAAATGCATTTTATTACATACATACATATATGAATTATATGAGGGAAAATATGGTATTTATAATAATATAGAGAATCACTAATAGATGGTAGAAATATATAAACTGAATAAATGTAAAGGATATATATAGATAAATCATAAGTATACAATTATTAGATCTTGATTTAAGCTGGAAATATGACTTTATCTGTGAATTACCAAGTAAACATTTAATATTTATTTTTTTAAATGCATTTTTATATTTTTATGCTAGCACACAAAACCCAGTGGATTTAATTATGATGTTTTTATGAACATACGCCATTTACCATTGTTTCTTTATGACAATTCCACTCCTCTTGCTCAGACTTCTTGGAGTTAATTTTAGTTACAAAATTCTTTATTGCCTCAAATCCCCCTCCCACTCCTGCCCCACGCACCCCCCAGTGCTGAGGAGCCAACCCAGACCAGGCAAACACTCTGCCTTGAGCTGCATCTACAGCCCTATACCAGCCAGTTCTTGAAACAGTGCTCAGACTCACACTTCCTATGTTTTCCTTTTAAACACACTGCATGATTCTGGAACCTTCTGACACTGGAATTGTTCCAAGGGGGCAGGTGTGATCTTCGGTTGCTCAATGGGCAACCAGGAAAGGCTAGTCCTATATCTGATCAGTTACTCGGACCTTAGGAACTCTGGAATCTGAGTCACTTTTGCTTCCAACTCGATGCGCATTATCCTGCTCACATCTGGTATTGATTTTGAGCTCTTGCTCTTTGATCCTCTGAGCAACACACAGTCGTGGACTGTAGTGGATGGAAACATGTTTCTGTCTTGATCCCAAGTGTGGCATGAGGAACAGACTTGTGAGAGAGCAGGTGATGTTTATCCACTTGGAGGTCGAACCACCTGTGTGCCTCATGTGGGGGCTTGGTTTTTGCCAGCTTAAACATGTCCTAGTACAGACTCTAAGAGTGTGTGTATTTCTGGCACTCAGAGCTGAGGGGACTGATCTCTCTGATTAGGGATGTTAACGATACGGTTTCCACAGGCTCCTCCCCATACACCTCCCCAGCCCCTCCCCCACCCCACAGGCCCCACCCATCAGTTCACACACATCTCCAGCTTCATGGTCAGATGGTCTGTTTCCACTGGAGATCTGTCCTCAACAACTTTAGGAATCGAAACTGCCTCTACTATTTCTGATACATACTCAGCACTTGTCTTGCTGGAAGTTTCCTGAAGTTCCTGAGTCTGAGAGCTCCATGTTCTTTCATGACATGTAGAAAATGCTGATCTTGGTGTCCCCAAATATTGCTTCTACTTCACTCTCTCTCCTCTCCTTCAGGTACTGAAATCACATATACATATATATGTATATATGAGGTCTTTTGGCTGTGTTGAGCTAGTCCCTGTTCTCTGTCCTTCAGCTATCATGCAGATCGCTAATCCTGGTGTCTGCTGTTCACACCAGCTAGTCCTGACTTCTGCTGTTCACACCAGCTAGCCCTGACTTCTGCTGTTCACACCAGCTAGCCCTGACTTCTGCTGTTCACACCAGCTAGCCCTGACTTCTGCTGTTCACACCAGCTAGTCCTGACTTCTGCTGTTCACACCAGCTAGCCCTGACTTCTGCTGTTCACACCAGCTAGTCCTGACGTCTGCTGTTCACACCAGCTAGCCCTGACATCTGCTGTTCACACCAGCTAGTCCTGGTGTCTGCTGTTCACAGCGTTATGAACTATAACGAAGGGCTCTGTATTAGCTAACTCTTCTGGTGCTGTGACAAGACACCATGAACCCTGACCATGGCAACTTACAGAAATAAGGCTTCGTTTTGGCTTATGGAGAAGTAACTATGGCAGAGAAGGACGGCAGCAGGTGGCAGGCATGGATGGTGCCAGGAGCAGAAGCTGAGATCTCACATCTTTAACAGGAAGCATGAAAAAGAGAACTAACTAGAAAAGCTTGCCCCAGTGACAAACTTCCTCTATCGAGGCCATGCCTCCTGAACCTACCTAGCAGTGCCATGACCTGGAAGTATTCAAATGCCTGAGACAATGGGGCCTTCTTGCTCAAACCGCCACAGATTCTTGTTTCCAGTTATGTTTAGTTTTTAGAAAGTCTTCTGTTGGTCTTGCTGCCATTGTTGCACTTTTTAGTTGTATCCTAAGCCAGAATTGTCCATCTTCTCATTTTTGTTCATCTTCTAATTTTGTGAGCTCAGGAAGCCTAATTATTTATCTAGCTCGTATTTGATTAAAATCTCCTCTTAGGGCTTAATCACTTGGAATTGGCTTTTTACGTGGCTCACAATTGTATGTTGGGTTTGGACAGTGATATGAAAAATGAAGAAGCCATGGCTAACATTCTCTGCCTTTGAAGAGTTACATCCCCTGCCCACCCCACCCCCACCCCCCCGGAAAGTAGGAAGACTACCTGGGGGACCACTCTGATCCTGTAAAGGCTTGGTTTCAAGCTCTGTCATTCCTGTTCTCTTTCAGTGTCATTGTGCCCTTATTCCAAGAGCAGGGTCCTTTTGCCGCCTCCGCTGTGAGCTTTGGTGTCTCTATACCTTAAGGCTTGAAATCCAACTCCTGGTGGGAGCTAAACTAATGCTTAACTTGTTAGGCTCTGAACAGCTGTTTCCTGGTGTGTTTCTTAGTATCTTGTTTTGTGCAAACTGAGGTTAATGGTAAAGTAAGCCACCAATTTAATGAGGCTTTTTGTTTGGTTTGGTTTGGTTTTTCGAGACAGAGTTTCTCTGTGTAGCCTTGACTGTCCTGGACTCACTTTATAGACCAGGCTGGCCTCGAACTCACAATGATCCACCTGCCTCTGCCTCCTAAGTGCTGGGATTAAAGGAGTGCACCACCATGCCTGGTTTAGTGAGATTTTTATGTACTTTCATGACCTCTTCTCCCTCACTTTCCCCCTTTCTGGGAGCATGGCTGCAGTCCAGCCACTTTGGCTGCCCTGAGATTTGGCTTTTTACTCAGCCTGGGGATGCTGTTGGTTTTCACCTGGGCTCTGTTGTCTTCTATCTAATTTTGAAAACCCCCTGGAGATAGAAAGCCTGGTATAACAAAGTCCTCATACATCACTACCCATGTATCATAGGTTTGTGTCCTGCCTGTACTGGTCCCGATTTAGTGCCTTCAAATATAGATCCTGCATGAAACTGTAATTTTTACATACAATTGTTATTTCCTGTATGGTATTCAATTCCTTTCCTCCCACAATAAGAGAGTTAATTTGATACATTTACGCCATCTTGCCTGGAGTAGGAAGTCCTAATACTTCCTAGCTTTGGGATTTAAAGCAGTTTCACTGAACTGTTTATCTGCCCCAGTTATGAAAAAAAAATTGCATTATATCTTTAAATTATGAAATTCTGTCCTTTTAAATTTTTGTATTATGCAAAACCTGTCATGGAGCAGAACCAAATTCTGAGCATCTGGAACCCAAAGCCATGATCAAAGTAGGTTATTTATAAATCTAGAGCCGTGTAATGGGGACGCTCCCTGAGCCTACACCTAGATAAGCCACGCAAAGCCAGCTTCAGCCCCACCACTCACCATCATTGTGTCTCGCCCTGAAGGCTCTAGGAAGTGATGTTACGTAGAATCATCGGAGTGGTACCCATGAAATCTGATGCCAACGCCACGCTTGCTTTTTGGCCTTGAGCTAAGGTCCTTGAGGGGGAATTAAAAAAAAAAAAGAAAACAAAAACAAAGTTGAGACCACGTATCTGGCGGCATGGTCTTTGGCAGAATAGCTGTAGTTTAAAAGCAGTAAGATTACAACGCCTGGCTGCATGAACTGCAGAGCTTCTGTGAGGACGGGGTACAAGTGGCAGCTGTCACCTGCCACCATGCTGGGGTTCACACAGGTGCTAGGGATCTGAACCTGTGCTGCCATTCTTATGCAGTGAGCCTCTCCTAAGCTTCCAGGATCATATTTGGGAGAGAGGGAGGGAGGAAGGGGGTGGGGAGAGAGAGAGAGAGAGAGAGAGAGAGAGAGAGAGAGAGAAGTCAGTTGATATTCAGATATAGCTTTATACTTGTTAAAATTCTGATTATTTGGATTGGTTTGACAGGCTCAGGTTACCAAGCCTTCTCTTTTTTATCTTAGTTCACAGTCTTCTGTCCTTACAGTCCCTGCTGCCGGGGTGGGGGGCGGGGGAGATGTCTAGCCTCTTAGGCATGTAATGATTTCTGGCAAACCAAAACAGTACCAAAGGTGAGTGACCCAAATGGCCCTGGAAAGAAAATTACCTGTAGCTGTTGAGATCCCTTTCACCAATTCTCAAAACTACCTTAGGATCCTGTACTAGATTCTGAGTGGAGGTGATCAGGACAAGAATGTTAAGTCACCAGATTTTTTTCATTTTATTTAGTAATGATGAGATTTTTTTTTAAAAAAACAGGCATCCACAAATTACTATTTCTCTTAAGCTAGCAAAGGTTTTTTCCCCCTCTCCTTGAAGTTGATTCCAAGATCCCATGCATGTAGGGCAGGGGCTCTCTCCTTGAGCTACACTTCCATTTTAACAAAGTTTTTTTTTCTCCCTGTAAGTTTTGCATCCATCTTAAATCACCCATGTGAAAACATCTACTTCTTATTTTGGGTGTTAACTTCTTAAAGTTAACGAGCCTTTGCCATTTTCTTATCAGCCTTTTTAGCTACTTTTGTGTAAAAGGTTTGTCTAACAAATGACTCAATGAATGAAACAGGGCAAAAGAAACCTACTGCAGAAATGCAGGAGGTAAAGAACAGGCTGCAGATCAGGAGTGTAGACACCAAATGGCCAATTGCACGAGAAAGCCAGAGGAAAGCTCATCAAAGTCAGAAAGGTGTTTTGGGGGATGCTGATGGGAGGCAGATGGAGTTAGTGAACATGGAGAAAAAGGAGGTATGGAGGAGGAGATTTCACTTCAAATCCCCTGGGCAAGGAGGTGAGATAACCAACCCCAATACGATAGATGGAAAAGGCCAAGAAGAAAGATCTAGATTAAGACCCTTGAAAGAAAGAATAATGAGGTGCCCGATAATTTCATTTTCTGGAGGCAGCTGCAAGTCAGGCTAGGGAGGACCAGTTAGAGATAAGGATGAGTAACAAAGAATTAGAGGCCATGGATGCATGAGAGCTCTCTCTCTCTCTGACAGCACTCAAGCTTGTGTCTCTGGTACAGCGTGGTTGATAGGGCTGAGATGAAAAAACAAAACAAAACAAAAACAACCCAGAACACTGACCCCCAGCTGACTTGGAGGAAGGATGGATTTGGGTGAGCTCATCTTTGTTCATGTTGAGTCCATCATGGCCAGTGCCTAAGAGCTTTTCCATGCCCAGTGCACAGCAACAAAGACACACTTAGCTTGCCTATAGGCCTGGTGCTGTATATGAGAGCATGGCAGAAGACTTCAGCTTTGTTGGACGTTAGCTTATTTCCGCTCCTGGGGAGAGATGTGGAACGTAAGAAAATGGCTGCTGGAGTGGCTACTTAGTGATGATTTAGTTGACCTTCGAGTTGTGTGCTTGTTGGTGCTGGGGACAGAACCCAGGGCCTTGTACACATTGTGCAAGTACTTACCGATGACTTAGATCCCAGTCCCATTTAGTTTTGTTTTGGACAAGGATTTCTGTTTATCTTGCCTCTGTCTCCCTAGTAGTTGGGATTACAGGCATAAACAGTATGCCTTGGTAACCTATGTTTTGTTCTGAGACAGGGTCTTACTAAGCAGCTCGGGCTGTCCTGGACACGCTTTGTAGCCCACGCTGGCCTGGAACTCACAGCAATCCATTTGCTCCTGCCTTCAGGGGCAGTAATTGAAGGCCTGCTCCACCATCCCCCACGCAGTGTGTGTGTGTGTGTGTGTGTGTGTGTGTGTGTGTGTGTGTATTGTTTTGTTTGTTTTTAGACAGCAACATTCACTTGGGCTGATGGTGGATACTGTTCGCTATGAATGCTTAGAAAATGACCATCAGAAAATCCCAACAAAGAAAAATTGCAGCTGCTCAGGGCAGTGCTCCACCACCCCCACCCAATAACCAAAGAAAATGAAATTCTTGGAGATAAGGCAAAGAAGAGAAGAGGAAAACTAGCTGAAGTAGTATTCTAGGGAGTCAGAAATAAAGAACAGTTTAAAATATAAGAGGATGGAAGGAGCAAGACAGCCAGGAAAGTACCTAGAGGCATGAGATCAAGGGGAACTTTAAAAAACACTCATAATTAATTAATTAATCTATCTACTTATCGTATATCTAATCTTATATTTTGGGTTGTGTGCCTAGCTTTTAACAGCTGAGCCATCTCTCCAGCCCATCTTTATTCTCTCTCTCTGTCTGTGAGTCTCCCCTCCCCACCGTGTGTGTGTGTGTGTGTGTGTATGTGTGTGTGTGTGTGTGTGTGTGTGTGTGTGTGTGTGTATACATATGCCACACCATGCATGTAAAGGTCAGAAGACAACTTGAGGATGTCAGACTCTATCGTGTGGGTCCCAGGAATGAACACTCAAGTAACAGGGTTTAGCAGCAAATGCCTTTATCCACTGGGCCATCTCGACAGTCAGGGACTTCTTTAAGCTTAGAAACTGGGGAAGGTGACATTGAAGTACATAGAACGAAAAGGCAGTAGTGAGTCTGGAAATGACAAGACAGTCAGGCTGAGGTCACAGATGGAGAGGGAAGCAGAGATGCTAGAGGATGCGTGGCAGCTACGCGTGTAGCAGAGGGACCAAAAGCGTCTGGGCGGAGCAGTTGGCAGGCAGCCCCGCGGGAGGCCGAACCTAGCCGCTTCCCCGCCACAGCCGCAGCATCTGGGTCGATGCTCTTCCACGCCAGGAGGATGAGCCTGGGCAGCCGGTGAAACGGAGGGAAACCAAGCAGAGATCATAGCTAGGGCGCAGTGCCCAGGCCTGGGACCCATGAAGCACATGGACAGCGGATCCATCTGCCACCATGCGCCACCGCCGCCGTGCTGGGCTCATCACGCACCTCGCCAGTCTCCAAGGCAGCCCCGCAGTCGGGAACGAGGACACCCGGAGCGGGCCCGGAGCTGGGCGGTGGCGGCAGAGGAGGAGGAGGCAGCGGCGGCGGCAGTCTCCGTGGCGGCGGCACCCTGGATGAGGTGAGGCATGGCCAGCTTCTGCCGCTGGAGAAGCTGCGGTGCAGAGGTGCAGGGATGCAGGGGTGCTGGTGTACCCGGTGCTGGGGTACAGGTGTGCCGGTACGCTGTGTAATGGAAAGAGCAGGGTCTCAGCAGGAGTCCACACTCTCAAGAGAGGTTGTCACCCAGTGACAAATGCTGAGGAAGGTTTGGCTGGCAGGCAAGAGATGGGGGCCCTCAGGAGTAAATAGGATCTACTGGCCTGGGCTGAGTAGAGCAGGAAGAAAGGTGTGGCTCTGATGTACAGGAGAAAGCTTGGGGATCCAGGTCTCAAGTCCTAAGGTCTTTGCTTGATCTATACTGATGCAGGTGAGCTGAAGGCAATGCCTGCTGGGCTGAGCTGAAGGAAAGGTGACTCAGAGCCATCCCAGTATCGAAGCCTTAGAGGCATTCACAGAGATCTCATCTTTGCCTCCTCGAGACAGCAGGGTGGTTGGTGATGGCTCAGGAGCCCAGCCTGGGCCTGTCGGCTGGATGCCCTGAGCCCGCTGAACCCAGACCCTTCTTTGGCTCTGGCCTCGAACACACCCGGCAAATTAGGACCCGTATTCTTCATGTAGCAACAGCAAAATGAAAATCTGTCATGCTAATGTTCCCAGAAGAAGGGACAGATTGTATGGCTGCCATTTTAAAAGTAAACATGTCTTTGTCATAGATTTTGAGCTGCCCCGCTCCCACCCTCCGCGGGAAGCCAGTACTTACCACTCAAGCCAGAAGGCAACGGTGCCATCAAGTCCTTACTTTGCCTTTAACTAACTGGGACCTTTCCAGGCCTCAGTTTCTTATGAATGGGATTGGGATTTGGACTAAAAGAGTTTTAGTTGGAGTGGAAGGGTTGCTTGGCTGTACTGCAGGTTCCAAAGTCTGCTGGCTCTGTGAGCTAGAAACGAGAGTCCTTTCTCGGGTTTATGCAGGAAAATGTAGTCAAAGATTCAGTTATACAGCAGGTGAATGATTATGTTTCTATTAAGAAATGCATAATAAATTATTGATTGGAAGCTAAGGGATGAAGCAAAAAAACATTCTTTTTCATATATAAAGTGAAACTTTAGTCCAAATGTAATTATGTTTTAAGAATGTGAGTGAACTTTGACCAAAAATAAATCTATATGTTTATATATTCATGTTTCTAAATTTTGAAAGTTTCTCTATATAGTAGCTGAACTTTTTATGTGGAAAAAAAGAAATACTCATCATAAAGGGCTGATCTCTCTCACTGTCATTGTCAATAAAAAAAAAACTTTGTAGTGCTAACGTGATTCTCTAAGTTACGGCAGTAAGGTATTGTGGTAGGGTCTTCTTATATAGCCCAGGCTGGCCTCAAATTCACGATCCTCCTGTCTCAGTTACCTCAACCAATATTGTAGCCTTGCAGCATCATATTCTGTTATTAAAATATATGTAATAAGCTTAAAGTCACCCTGGGACACACATATGCCTCAGAAATAAAAAACAAAAACCCAATTTCCATAAATAAATAAATAAATAAATAAATAAGATATCCTAATTAGCCCATCATTATGTATGCTAACTAAAAAGTAAATAACTGTAATTTCACATAAAAATCAATAAAAAGCCAAAATAAGGCCCAACAGTGGTAGTGCATGCCTTTAGTCCTAGCACTCAGGAGGCAGAGGCAGAGACAGGAGGATCTCTGTGAGTTCCAGGCCAACTTGGGCTGTTACACAGAGAGACTCTGTCTCAAAAAACAAACAATCAAAAAGAAAAGAAAAACTATAACAAAATACAAATGTTCTAGGAGTTGGTAGCATACTTTCTATACCAGCTGTAAGAGCAGAGATTTTTTGTTGTTGTTGTTGTTTTAGATTTACTTGTTTATTAAGTTTACAGCGTTTTGCCTACATGTACCCCTGCATGACAGAAGAGGGCACCAGATCACATTATAGATGGTTGTGAGCCACCATGTGGTTGCTGGGAATTGAACTCATGACCTCTGGAAGAGCAGACAGTGCTCTTAACCACTGAGCCATCTCTCTAGCCCCAAGAGCAGAAGTTTGATGGATGTTGGTGTGTCACATTGTTAGGGTCTGGGTGATCTGCTGAGGAAAGACCCAAAAGCAGTATGTAAAAGCAAAGAGCATTTATTCCAGCATTCTGGGATTACCTCTCTCCTCTAGAAGGTGACCCCAAAATAAGCATGCAGGCTCAATTTATAGACAGTCAGAGAAATTTGTGACAAATTTTAATTGAATGGTCAGAATTGCATCAGAATATATGAGGGGATTCAGGATTGGCTGCTTGTTTGGTTGCTGGGGACTTTTTGAGTCATTGAAGTTTTGGCTCTTACTCATGAGTTGGCCTTTAATTTGACTGAATGGGGCCATCTGTGTTCTTTACCAAGGCCATGAAGTAATAAAAACATGGTATCTGGTCATTTTGTCCTATAAGCTCATTAGCTGCCCATGACTTGTGGTGTTTTTTCTTTTTCAGAAATTATTAGAAACTTGGCCTAGTTAGGCAGAGTGAAAACCTGAAGCCTGTCATGGAGTTGGACTAGTCAAGAAAACTGGGGCTTGGAGGTGGTTGGGGGTCCCTGGGGGAGGGTCCCTTCAAGAGATGTGTGTACAAGTGATGCTTTGAGCATGGTTTTTCTAATTCTCAGCTTATAAACATAAGAAAGTGACTACTACCCATGTTTAACGTGTGCTATTCATTGAGCAGTGATGGTGACGGCTGGAGCTTACCTTGATACAAACTAACTCCTGACTCTCAGCTCTAAGCTACAGTCATAACATTATAGCATGGAGCAAATGCTCCACCAGAGAGATGGTCTCTTCCTGGAAAGCTGATGACTAACCCATGAGGCTGTACACTGTGTCATTACTTAGAAAGTGTCAAAATGCAGCCTTCAACGTAACTGTTTCTGAGGCGGATGAATGCATATTACTACCACCCAAACCTTTGACAGCGAATTATTAATTTGTAAGGACTCTTTATATATGTAGGATCCTGTTTTTCTTTTGTTAGTTCAGGGAAGTCCCGTAACATATGTGTTACATTTGTTTTGTAATGTTTGAGAAAAGAGCAGGAGCTGTTGGTCAGTGGATTGTCTGAGAGCTCCAGAGCATCAAGGGCACAAATGAGCTCTTTCTTCCTCAAACCGTGAATGTCCCCTGACTGTCACTCTCTCTTTCTCTGTTGTGTATGCCCGCTTTCCCTGGCCGCAACAGGTAAACATTTTTAACCAGGCTACTGTCTGTGTTGTTTGGGAATCCTTGATTCTCTTTTATGTCTATACATTTCTTCTCTAAATCAGTTGGTGTTAACTGTAAAGCTCAAATCACAGATGACAATGTCTCTGTTTCATTGAGTGCTGGAACGTATGACCTATGGCTGGATAATTTACAGAGAACAGAGATTTACTTCCTTGAGCTCAGGAGGCTGGAAGCCCAAGGTCAGATCCCCAGCAGCAGGGGATCTCTTTCTTGCAGTAATTATCCTGGAGAAGCAGAGCACTTGGCTGTGTGGATTGACGTAAAGAGCAGATGCTCACTGAAAAGAGCATTAACCAGATATCAGAGCCATTGGACCCCTCTGGCAAGTCTTTAACAGGAAATACTTGGCGCCATTAGTTGTGTATACTTGCTTATTTATCATTTCTAGTGTTTGGGGTATCAGAAAGTGATTCTGATGATGGGGAGTTTATTAAAACCTCTTTAACATTCTCTTAAAAGCCCCTCTGGTCTGTCTAAGTCTTTGAGGCCACTGTCCTGGGCTGTTCAGGTCGCAGCACCTGGCAGCCACCATTTCATATGTACTTGTCCGCGTTTTCAGTAACTTTTGCCACAGGTTGGGAAGAATTGATCCAGACCCAGTGTTAGCTGCTTCTGTGTCACTTGACAGATGCAACACCTAGGAGAAAAGATTCACTCTGGCTCCTCCAGAGGGTTGCTGTTGTCCGTGGAGGTGGGCAGTCACAGCAGTGTGTCCTGGGCTGCAACAGTGGAGGCAGCCTGGCTCCTCCAGAGGGTTGCTGCTGTCCATGGAGGTGGATAAGAGCAGTCACGGCAGTGTGACCCAGGCTGCGACAGTAGAGGTGTGTGTAGGAGCTGTTTACATGGCAGCAGAGAGAGGCTTGGACCAGTGGCTGGGAGGGACCCTCAGTAGGCCAGCTACCTAGTGACCTACCTCCACTACCAGCCCCTCCCTTGTAAGGCTAAAGGCCCATGGCCTGCAGACAGCACTGTCAGTTGAGGAACAAGCATTCAAATCGCGAGCCTGGAGGGAGGGGCATTTCAGAATGAAACCACAGCAGACGTAGTTATTTCATGCTCTTTGAAAGCAGAAGTGCCTCTGTAGCCAAACTGTAAATTAGTAGTTTTCAGTCTTGTCTGTGTGTTAGAAGCATCTAGGGGAGGATTAAAGAGGTGACGTAGTAGACTCCATTCCTGGCCAGTGCAGCCAGACTGTTTTAGATTTGGTTCTGAGCATCAGCGCTCACTTTAGACGCGCTCTAGACTTCTCATGCGCTTCCCAGTCCGGGCGATGGAGCCTCTGCACTAGGTAAACTGTTCATTTCTAAACAGTACAGAGAAAAAATGGTGATCTCCTGCTGAAGCCAGGGAACAGAGATTGCTTACTTACATCCTCCCCACCCCACCCCGCCCCCCGACCCTGCCCATCACTTTGACATTACAGCAAGTGCTGAAGTAGGGTCTGACCTACTGTTTGTGCGAGTCACAAACATGGGACATGGGTATAAATATGCTGAGCCAAGACGGTCACTGGAAGGCTATTGAAGAAATTCATGGCAGAGCTGGTGAGGGCCAGAACTCAGGTCGTGGTGGTGAGAATGGGGGTTGGGGGGGAAGGAATAGATGTAAGGATTTCTCAGTTAGGATTGAAGGCACCCGTGGATCCTCTGAGCGAAGGAAATAAGAGAGATGGTGGAAATTAGTGCACTTGACCCTCTGCCCTGTGGGTTCTGCCAACTGTGGTCAAAGAGATCCTAATGCAAAACAATAAACCCATAAAAACAATATATATATATATAGTTTTTACATTATATATATATCCTGGTACAGTGTGAAAACCAGTTACATTTCAACTGTATTAGATGGCGTAGGCCAGCTAGCAATGTGACGGTGTTCAGGATGATATCTTAAGGGCTATATGCAGATAAGAAGCTGTAAGTGCTATAGAATTTGGTACCTGAAGGAAACCCGAAATGAGATTCTCTAACGGGGAGTGGGAAAAGGCGGCAGAACTTCTGGTAGATGTCATCATGCAGAGAATGTCGGCCTGGGCCTCCTGGCAGATAATTTGGTTCTTTCAAGATACTGAAAGTAAAACCCACAAAGATGATCACCGAGTGATGGAGAGAAAGAACTCGGTTGTGGGAGCGTTTATGTTAGACGGCGCTTGGTGTCTCTGCTTGGTTTTTGTTTGTTTGTTTTGTTTTGTTTTAAGTTTAGCTCCAGCTGAGGTCCAATTCCTGCTTCTTATGGGATGAGGGCAGAGGACGGGACAAAAAGAAAGTGACCATTCTAGTCCTCAGTCAGGGGTTCGATTGCTGTGACAGCCTGGGGAGGGAAGGGTTTGTTATGCTTACGTCTCTATAGCACAGTTCCCCAGTAAAGGCAGTCAGGGCAGAAACCTGGAGGCAGGATCTGATGCAGAGGTCATGAGGGGTGCTGCTTACTTCTTTGCTCCTCAAGGCTTGCTCAGCCTGCTTTCTTATAGCATCCCAACCCACCAGTTCAGGGTAGTACAGCTCATAATGGCTTGGGCTCTCCCACATTAATCACGAATTAAGAAAATGTCCTACAGGCTTACCTACAACCCAATCTCTTTTTAAAAATTATTTATTCATTCATTTTACATTCTGATCTCAGTTCCCTCCCTCCTCTCCACCTAGTCCCATCCGCCCACCCTCCCACCCTCTCCCCCTCCCCTTCTCAGAAAAGAGGAGCCCCCAAAAAATCTGCCCCGGCACATCAAATCGCATCAGGACTAAGCAAATCCTCTTCCACTCAGGCCAGACCAGGTAGCCCAGTCCGGGGAAAATGGTCTAAAAGCAAGCAACAAAGTCCTTGTCAGAGGCAGCCCTGTTCTGCTTGCTAGGGGACCCACATGAAGACCAAGCTGCTCATCAGTTACATATGTTTCGGAGGCCTAGGTCTAGACCATGCCTGTTTTTTGGTCGGTGCTTCAGTCTCTGTAAGCCTCTGTGGGCCTAGGTTAGTTGATTCTGCTGATCTTTGATTTGCCTCCTGCCAGATCTTCTATCCTTACTCCTGCTCTCCCACAAGACTCCCTGAGCCCCCTAAGGTTTTGCTGTGGGTCTCAGCATCTGTTTTGATCTACTGCTGGGTGGAGCCTCTCAGAGGACAGTTATGCTAGGCTCCTGTCTGCAAGCATAACAGAGTTTCATTAAAAGTGTCAGGGATTAGCTCTCTCCTATGGGGTGGGTCTCAGGTTGGGCTACTCATTGGTTTACCATTCCCTCAATCTCTGCTCCATCTTTATCCCTGCACATCTTGTAAGCAGGGTAAATTTTGGGTCAAAGGCCTACAACCCAATCTTATAGAGGCATTTTCTCAGTTGTGGTTTCTTTCTTTCTTTCTTTCTTTCTTTCTTTCTTTCTTTCTTTTTTTTTAAGATTTATTTATTTATTATGTATACAGATCTCATTATAGACGGTTGTGAACCAACATGTGGTTGCTGGGAATTGAACTCATGACCTTTGGAAGAGCAGTCAGTGCTCTTAACCTCTGAGCCATCTCTCCAGCCCTGAGGCTACTTTCAGATGACTCTAGTTTATGTCAAATTGACAAATGGTGAGGGCCCTTTATACCTGTCTAGAAGGCTGCACATGGTGATCAAACGCTGATGGTATTCATGGTGGGAGGGCAGTAACAGAGATAGGAAGGTAGGTCCATGTGACACGCCAATCCCTTCAAATCACTTGTTCTCTGAGTCTTAGTTGCCAGAGCATTTTCATAAGTTGATCTGTGCTAGACCTCACAGGTTCTAAACAGATTCTTGTAGTGACTGTGCCATGAGAGGTAGCACAGCCAGTCATCACCAATAGCTCATTCATAATTCATGTTATCAATAACATTTTCCTTGCACACTCACACATATACAGATGTGTGTGTGTGTGTGTGTGTGTGTGTGTAAGTAAGTAAGTATGTAAGTATGTGTGTGTGCGCCACATGTTTTGATCTACTGCTCAAAACATGCCCAGTGAGGTCAAAAGATGACATAGGATCCACTAGCACTGGAGTTACAGGTGGTTGTAAGGCATGATGTGGGTGCTGAGAACTGAACTTGGGCCCCCTGGGAGAGCAGCACGTCCTCTTAACCACTGATCCATCGCTCCAATCACTATAAGCAGTGTTCTTCAGTACATGCTGCATGCACTTTATAAGCATTCAGTTCTCACTATGACCCTGCAAGAGTGATAGTATTACGTGAAAATGCATTTTGAAAGTTACACAGTTTGACAAGGTCACACAACTGTGATGTAGCAGACTTCATGCCTAATGTACAGGTACTAAGTTTCATGTCATGTCTATGTCATGCACAGTAGAGTAATTATTTTCATTTGTCTGTTTTAAAAACTATTCCTAGCCGGGCGTGGTGGTGCACGCCTTTAATCCCAGCACTCGGGAGGCAGAGGCAGGCAGATTGCTATGAGTTCGAGGCCACCCTAGTCTACAAAGTGAGTCCAGGATGGCCAAGGCTGCACAGAGAAACCTTGTCTCAAAAAAACCAAAACCAAAACCAAACAAAACTATTCCTTTGCAATGCCAGTAAGTCTGTATTTCCCTTTTTTTTTTTTTAATCAAAATCGAACTATGAGTCAATAAGAACCAACTATAAAATCCTTTGCTAGAACTTAGATAAAAATGACCTGGTCCTGGAGCCAGCATACATCTGAATAGCTCACTTGCTTTAAAATAACAAACTGCATTGCAAATTCTGACCTTGTGAAGAATTTATTTTCTAATTCATACAGTAAAACACATGAAGGTCATAATAGAGAAATGAATGACCTGTTTAAAAAACAAAACAACAGAGAGGGGATCCAAGGTGGCGGCACTGATCAGCAGGGCAGCAGAGACAGCACAGAGACCAAACTGGGCACCAAAACACCAGTGCTGGTGTTTCGCAGGGACCATCTCTAGAAAAAGAAAGGAATAATAAATATGAAGATGACTATGACTGTCTCCCTCTACTTTCTGAAGAACCTTCAGTGAAAACCAATGAGGAAAATTATGGACAAGTAGGGTGATTCCATTGTATGCCAACAAAACAAAAACAAAAAACGCAAACAAACAAAAAACCTGTGGCAGATTATTTACAGACAGGAACCTAACTTAACCATTCTCTGAGAGGCTCCACCCAGCAGGTGATCTAACCAGATGCTGAGACTCACAGCCAAGCCTTAGGTAGAGCTCAGGGAGTCCTGAGGAAGAGGGGGAGGGAAGGGTAGAAGGACCAGAGGGGACACTAATGCTGCAAGAAGACAAACAGAGTCAACTAGCCTAGACCCATGGGGGCTTAGAGAGATGGCAGCACCAACCAAAGATTATGCACGGACTGGACCTAGGCCCCCTACACATACATAATCCACGGGCAATTTGATCTTCATGTGGGTCCTGTGGTAAGTTTAGTGAGTGCTGTCTATGACATGGACTCTGTGACCTGTTTTGGGTCATTTCATCCTAAAGGGGCTGCCTCGCCTGCCCTCAGTAGATGTGGATGAGCTCAGTCCTGATTCGACTTGATGTGCTGGGGCGGATTGATGGAGGGGGGGCTTTTCTGAGGACAAGGGAAGGGGGATAGGAGGAAGAGGGTGGGAGGGAGAGGGCTATGACAGGGATGTAAAGTGAATATATAAAATAAAATAAATTTAAAAAGAAACAACAACAAAAATGGAGGAAGTCTGGACATGACTGAGACTATGTCAGCCTTAGGGTACTCCATGTTCAGGTTAACAAAAAAAAAAAAAAAAAAAGAGTTTAACTGCGCATTTCTATGGAAAATCTAGAACACTGTTCAAACAACAAAGACAAAACGAGTGGGGCCCACTGCTCAGGATAACGGGTACATCTGTTCAGAAATGTGCTCACTGTGTATCCAATGGGAGGAAGGTTGACATGGAGACACTACCCCAGTGAACAAGCAGAAACAACATCCTACCTCAGCATTTATATGTGACAAAACACTATGACCAGGGCTGTGGGGAATGTGACACCAGGGAAACCAGTGTGGAACTAGAGCCAACCCTGATATCTCAGTCTTGAGACCTGCAGGAGTGAGGATCACTCCCTCCCTGGGCTGTGCATGAGTGTCCTCGGGTGTGGTCTCAACCCCCTAACCCTCCACGTGGCTCTGGAGGCAGTCATGTAGCCCAGCATGACAATGATATGTGCCCACCCTGAACGTCCCTTCCCACTCCCCAAATTTCATATAGCCCTTGTTCACCCCAATAAAGCTCACAAACTGTTTCACCAATATCACCTAAGAGCTGCTATGTCACTGGGAGAGCTCTGAGCTAAATGCCTGGAACACTTGAAGAGCTGTTTCCGGGAAGGCTTTCTGTCTCCTGGTATTCATCGCCAGACTGAGACCCTTCAACCTTTCTGCCCCTTCCGGGCTAGGCTTTGTTTCTTAGTCTAGAAGCCTAGAAGCTCTGAAGGGAAGATGGGGACCCTAGGCTGCCATAGCTCAAAAGAGCTGTTAACACTGAAAGCCTTGGTGAAACACCCCCCCGCCTTTCCCCAGCCATCTGGACCTTGATCCTGTAGATGGACTCACCCATTCTGGCTCCACTTTATCCTTCTCAGACCAGTGTACAGTGGTGCCAAGATGCCTGAACCACACAGGCAGCTTAGAAAAGATAACGTAATTGGCCTTATGTGAAGAGAATGTAATCTTACCTTAGTCTGGGCCCAAGGTGAAAATAGTCTTGGAATGCTTGACCCCACTCTACAAACTGATAAACATCTTAGTATAGACTGAGAGGGAGGAAGGATCAGCCCAAGACAAAAGACATTCAGGCCAGGGTTTTTTAAAAAATATATATTTTATTAATTCATTCATATTACATCTCACTTGTTATCCCATCCCTTGTATCCTCCCATTCCTCTCTCCCTCCCATTTTCCCCTTACTCCCCTCCCCTATGACTGTGACTGAGGGGGACCTCCTCCCCCTGTATATGCTCATAGGGTATCAAGTTTCTTCTTGGTAGCCTGCTATCCTTCCTCTAAATGCCACCAGGCCTCCCCATCCAGGGGACATGGTCAAATGGGGCACCAGAGTTCCTGTGTAAGTCAGTCCCCACTCTCCACTCAACTGTGGAGAATGTCCTGTCCATTGGCTAGATCTGGGAAGGGGTTTGAAGTTTACTGCATGTATTGTCCTTGGCTAGTGCCATAGTTTGAGCAGGACCCCCAGGCCCAGATCTGCCCATCATAATGTTCTTCTTGTAGGTTTCTAGGATCCTCTGGATCCTTCTATTTCCCCATTCTCTCATGCTTCTCTCACCTAGAGTCCCAATAGGATGTCCTCCCCTCTGTCCCACTTTCCTGGTAAGTGAAGACTTTCATGGGACATGCCCCTTGGGCTAGTGTCCAGATATAAGTGAGTATATACCATTTGAGTCTTTCGGCTTCTGGGTTAACTCATTATGATCATTTCTAGTTCAATCCATTTGTCCACAAGTTTGGGAAGTCTTTGTTTTTAATAGCTGAGTAGTATTCCATAGTGTAAATGTACCACAGTTTCTTTATCCATTCTTCTACTGAGGGACACTTAGGCTGTTTCCATGTTCTGGCTATTATGAATAAGGCCGCTATGAACATGGTTGAGCATATGTCCTTGTTGTGTGGTGGAGCATCTTCTGGGTATATTCCAAGGAGTGGAATAGCTGGGTCTTGAGGAAGTCTTATTCCCAGTTTTCTGAGACAGCGCCAGATAAATTTCCAAAGTGACTGTACTCTGGGGTATTGTATTTAAAAAACGACCATGGACTGGGAGGAGGAAGAGGTGGGGGAGAGGAGACAGACTGGTTCCTGCCCAAGGCGGTGGCATCTCCGTGGATACTTCCAAGTTCGGTCCACAGACGGTCTGGC
Organism: Acomys minous; assembly: GCF_964271855.1. NCBI lineage: Eukaryota > Metazoa > Chordata > Mammalia > Rodentia > Muridae > Acomys > Acomys minous. The sequence continues at coordinate 55,548,225 of NC_140496.1, read as the reverse complement.
TTCTTCTGTCTTCTGTCAAATACACGATCTGCTAGACTCCTGAGAATTACGCCAGGGGAATTACCCTCACGGAACTGATACCCAGAAGGTTTCATTCTTGTTCTCCTTAATCGCCTTTTCCTCCTGTTTAGGGTAATCGAGTTGTAAGGGAGGTACGCATCTTTAATAAATCCCTAATAAAGTAGAATCATTAAGGAATCAGAGCCAACAGGCACATGGTTCCAGAGGGTTAGCGTTTATAATGCTGGGAAGAAGGCATGGCAGCCGATGGCTCAGGCAGTGAGCCGAGAGCTCACATCTTGATCCACAAGCAGCAGGGCAAGTACCCGGGGATGGAATGAGACTTTTGAAACCTCAAAGCCTACCCCCAGTGACACACCTCCTCCAAAAGGCCACACCTCCTAAGCCCTTCCAGACAGCCCCGTTACCTGAGGATCACATATCAAACATATGAGCCTTGGGGAGGGACTGCCGTTCAAGCCACCACAGCACCTGTGCTGTCTCCAGTACAGGTCACTCTGTAACACTTTTGGCTGTATCAAGCTACAGTGAAAGTCAGCAACTAAGACACATAGTTTCATTGGGGGGTTCAATAAGAAAGGTCTTCATGAACCTCATGTATTTTCCAATTTAAACCACATTCTGGAGATAACCTGCACCGGGCACAGACTCTAGGATGATCTCGAGTGATCATTATTGTATTTGTTCTTCATCGCCATTGTGGCGGTGTGGAGGAGATGGTTCCCCCTGGGCTCTGGCATTTGACACTTGGTTCTCAATTAGCGGTGCTATTTGGGGGTCTAGGAGATATGGTCCCACTGGAGGAAGTATGCCACTGAAGGCGAGGTTTTGTTTTCCCTGCATCTGCTTGCAGTGCAAAGTGTAAGGTCTCGGCTTCCTGCTCCGGCCACTGTGCCTCTGTCCTGCCTCATGGCCGCTCATCCTCCCCACCCTACCAAATCCATACGGCCAAATAAACTGTTCTTTAGGGTGCCTTGGCCATGGTGGTTTATTGCAGCAATAGAAAAGTAACGACTACAGCCATAAACCTAGGTGTTCCTGTGCATCCTTAAATGACTGCTCTGACTTCTTTGTTCTTCTTTACTGAGAGAGAATAATAGCTTTTCTGTGGGTGGGTGGGAGGAGCCTCTGCATCTGCAGCATGACTTTGGACTGACAGGAAGGTTGATGTTTTATTAGTTCTATTAGTTTGCTGTTGTTAGTGTACAGGCAGTTCCACTGGTCTGTCCTCAGAGACCTAGCGACTGCTTACATCCTCACCTGGCACTGCCAGGTGCTGAAGTTTTGTGTGTGTGTGTGTGTGTGTGTGTGTGTGTGTGTGTGTGTGTGTGAGAGAGAGAGAGAGAGAGAGAGAGAGAGAACAGGGTTTCTCTGTGTAGCCTTGGCTGTCCTGGACATGCTTTATAGACCAGGCTGGCCTCCAAGTCACATCGATCTATCTACCTCTGCCTCCCTGAGTGCTGGGATTACAGGCATGTGCCACCGTGCCCAGTGATAATTATATTTTGGGGGGATTTTTATTCATCCACTCTGGCTCCCAAATAAATGATACAGAGACTTATATTTATTAATAAACTTTAAGCTCAATAACTGGGAAAATAAGCATTTATATTAATCCTCTATGCTGGTCTTGCTACTTCCCAGTCACATGCCCCAAGTTACTTGCCATATTGGTCCTGCTTGGACTGTTTCTGGCCCATCAGATCAAGTCCTCATGGCAACGTCCTCTCTCTATTTCTTCTTCATTCCTCTCCCTCTCTTTGTGGTCCCTACCTGAGACCCTAAGCCAGGGAACCGAAGCCCCGCCTACCTCTCTTCTGCCCAGCTACAGGCTGTCCAGCTTTTTTATTAACTAATCAGAGAAAACTGAGGAACAAAGTTTACACAACATTGCTCAGAGTACATGACAATGTACTCATCCTGACTGTAACCAGATCTCGAAGACCAGAATTCAGCATTTGCACACATAGAGCACCAGGCTAACCCTCAAAAAGGTGTGGCAGGCATGTTGCAGATAAAAGGACTGCCAGCCACCCAGCTCTCTCTCTGCAGTCCCTCTCTGTGTTCTCTGTGTGCACCCCTCTCTCCTCTCATGGCTCCCTCTCTCTCTCTCTCTCTCTCTCTCTCTCTCTCTCTCTCTCTCTCTCTCTCTCTCTCTCTCTCCTCCCTGTCTGCCTGTCTGTCTGCCTGTCTGTCTGTCTGTATGTATGACCACTTTTCTTCCTCTATCCCTTCCCCACGTCCTCACTCCTCACCCCTTTCTTTTACAACAGATCTGTAGCATGGCACAATTTCTCAGAGGTACACCTTCGCACGGCCTGCCAAAGGTAGGCCCTCTTGCTGCATTATAGTTCATAACAGCTATTGTTACATAGCAAACCAGCTCAAAGCTTAATAGTTAAAAACTACAGACATTCCATGTCTCACAGTCTCTAACCTGGGGGTTGAGACCTCTTTGAGAGTCAAAGACTTCTTTACCGGGGTTGCATATCAGATATCCTTCATATCAGATATTGATGCTACTGTTCATGGCAGTAGCAAAATTACAGTTATGAAGTTGCACAAAAATAATTTTATGATTGGTAGTCGCCACAACATGAGGAGCTGCATTACAGGGTTGAAGCATTCAGAAGGTTGAGGATCACTGCTTTAAGGACAAGGAATCTGAGCAGCTCAGCTGGGGGTGGGGCAGCTTGTGGCTACAGTGAAGTAGTTGCCTGGGGCTGAGCTCATCTCAAAACTTGACAGGAATGGACAAATTTCCACCTGGGTGTGCAAACCTCACCTCTCATGATGGTTACAGGCTTTAATGCCTCCTGGTCTGACAGACTCAGTTTCTGTGCTCACCATACATATGCCTGTGTTGTGGTAGTTTGTCTATCCTGGCAGAATTATCTAAGAGAAAGAATACTGCGTGTTCAAGGTGGGAACCTCTGATTAAAAGATAAGCAGATTAATCCTGAAGATGGTACCCCATCATATCTATGGTGTTCTACTTTTTAGAAGTAAGTTGTCCATCCATCTCGGACAGGACACACAGGTCTGACGAGCAGCAACCATCCAGGACCATTTTAGAGGCTGCCTACCCCAGTCTACTTCCACTGCCTGAGTCCCTGAACACCAGAGGAGCAGCAGGGTCCTTCCTTCCTTCCCTCCTTTGGAATGAAGCTGGGATGACTCAAAATACAAGTAGGGAGTAAAGCCAGACCTGGGGCTGCAGACTGCACTGCGGGGATCCCCTTAAGGACTTTCATCTGCATCCACAGTTAGGCACACACTGCTAATCCCAGCACCTTAGAGGATCTCTGTGAGTTCAAAGCCAGCTAGGTCTACATAGTGAGCTCCAGGCCTGTCAGGGTTACACAGTAAGACCCCTGTCTCAAGACAAAACAAACACAAAATTTTAAACCGTATAATAAATAAATAAGAAAATAATCCTCAAAGCAAAGAGAATCATAGCAGCTTCCATATGTACTTGCTCAGTTCTGCCCCCAGACAGTCCCCGAGGTTTCCATGGCTTTTGTGAGACTCCCCGAGGTTCCCATGACTTTTGTGTGTCTCACCACCTTCCTGTCTCAGCTGATCTCAGCACATCTCATTCCTTTGCCCCATTGTCCCAGCGAAGCTCTGCCCTCTGTCTCACAGACAGAACTGTGAAAGAGAGATACACATGGTTTTTGTTTGTTTGTTTGTTTAGATCACAAGTGGGGGATGAGAAAAAGACTTGTGAGAGAGCAGGTGATGTTTATCCCCTTAGAAATCGAACCACCTTGTTGGGGAAACTGGTTGTTAACCAGCTGAAAAACATCCTTGAACAAATTCTGGGAGGAGATATAAATATGAGCCAAAAACAGGAGGTGGGGCCTTTGGAGACTTGGGATAGTTTTAGCTGCTCATTGCTCCACTTGGAGACGCTCCTAGAGAGAACCACTCAAGGGAAGGCGTTGGGGCTCCCCGCTCTGCTGAGGCTCCCGGTTCGGGTTGCTCCAGGTTCCAGCAGAAGAAATCTGCTGATTACGCCAGGAGAATCATTCCTCGAAACCGATATCCTTACAGTTTCATTATTGTATTCTTTAATCTCTTTTTCCTATAGTTTAGGTTAGTTGGGTTATAAGTGAGGTACTCTTGGTTAATAAGCTTGTAATAAATTATAATTATTAAGTAAATTGAGCCTACAGAACTGGCACTATAAGAGAGATCATAAGGGAGGCTCAATCTTTCAAAATCGGACTGAACTGAAAATCTTCACCTGGGTATCAATCGAATAAGCTCTGAGCTGTACATACTTTGGTAAAAGCAAACTGAGAGCAGAAGCCGGTGAAGGGCTGGCCAGGCACATGGCCAGATAAGCTGTGCTTTGGCGCTATGAGCCCAGTGCTCTACCCAGAGGATAGATGAGAAATGGGACGTGGTGGTGCGTGCCTACAGTTCCAGAACCCAGGAGTGGGACAGGGAGATTGTCACAAGTTCCGGGCTAATTGATCTGTGTGGGCAGTTCCAGGGCACCCAGGGCTACAAAGTGAGACCCTGTCTCAAATCAATCAAACAGACAGACAAACAAAAACAATCCCTCCCCACAAAGGCGAAAGAATCAAACACAAGACCAGAGCAATGCTGACCCTATGAACCAGGCGTTAAGGATGCGGGAGGGCAGACCCATGGTGCCCCCAGCACTAGGGAATGAGCAAAATGCCTATAGAGGGGTGGCAGGTAGCGAAAATAAATACAGCAGGCGAGGCATGAGAACGTAGAAAAGAATTAAATGAACTACTGGGAACCATGTAGGGCCAAGTAAAATACACCGTCGGGGCTGCAGAGGCAAGATAGAGTCTACCAGCAGGGGGCGCGTGTGGGTGGCTTTTGTTGTACCTTGCATGAGCAGCTGTTGTCAGTGGATAGAGAGCCTCTAGACTGGAAGTGTCCTAAGCAGCCAGAAGTTGCTCCAGCCGGTGTAAAGGGTGAAGGAAGCGCAGCTGCTTCTGGCCCTGTGTCAGAAGAGTCAGGGTGTAATAGATTTGTTTTTGAGTTAAACAGATAAATGCTAGAAGTTCAGTGTATGCGTGTGTGTGTCTGTGTGTGTGTGTGTGTCTGTGTGTGTGTGTGTGTGTGTGTCTGTGTGTGTGTGTCTGTGTCTGTGTGTTGGCACACACCTGCCATCCTAGCACTTGGGGAGGTGGGAGCAGACTGATCAGGAGTTTGAGGCCAGCCTGAATTATACAAGATGCTGTCTCAGAACACGACACACCACAACAAAACACAACACAATTCAACAAAACAAGCCCAAAGTAACAACAACAGAATGGCCGCCTTTGAAGTAACTTGATCTTTCTTCTCTCTCCTACCAAGTCTATTTCCTTCCCTGCCTCCCTGGCACCTTAGAGATCACAGCAACTTGCAACTGAGATCTGAAATGAAAAGCAGGCCCGTCTAGCTGGCCCTGTGTCACAGCTGCTTTTAAAATTATCGTGGGAAGTGTCACAGCATGTATGTGCAGGTAAGGGTCTATGATGCTGTCTGAGGGTCCCGGATTAGGCATGATTTTTTTTTCTGCCAAGAATTAAAAGCCAGAAAGTAAGTGTCATCAAAAAGCTTGGGACATCCCAGGGTAGACATCATGCAATACCAGGAAAACTAGAGTGTCTTCTTAAGTCTTTTTCTTCTCCTTAATAAAAGAATTTAAGAGTAGACTCTAACAGAAGATTGAAAATTATTTGCTGGTGTTTAGAGGGAAAACCTTAGGACAGACAAGATGTAAGTCTCGCAGCTGCCTGAAAGGGAGGAGGAGAATGAAGAAGAGAAGGCATAAAAATCATGCTCTTCCATGTGAGGCAGCGCAGTGGTCAGCCGCTGGGCAGCAGGCAGCCACGAGGTGAGGAGAGCGTAGGAAAAGGAGTAAGAAAGCCCATGGCATTAGTCAGGGAGTTCAAATGCATACTTAGGTTCTGTCTAGCATCTGAAATAAATAAAAGAAGAAAAAGAAACGATTACACCATTCTGAGTTGGGCCTCAGAAGGGTGGGCACATTAAGACTCGGTCCTCTCTTGCATCTTCATGTGGGTCCCTGGGGGGCAGCGCAAGTCGCTAGGCTTGCATGCAAGTGCCATTGCCCGCTGATCTGTCTCCTTGTTAGCCACGGGTGCATTTCCCTTATGGGATATTAAAGGGGCCATTTGCTGTCTGACAGGTGACAATACATAGAGTGAGAGCTGTGGCTAACAAGGTCTGTGGAGCCTGGCACAAGAGAGCACCACACGGGACACATCTAGGGCTTTGCCATCTATCATTGCATCTTAGGATGCCATCTAGGGATGAATAACTAGGACCATGGCTGGAAGGAAGGAAGCCAAGGGTTTCCTCCCAGATTTACTTCGTCATGGATGCGTGTGCATGGAGATGTGTGTGTCTTTGAGTGCACATTTGTGTGTTGCCTAGAAGTCTGTCTTGGGTGTCATTCCTCAAGGATTCCTCCACTTTGTTTTTGTTTCTTTGGTTGGTTGGTTGGTTTTGGTTTTTCGAGATAGGGTTTCTCTGTGTAGCCTTGGCTGTCCTGGACTCACTTTGTTGACCAGGTTGGCCTTGACCTCATAGAGATCTGCCTGCCTCTGTCTCCCTAAGTGCTGGGATTACAGAAGTGTACCATCACAGCTGGCCCACTTTGTTTTTGAGATGGAGTCTCTTGGTGTGTGCTGGGGCTTGAACTCAGGCCTTTATGTGTGCACAGCACGCTATGCCAACTGGACCATCTTCCCAGCCACCATGAGAAGTTTACCATTCATTTTGTCTTCTAAAATACTGCATTAAAGTACCGTTTATTAGATTTTGCTTTACTAGACTGATATGAGAATGGAATTAACTCATATCCAGGATAAATGACTGCTAGAGGTTTGTTCCTCTGTTGTCTAGAATTGCCAGAGACCTGTTACAGAGTGCAATAGTGTTGGGCATAACATGGATATGGGGCAAATTGCTCGCAGAATGTGAGACCTTTGCCCTTAGAGCTTACTTGAATGTGTAAAGCTTTCTGGGGTTGCTTCCCGATGTTTTGAATCCCTGCCAGCTGAAAGGAGGGGAAGGGAAACCAAACTGCTTTAAACTGCCAAGAAATTGGCTGCCAGTGGTTCCAAGTGTAGAAGACTGAGTTTGTCACTTTTGGCAGCTGTGCCTTTGTCTTGGGAAGTGACTGTTTGAGGAGCCCTTGATTACCGAGAGTTGCTTGTCAAGGCTTTGGCTTCAGGACTTCAGATGAGCAAAATTTTCTGTTTAACAGGGACAAAAGCTGGCCCGACAGGTAGGAGTGCAACCAGGTCTTTAATAATTTTAATTGGTCTTAAGAAATACTGAGTCTTTAGTAATGAAGAATCTGAATTATACTTTCAAACAGTTGATCTGGAATGACAGCAGTCACTGTGTGTATGTGTGGAGAGAGGAGAAACCATGCTGATTCAAAACTCTTCTCAAAAGTAGAGAAACAATCATGAATGGGAATTTTTTTTAAAAACCAAAGATGGGTATGTATGTATGTGTGTGTATGTGTATGTATGCATGTATGTATATGTATGTATGTATGTATGTATATGTATGTATATATGTGTGTGTATGTATATTTGTGTGCATGTATGTATATATATGTGTAGATATGTTTCTTTTTCTTTCTATCATCTATCTCCCTGTCTCCAATGGTAAGCTACATTCAAAGGCAAGGAGCATGGGCAGACATGGTTCTGTTGTTCTTAGCAAACATTTTCATAATTCAAAAGTCCAGTCTCAGATTTAAACCAGGGGTTGGCATTCCACTTCTCTGTCTTACAGGTCACAAGCCTGCCTGGATCAGTTGACGTGCTGGTCTCAGAACAGCATGTCCCATCCTAGAAAATCACTCAGGCTTTAGTGATAGTGGACTGTCAAGAGTGCTTGGAAGCTTCCTAGGAATTTATGCCAGTATTATTTTTGTTTCCAGAAATGTACTTACTGACTATAATGCCAGTCGGCCAGATTTTTAAGGCTTATAATCTATGCAAAGCAAGGAGAATTACACAGAGAATTCACACAAGTCTTTCTTCATTGCTCCAAAGCGCCTCTGAGAAATTTACATACCACGTCTATGGCTTGATTGCCCCTCCCCCAACATCAGAGGCACATAAGCAGCGGGTGCTGAAAGGACGGGAGGTGCGTGAGTAAATTGCCACCAGCTGTCTGAAGGCTTGTTCGTAATTTCGTTCGTTGGGGTTTTTGTTACGGCTAACAGACAAGGCTAGCCAACAAAGTGGGTGGTTCTGAATATACATGCGCGCGCGTGTGCACACACACACACACACACACACACACACACACACACACACTGAAGCACAGGGTGAGAAGGAAGTTAGGGAACCTGCTTACTCAATTTCAGAGCTTTGGTCTTATGATAAGGCAGGAAGCTAGTAAATGGAAAATGGAAATTTGGGGTCACTGGCTTAGGCCTAGGGAGCAGTTTGTAGTAGAACTGAAATGAATTTATAAGGAATCCTATGCAAACTCAACAAAGAAAATATCCATGATGCATTAAAATTTTAAACCATTCCAGACAATCACAGATGGTCTTCTTTTGTTCTTGCAGTGGCCTTCAACTGTTTATTGTCATTAAACTTATTTTATAAAATATAAAGACTCTGTAAGTTGCTTGACCGAAACTACAGGGCTGGACTATAGAGACACTCACCCTGGCTCTGTGTGGCATTGCTGTGCTGTCTGTCCTTCCAGGAGTGTGGGCCTCTGTGTGACATTGCTGTGCTGTCTGTCCTTCCAGGAGTGTGGGCCTCTGTGTGACATTGCTGTGCTGTCTGTCCTTCCAGGAGTGTGGGCCTCTGTGTGACATTGCTGTGCTGTCTGTCCTTCCAGGAGTGTGGGCCTCTGTGTGACATTGCTGTGCTGTCTGTCCTTCCAGGAGTGTGGGCCTCTGTGTGGCATTGCTGTGCTGTCTGTCCTTCCTGGAGTGTGGGCCTCTGTGTGGCATTGCTGTGCTGTCTGTCCTTCCAGGAGTGTGGGCCTCTGTGTGACATTGCTGTGCTGTCTGTCCTTCCAGGAGTGTGGGCCTCTGTGGCCACCCGGGAGAGGATGGGGACACTTTTCTTTCTACCGGTAAAAACAAACTTTGTTCAACCATACTTTTTTTTATTTAAAAAAAAATGATTTTAGTTGATGATTGTGCCAATTTCTGGGATAAACTGTATTCTTTTGGTATATATAGGCATTGTGGCACAATTAAAAATAATCTAGCAAATTTTGAATAAAAGCTATGAATTTTTAATTTTAAGTTTGTGATAAATGTTTTTTTAAAAAAAATTATTATGTTTAGTCTTGGTGCCTGCAGAGGGCCTATCTTCATGCATTCAGGTCTGTTGTATGATTTAAGGAATGCGTGTGGCTTTGCACACCAGCTTTCAATCACACACCCAGTGTGTAGCACATGCTCTGCTTTGGTTGGGCTTGTGTTGAACTGAATGGACTCAGGTAGCTAAATTTCTTCTTGTGTTGTGTCAGCTGGTAGGAATAACTTAGTCCCTCCAATATTAGCTACTCCTGAACTGCCACTGCTTCCTTTAAGACAAAAGTCCCTTAAAAAGGCCCCTGTGGTTCTCCTCTTCCTAGGGGACTGTTGGCCACCAGCCCACGAAGGCAGGAGGAGCAGAAGGCGAGGCACAGGGCTTGGAAGGCCTTGAGTACATCAGAGACTGAGCACTCCAGAAACCACTTCAGGGAGCTAGTTCAACTTTACTAAGGGAGAACAAAGACTATATATATAGTCCTTGGGGAGTGGGCGGGGCTTCCAGTGTAGGTGTACATGATTGGTTGGAATTAGGCACTTTAATGATGCTTGATTTGCATGTGGTATGAACAGGAACACAGTACCTAATTATCCTAGAGGCGCAGGGAGGGGTGAGCTAGCAGGGAGCTGTGTCAAAGGCCACATATCAAATGTGGTCAGGGGCATCTGTGTCTAAAGACACTCTCCAGATGAGGTCAGGCAGAGAGCCGGAGGCCCTGCTGGGGAGAGGGAGTCCTGTGCCTAACAGCGAGCTCAGAATGGCTATCCGGACTGGGTGGACTACAACCTTAAACAGTAGGGCCCTTCCGACAGCCTCTCTCTTTTTAATACCCAAGGATGTTTTTCATTTTCTTAACTGCTCCTGGCCTTGAGCTCTGTTGTTCTGGGAGGCAGCTGCCCCTTCACCTGCTGTTCAGCCTTCCATTCCTGCAGAGCCAACCATTTCTCTCCGCATTACTTGGCCACCATGCACATCCACACAGGCCACAGTCAGGTCCTTCTTGGGGCTAAGGAGATGCATATCAGCCTTGAACTGATGAACTCTGCTAGAAGAGCTTTTACCATGTGAAAGTTCATACATATGTCTCCCTCTGTGCACGCAGGTTTCATGTTCACAGATTCAACTAGCTTTGTCAGAATTTTAGGTTAGGGCTAAAACGTTGTGTCTTTGGAGTAGGCACAGACTTTTATGCTGTTATTATTTCTTTCCTAAAATTGTTTGTTATATACATATGGGGCGTTTTCCTGTGTGTGTCTGTGCCTCATGTGCCTGGTGTCGTGGAGACCAAGAGAGGGTGCCAGATATGCCGGTCCTAGAGTTACAGGGCATCATGACTTGCCATGTGGATGCTGGGACTCAAAGCTGATCGTCTGCAGGACAGCCATCACTCCAGCCCTGGTAGGAGACACTCTAGACCCAAAGTATAACACAGATGATATATGTGTACACTGTGTAAACAGTTGGCATACTGTGGTGTTTAGGGACTAACAAAGAAAGCATCTCTTTATTCCTGTACTGTCTTCATCCCTTTTAGTCTATGCTGACGCTGGTCCCTGAAGAGCTGAAAGGGTGCCTTATCAATCAGTTTATAATTCTCTCCACTGGGCAAAAGCCACACCCTCGCTTCTTTCCAAAAATCTTCTTTTTTCACTCAGTTAGTCTGCCTCTACATCTGGTAAGAGGAAAATGGACTCACCAGGTTTTGAGAAAGGTCTTTGTGTGGTGGAAAGGCACACCCTTAAGCTCTCACAGACTGCTTGTTTAAACGGGAGAGCACATGAGGCCCTTCCTTACATATTTTTGGAGGCCTTCCCCATGGCTTTAATAAGCGCATCCTAGATTTTATTTATTTATTTATTTTTTGCCTTGGAACCACTTCGTATTTTGAAAGCTTTCACTGCCTGGAAAGATGAGAAACAGTTTTGTTTCTTAAATCTAACAAGTCTGACTCTTTATACTGTCTCTAAAAGTCTTCAAAAATTGAATAGCTCAAGCCTGGGCATAGCAGCACATGCTTATACATAGGGAATTGGAAGCCATTAAGGGAGACCTATCTTCAAAAACAAAATGAAACAAAAAGTTGCAGATTCTAAAAGCCTGTTAGCGTGAGGTTGGAGAAGATACCTGTTAGCATTTCTGAAATTCTTGCCTAAACGTATAGTTTAGAAGAAAATCTGATATGACGTTAGACATGAATATTCTCCTTATTGTACTTAAGCCACACAGTCCCCCACTTCAGGGTCATGAGTCCCCTTCACACACAGTTGAGCTGGAGGGAAGAATGGGAGGCTTTAAGGGCACTGAAGGGAGAAGGCATCGCTAGGCTCCTGGAAACATCGGCAGATGCACAACCCACTGACCTAGCCGACCTATGAAGAGCCAAGCTGAGCACTATGCACTCAGGAAAAAACAACGCACCTGGTTGAATTGACTGACATCATCAGTTCAGTTTACCCTGCTCTAGTGCAGACACCTTGGAGCAGATTCATTATAAGAACTGTGTGCAATGCTGAGAAAAGCAGCTCACAATGGGAGTGCCATGAAGTATCAGAACAGGCCAGGCTTGGCTCCAGAAACAAGTCCCCAAACCTCAGTGATTTAAAGATTTTTTAAAATTAATTTAGAACATTTTAGAGCTACTTCTCTTGTTACTTTACACATGTGAGCGACACACAGGAGTGCCTTTACACACTTGTATGTGCACTATGTGCACCCCTAGAGGGCAGGAAAGGGTGTTGGATTCCCCAGGACTAGTTACTGACTGTTCTGAAAGTGCCTTTTGGGTGCTAGGAATTGAACTTGGATCCTCTGCTCTTAACCGCAGAGTCAACCCCAATCCCCCAGGAACTTAATTTGTGTGATGTGTTTTTACCTTATTTTGACTTCAGTCAACAGAATGCGTCTGGTCATTATGGTCCCTCGGAGACCTTGGTTGGTGCCGACCTTGGCTCGGCACACATCGCTCTCTCAGTATCAATACAACCACAGAAAACAGCGAAGGTTAACTGTGTCTGACTCTTAGTATGTACATTCTACTTAGAAGTGGTGCCTGCCTCTCATATTTTAAAGGCCAGAGCAAGTGATGTTTCATTTACTAAGTGCCACAGCTAATTTTGAATGGGAGTGAGGAATGGTAAAAGCTAGCCTGCATCTCTGAGGGAAGAAATGGACAAAAACTGTGGGAACACCACATATAGAGACTGACAAGATATATCACTGTCACACAAATACTCGCCCTCGGCTCCTTGCACGCTGTGTATAGACCATGTGGGTTTTTCCTCTAAAGATTTTGGACTCAACCATCTGACTTATGTTTTGGAATATGGTAGAAGGGACAGTGTGGCGGTTCTGAGCAAAGACCTGAGGGGCATCATGAGTGTCCCTCAGCTCTCTTGCTCAGCCACACATGGCCACAAGATGGATGCTCCTCAGGCAGATTCTGTCTGGTCTTCTGTATGGGTCTGTGGAACGATAACCCACGCCCAAGCCACCTACCCTTCACTCACAGTGGGAAAGGAAAGTCTGCTCACATCAGAGCCCTGGGCGTCTGTGCTAGGCTGCACTGTTCTAGCAGGAAGGGACTCACCACAGAGGGATTCCACTCAGACTGGGTAATGCTTCCCAAGTAAGCATATGACATAGGAACTTATTAATTAGTATTATAATAAATGCAAAGGAAAGTGAGATGACATTAGATTATATACAAGTAGTAACAGATACCTAATATTTTTCATAACTAATATTTCTCTATTATATAATAAAATTAATGATAACTCTTACTGATACTGAAGCTACATATGAGATGACAAAATTGGGATCATTTTACCTCTAACAATATAATGATTTAGTTATCTCGGAAAAAAAAAAACCAAACTTTTCTCAGTCTGTTCCTGTTGCTATAACAAAACACCTTGGGCTGTGTTATGTATAAGTAATAGAAATGTGTTTTTCACAGATCCGGAGACTGATTAAGTCTAAAGTAAAGGTGAAAGCAGATCACTGTGTGGTGAAGGCTTGCTCTTTGATGTCAATATGGCTCCTTGTTGCTACATCTTTCCTATGGGACAAAGGCTATATCCTGACACAGGAAGAAAAACAGAAGGACAAAAGCGACCAGGGCACTTCCTTCAAGCTCTTTTTCTAAGAACACCAATCCCATTCCTGAGAGTATAAACGACCTAATTAGCCCCTGAAGCCCTTACTTCTTAGGACCACTCTTTACGTTCCAACATAAGGATTTCAGAGGGGTCCGTACATTCAAACCACGGCACAATGAAAGAATAGAGGCAGAAAAAATTCTCACTAAATATTATTTGGCACTAATATTAGAAATGGCATAGTTAATCAACATAATAATATTATTCAGCAGGCTAGAATACTGCTGAAAGCCATAATAAAACATTGTGTAATCAGTGGCAGACAGAGATGAGCACTGCCTGAAAACACAGACACATGGCAAGTGGAAAGGGGAGAAGTATACGGGTGTAAGGTGCAAATATAGCTATATAAATATGTGCCAAACATGACAAGAAAAAGGGAGACACATAAGCATTTGTGCTACATTTGTGATATTTAGACAAGTATTTTTCTTTAGAAGTCTAAGAAGAAATTAGAAATAGATGAAAGTTTTTAGACTTCAGAAAAGTCTATCCTCACAAATAACACTCGGGTGTGTTTAAGTAAGCCCATGTTTGCACTAAATAATCCATTTATAAAAGATGGGGAAGAGATTCCATAAGCTTTACACATCGATTATCACTAGATATTAAGAATTATATTATCTGCTCCATAGTTTTCTGTAATTTCTGAACAGTCTGAAATAAATATGTTATAAACTTTTTAACAAAAGAGTTATTTCAAAACCGAACAAGCGGGTTTCCAGCCTCGCTTCTGGGAGGGCGCGCTTTACCTAGCTAGCTTCTATCTTTTCTGAAGCATGGCTGACTGCAGACAGTCTCTCTCTCCACAACTCAGCAGCCCATAATTTGATTTCAGACACAACTAAATATAGCATCAACTTTGGTATGAGGGATGGAAACCTGAGCTCCCCGCCCCTCCCCCAAGGCAACAGTGGATTCTTTTCGTGACAGGTGGCTTGTGGCTTTTGCCTAGTGTTGAACTGGACCTTAGTTGTGTCCCATCCTGGTAACATTTTAATTGAACATTAAGGAGGGGGAAAGGGGTCTAATCTCAAGAATAGTATAGTTTTCGCTACCCTGCACCTGGCCCCCCACCTCGGGTTTCCTATTAGCGATTAGAACTAACCCAAGAAACTGAGGCAGTTGACAACTTCCTGCCACCTTACAGCCTTTTTGCAGTTCCACCAGCACTCAGGCATTCCTCCTTCTGAAGAAGCCTTGTTGGTGTATCTTTGGAAATTTGGAGAACACAGACTGGTCTGGGCCACGCCACTGGCCTTATCAGAGCCCAGGCTGAATCGAGCCTTCTTGTTTTTAACTGTGCCATTTGCAAACAAATCTACCTAAATTGACATCGCAGAATACAGGCACTTATAAAGCTTTTTGAAACTAAAAGGTCAGCGGTAAAGCTAACGATAACAGTGATCATGTGACTTAATAAAAAGGTTTATTTCAGAGCTCAAAGAAGCCCTCTAATTACAGCATGTCTGTCTTGTTTAAACTTTGGTACATAAGTAGATGCACAGGGTCGGGGCAGGCCCCTTGTTGGAAGGAAAGGCTTTTCGCTGTGATCTCAGACCAGCCACGGTGGAGAGTCCACGCCCTGGGTGCCGCTCTTAAGTCTCTTAATGCGTTTAAAGCATTGTGGGATGTTCAGGAACCCTCTATCTCCTTGGAGCTTTTGTTTTAGCCTGGTTGCTGTGGGAACTAAAAAGGAAAGAGTCAGAATAGTATACAACCAGGGTTTGATTGAGACGGACAGCTAGTAAGACTGGAAGGTTTGCCTAGGAGGGCTGCATTCTGAGGAAGTTTTTGTTTGTAACTTAATGGTGAAACTAACAGGGCTCATCTCAGAGAATCACTTGGTGCCCTCAGACGTTCTCGTAGGCACACTGGCATTCAGTTGGCTGGAATACTTCTTAGACTCCATCACTGGCTCCAGGGTTACCTGTGGGTGGGTGACGCAGGCTCAAGGGAGGACCGCCTCTCCAAATTGCTCCCCAGCAGCTGGGTGGTTTTTGGTTTTTTCCTAAAGCCGCTTATTGGGATGAGTGAGGGACAGAGGGTATGATGAGGATCACTGAAGGCCACTTCTGCTGGCACTGTTCTTCCTAGCCTGCAAGGGAGGAGGTGGAGGCCTGAGGGGGTGTGTGTTTGCCGCGGCGTGTCACCTGGGCGGGTCCTGGGCTGCCGGGAGCCCCGCCTCTGCTCACTCGCGGTTGACAGCTCAGCTGGTGCGGATCAGCTCGTGCCAGCCAGTCGCGTCTCAGCCTGGGAGAGTGTGCGCCGGCTGCCTGGGCTCGGCGGCAGCAGCAGCGTCCGGCTACCTCCCGAGAACAGTCCCTGCCTTGTATCCGGCGCACCGTTAGCTGAGGGTGCGGCCGCGCGGATCTGCGCTCTCGCTTTCTATCCAAAAAGCTGAGAGCAGTCCTCGTTTCTTCTCCGGGAGCCGGTGCCAAGTGGAGCTGGGGAGGAGGAAGAGACTCAGGCTTTTTGCGCTGGAGACTCCTGGGCAAGGCTTGGTATCTTCCCGGGCTGCGGCCACCCCCGGGTGAGCGGCGCCCTGAGAACGAAGAGAGCGCCTGGATCATGGAGCAGACTTGGGCCAGGTAGGGAGCGGTTTCTCTCTCGCCGCCTGTAGACTTGGGGTCTCTGCCCTTTTCCCTCCCCAGGGCCGCCTCTCACCGCTAGAGGCCTCTGAGCGCTTCCGTTTTCTGTCGGGTCGCCTTTCTAGTTCCCAGCCCACCTCTCCCAACCTCTAGCACGCGCTCTGCTCTCTGGCACGTCACTCGCTCGCGCTCGCTCGGTGACTCTCCTTTCCACCTACTCCTGACGTCAAAACCGCTCCGGGGTAGCCTGGAAGTTTTTCTGTAGTCCTGTGTCTGCCTGTCTTTTCCTGGTTTGAGAGGCTTTTCCCCCAAAAGACTGGAGAGACTCTGGTAGATTTCCCCCAGGGATACCTTTAGTTTCCTGTACTTTTAGCGTGTTCCCACCCTGCCACGTTTTCCACCTCAACCTCACCCTGCCCTAGCCACACGCCAGCCACCCACAGAGGCCAGTAACGCACATGTCCTGTGCCTTGGCTCTGAGCTCACGGTGGGAGTGGGGAGGGAAAGGCTCTGAGCACCCTCCACTGCCCAGGCTGAGGCCAAGGCGCGTCTGGGGTAGGTCAGGCTGTGGAGATGGCGGCGGGATTCTGTTTTCTCCATGCTCTATCCCACCATGTTAAATAGTGTTTTAAAATAGAGCTCCTTCAGTAGAATGACAAAGATTATAAACCTTATATTGAGATAAAGATTTCATTCCCCGGGGGCGGGGGTCTCTGGGTGTGAGAAGACTGTATCCGGGATAGACGCTCTTCATCACTGGAATTCAGCTTTGGGGAATTGGTGTGGCCAAGTGACTGTTCTGATTCTTGAGGCAGCCTACAAACACGGAAAGTAAATTGAGGTTCAACAGTAATTATGCAAAAAATGGGGGTTTTCGGTTGCTTGTTGAAGAAAGCGTGGATTGCACACAGGGTACCTTGATGGAGCAAAAGGTCTTTCTCCGTGCAAAGGGTCAAGGGTCAATCCTACTTTTCTTCTCTTCTGCTACAGAACTGTGCTCTGTTTAGGGATTCGCATGATTTTTTTTTTTAGACAGGGTGGGGTTCAAAGCCATGCTTTGGGGTTGGCCAAGGGATCTGGAGCTCTTAAGTCTGGAGAGGAGAGGGCATGCCAGCACTATTCAAAGATCTGAGGGGATT
Source organism: Acomys minous (assembly GCF_964271855.1). Taxonomy (NCBI): domain Eukaryota; kingdom Metazoa; phylum Chordata; class Mammalia; order Rodentia; family Muridae; genus Acomys; species Acomys minous. The sequence continues at coordinate 55,531,012 of NC_140496.1, read as the reverse complement.
AGATGAGTTTAGTATCTCCTAAAAGGAGAGAACAACTGATGGGCGCAGCAAGTTCCCGAGAGGCAAGGTATGACAGGAAGCACCAGCTCACCCCTGGGCTACTGAGATTGCTGACCCTGACTGTTTCCAAGCAAAGTCGGGATGAGTGCATGGTGGGCAGGGGGTGGGGGCGGAGAGTGAGTGTGTCAGGGACTGTTGCCGTCTTTCAGTCTTCTTCACACCTTAAAAGAATAGGAATTGTGGAGCTGGGGACATAACTCAGTCAATAAAGATAGCATTTACCTCCCGAGTTCTCTCCCCAGAACCTGTCTCAAAGTGTGTGTGTGTGTGTGTGTGTATGTGAGTGTGTGTGTGTGTGTGTGTGTGTGTGTGTGTGTGTGTGTGTGTGTACAGCATCTGAGGTGTGAACCCTGAAATTTTCTTCTGACATACACATACATGTGCATTCACACACACAAGTATGCACATATACACACATAAATTCACACACACACAGAGAGAGAGAGAGAGAGAGAGAGAGAGAGAGAGAGAGAGAGAGAGAGAAAGTAACTGTGTCCAGATCTCACAAGACACAAACTGTGGTGATCACTCAGATCAACCAGCATCCTCAACTCATGAACTTGGTCCTACTTACGACTCCCAGGTTACAGGTACCCTGAGTTTAGCGCCATAGATTAATTTCACCTAGTTTTAAACTTCATGTAGATAGAAATAGGCATGATGAGCTTGCATCCAGCTTCTTTTTTACACTCTTGCTCCTTGGGGACTCTTCAACATTTTTTCGAGCGGTTGTAGTTGATCTAGTCTTACTTCTGACTAAGAGTCTATTGTGTGGTAATATGTCTGTTGATTTGGGCAATATCAACCGGCTTGTGGCTGCTGAGATGGTCTTGCACAAACATTTTGCATATGCCACCTGTGCATGCATGTGCGTGTTTCTACTGGGTAAAGAGGTAGAAGTGGGATCATCAGGAAACAGGAAATCCATGTTCAGCTTTAAGAATACCACCAGGCTGTCTCATAGCTGGCTATAAGTGAGGCTTCTAAACAAGCCGTGCAGAGGGGGCGTGGCAAGATGTGCTTCACATCACTGGTCATCAGGGAAAGGCACAGTAGAACCGAGCGCCACGTTGCTACCACATACATATCAGAATGGCTGACAGTAAGTCGTTAGAAAATTCCGATTGTTGGCAAAATGCACAGTCACACTGTTATAAGCCTAAACCCGTGCTATGAAATGCATTTACAATGCAACCAAATATATTTTTAAAACTTCATGTGGCTATACTTAACCTTACCATAGGTTTTTATACTCAGATGTTCTCTTCGTTATTTCTTTAGAAAGGCAATGCTGATTGTGACTCGATTTATTTTCCCAGCCAATGGGCCATAGTTGGAAAGAACTATGGAGTTGCAGATGTTGGCTGGTGATGCAGATCCATAGCTCACAAGTCAGATCAGTGTATGAGCATCTATTGAGAAAAAGACGCCCAAGCAGCCACGTGCTATGCTAGGTGCTAAACACAGAGCAATGGATGGGACTGGCTCTGCCTTTGGGGGCTTCATAATTTTTGTTTGTTTGTTTGTTTATCATAGATTCCTACTATGTGATCAAGGCTGGCCGTGAACTTATGGTGGCCCTGTCCCACCTCCTCCCCCATCATTTATAATTTTAATAAAGTGAAGGGAAGGCAGATATGCATTGGCTATGGTCACAGTTAGCTCCAGCTGCCAACTTGACACAAACCTAGAGTCACCTGGGAAGAAGGAGCCTCCACTAAAAATTTATCTTGATCAGACTGGCCTGTGACCACATCTGGGAGGCAGTTTTTTCATTGTTAATCTCTGTGGGAAGGCCCAGCCCACCACTGGCAGTGCCATCCCTAGGCAGATGTTCCTGGGCTACATGAGAAAGCCAACTGAAGCTCTGAGTGGTGGCACATGCCTGGAGTCCCAGCACTCGGGGAGGTAGAGGCAAGCAGATCTCTGTGAGTTCAAGGCCAGCCTGGTCTACAAAGTGAGTTCAGGACAGCCAAGGCTACATAGAGAAACCATGTCTTGAAATTAAAAAAGAAAGAAAGGAAGGAAGGAAGGAAGGAAGGAAGGAAGGAAGAAAGAAAGAGAAATGAAGAAAGGCAACTGAGCAAATCAGAGGGAGCAAACCAATTGACTGTGCGTCTCCATTGTATTTTGCTTTAAGATCCTGCCGTGGCTTCTCTCAATGATACTTTACCTGTAAAGTAAACTAAGCCCTGCTCTCCCCATGTTGCCTTTGGTTATGGTGTTTTTCATGGAGACAGAAGCAAACCAGGACAGTCGCTGTGGGAGTTCCCTGGAAGAGCACAGCCTCATGGATGCTGAGAGGGAGAGCCGTGATGGCTAACACTTACTAAGCTTCCCATGGGTGCTGGTTCTTTGCATCTGTGATTTCTCTTAATCATAACTTATGTCATGGACAGCTTCTAGAACAAGGGAAGTGCACTTAAGAGAGACTGACTCATTAGTCCAGCGTGACACACACAACTAAGGAAGAAATGAAGCTGCACATGATCTGGCTCCCAAGCCTGAGTGTTGTTGTTGTTGTTGTTGTTGTTTGTTTGTTTGTTTGTTTCTATTGCTTTATTTGAGTTGTCTTGTCTTGCAGGTGAGTTGGTTTTGAAAAGGAGTAGTTATGCTGGCTTCTTTGAAATGTATAGATATGTTTAAGTCTGTGATTCTAGCTCCAGATTTCAGTCCGGAAAGTCCTGGAAGGTACCCTGCCCAAAAGGTGTTTCACACGACCCCCGCACTCTTCTGTTTTGTGTTTTGAAATGTGTTTCATGAAGCCTAGCTGGCCCCCAATGTCTTATCCTCTTGCCTTCACCTCCAAAGTGCTAGGAGTACAGGTGTGTGCTGCCAAACCCAGTGCCAGGAGTGCAGGTGTGTGCCGCCAAACCCAGTGCCAGGAGTGCAGGTGTGTGCTGCCAAACCCAATGCCAGGAGTGCAGGTGTGTGCCGCCAAACCCAGTGCCAGGAGTGCAGGTGTGTGCCGTCAAACCCAATGCTAGGAGTGCAGGTGTGTGCCGTCAAACCCAATGCCAGGAGTGCAGGTGTGTGCTGTCAAACCCAATGCCAGGAGTGCAGGTGTGTGCTGTCAAACCCAGTGCCAGGAGTGCAGGTGTGTGCCACCAAACCCAGTGCCAGGAGTGCAGGTGTGTGCCACCAAACCCAGCTTCCTCGTGCTGTTTATCTTGCTCAATCTATCCACAAAGGATCAGGGTGTAAGGAATTTAAGTTCTCAGTTGGACCCACACTTATAGCCGAGCATCGCCTGCCACTCTGCAGCCCACGCACACCACCTCTCCTACCATGGCTTTCTACCTGACAATTGCCAGCCTCTTTGTACAAACACATATGGAGAACATGGTCAGTTCTCCAATAGCAAACTTCCCATGCACTTGCCGTCCGACACACTGGTTTGCTCTCTGGTCAGACTGATGTGACTGGACAGTTAAGAGCTGCTGAAGGAGCAGTTCATGGGAGATTATGGGGAATTAGATTGTGAGGTTAAGTTCCCTCATGTGCTGCATCTAACGGCAGAAAGGCTGTTGTTCTGAATATTTAGTGTCCTCTTATGTGGACCGGAAACTCACCACTTTAGAGATTGTGGGCGTTTGACCCAGAGGCCTTTCTGTATTAGTTTCCTGTTTCCCAATGTGCAGCACTGAGGGTCAAAAGTCTAAAAATCAGCCTTTGAAAGTAAATTCAAGGTGTCATCAGGTCTGCGTCCCTCCTGGAGCTCTACGGCAGCAACCCTTCCTTGCCTTTTCCAGCACTTGGAGACCCTCAGCATCCCTGGCCCAGAGCACTGACCCAGCATCACTGTAGTTGCTGTTTCCACCACCACATCTCTTTCTGTCATTCAAACGCCCCTGTGTCCATCTTACAGGGACCCTTGTGACTACTCTGGGGCAAGCCAAACACAGCAAGTTCATCCCTTCTCTCACAGTCATGTCCCTGAAGCCCCTACTGCTGTGTAAAGTGGCACAGTCTCAAGCTCTGGTGATTAGGAGGAATGTCACTGTTCAGTCTGCACACTGGTGAATCCTGAAAAATCCATTAATAATCCTCTTCCCTTTTCGGGTGGAAATGTTCTTGCTTGTGGCATATGGGAACTCTGAGTAAGCGGGGCACGTCATATGTGACTCTTACACAAGTTGCCTGAACAAACCGCTAAAAGAAAGAAAATCTTCCCCAGTCAAGCGCAGCCTTTAAGACGGAAGCATAGGAAAGAAAAGCATATTTGTCTGTTGTTGTTTCACTTACCCTGAGATTATATTTAATAAAATGCAAGCATTACTGTTATCTACTTTCTAAGGCTCTGAAAATCTGGAGAAGGGAAGTAACATGCAAGAAAATCAATGGTCCCATTTCAGGATTTGATTTTACTTCTTCTTTGCCACATAGTCAAAAGCAAAACTTAAAGTAAGATGAGATGTTCATCAGATCCCATTGCAATTATTTGCAATTTGCAATTATTCTATTATTTGCCAACTCTCAGCCTGTTTGGATTCATGTGAGCTACTAGAGAGCCCTGCTGACAAATGAATAGTCAGAGCCGGAGATGGCACTTTGCCCCATTTCACAGATGTAGCTGCTGAGGCCAAGGAGGTTATGTGATTTTTCTACTGTTCAAAAATTAGCATGCATGGCACTTAAGTGATGCCACTGTCTTATTTGACTGGTCCTTTTGCGTGTAGCATTTTGTATTAGGAAAACACTTGCTTTCTTAACTCCATTACTGAGATGTCTTTAGACAGTGGATTCCTGTTGAATATTCATCAGCGCTAGGAATTAATTTTCTGTGTTTTGAGAAGGGAAAATCTCTGCCTTGGCAACTGTGTTCTATACTTGGCTGTGGCTTGGGGGCTTTGTCTCAGTCACTGCTCTCACCTTTTATTCTCACAAACCAAGTCAGTATAGGGTGCTCACCCACTTCTTTCAGCTGCTAAGGCTGAGTACAGAAGACTAGGAAGGTTGGTCTTGCTCTGTCTGCAGGAGGGGGCTGCATTTTACCTCAGCATCCTCTCCATGCCGATAGCTCACCATGGTTGTGGTACCATTCAATGGACGTCTTACGACACCACCTACATGAAAATCCGTCTGTCTTATAAATAACATTCCCATCTCTGCTCGGGACATTTCACAAGTTGTCTTGGGCAAAAATTCAAGTAACATTTAAAGTTAGAATAAAAGTCCAAAATAAAAAGAGATGTCATGATGACCCGAGGTGGCTCCATCCAATCCTATTTTAAAGCACTCAGGCGCATGGGGCCATGTTTTCCATCTGCCTCCTAGCATCCTCTGAGTTCCCTGATCAGCAAGACAAACGTTTTTTTTTCCTGAGCCTTCATAGCCAAATCAGTTTTGTTCATAGACTATTTATAATGAACTTTACAATAATAACCACAGTGCATCTTCGTAGCACTCCAGTAGTCTGATACCTTTCTGTTAACCCGTCTCATCATCTGCTCCTCTTCTGTTTGTTACCCTATGAGTTGTGTTCACCATGTGGAAGAACACATCTTGTAGGATTGCCTGGTCACTTCCCACTCTAAATGTAGAGTGCTTGTTCTGTTTCTTTCAGCTACCCAGGCTGGGAGTGGAAGACTTGGAAAGCTGCTTTTGCCCTGGGAGCGGGAGTTGGCTACATTTCATCCTTGCAGTTTTCCACTTTCTACTACTATAAATATTCAGTAAATATCTGCATGCTGAAAGCATCTTCTCCCATAGGATTTTTTTTAAAAAACAATTGATGTTCAGAAGCAGCATAGCAAGATTAAACATTTCCAGTTTTTGAAAATACACTGGCTATTACTGTGAGTTGTGTTTGCACATATCAGAGGGATATGTTATAGCTTAAATGTCTTCTCAGGACATGAAGCCCCATGTGGCAGAGACAGATAGACAGACAGACAGAGTCAGACAGAGAGACAGAGACACACAGAGAGAAACAGAGAAGACAGACAGAGACAGAGAGACAGACAGACACACGCGTGCACGCACACACACACACACACACACACACAGAGAGAGAGAGAGAGAGAGAGAGAGAGAGAGAGAGAGAGAGAGAGAGAGAGAGAGAGAGAGAGAGAACGCAAACTGAGGTGCATCAAAATAAAGTGGGACATCTCTAGGTAAATGAGTGGCAGCGTTCCTACTTGTCCTCTTCTTTGGGGAAATGCTTTATTGTGGCTCTTAATCTCTAGCAGTATTGTGTACTAAAATGGTTTTCAACATAGCATGTGGTTATGAGAAAAGAGAAGCAGATTTGGGTTACAGCAAAATTATACATAGTGCATGTTAGGTTGCCTATGCAAGGAAAAAGAAAATGTTATATTTGCTGGTGGACGTCGGTGCACCATCCTTTACCTACTGCTTTTCAGCTAGGTCATCGTACGTTTTATAGCAGAAAGAAACGTGCATTTGTGTGCACTGAGTTACAACATGTAAAACTTAACCTGAGTTTGTTTCAAAGGAGCCTTCTGTGCTTTGCTTGCACATTTCCAAGTTATTGGCCTCATGGGAACAACCTTGCCAGCAGCCCTAGAGAGCTGGTTATACAATGATTGCCACTTCATATACCCTGATCTAAAATTACTATGTGTGGGCCTTTATATGCCGGGTGTTCCCACCCACACACCTAGCCTTGCCTTTGCTGGGGTAACTGTTTATCCTCCTGTGGTTAGCTTCGTCACTGCCTTCTTTGGGAATTATTTTTGGAAGTAAGTTCTTGGTGTTTTCTGCAGCCAGTTCTGCCTGTTCTGTGATACTTTGGACACTTTGTTGGTTTATTTGGTATTTTCCATGATCTAATCTGTTTGGACAATGGACTAGTTATTTGTGCCTAAGTCTTCAGTAGATCTTCAATTAAGAATTCACCAGATAACATTTTCTGAAAAGGCCGATGCATCTGTTAGGTATTGTCTCATTATAAATGGGCACAGCAGGTGAGCAAAGCCTGGCACCATTGTACGTTCAAGTTGGATGTGACTGTTAAAGATGTGTGTGCGTTTGTGCTATGATGTGCACTTCTTTAGTGTTCTATATGTGGCAGTGAAGGATGAGGATACTGTAACGTGGCTCAATGCAGGCCTTTGCTTTAGGGTTCTCCCATCACGGTTCTTTCACTGGATTTTCCTGAGTATCCTGCAAATACTGGCACCCCCTGTGCCTCATCCCTATTCCTGATGATGTCCCTGACACCCATAAGGCCCACATCCCCCTCATGGCTGACTTCAGTTCCTTGGCTCCCCCATATCACGCAGGATGTCTGCTCTTTACTCCCCGCTCTGTGGATCCTACACTGAGAACAAACCGAAAGTCATGTTCTCGGCACTATTCCAGAAGCTCTAGTACCTTAACAATCCATAAGCTTTGGTAAGTTTTGTAATCCCTTAGAATGCTATAAGCTTTGTCTTAGTACTTTATCGAGCCAGGTGGAGATGGCAGACTCCATATTTATTCTTTGTAATTTCAGTATAACCTATAATTTTCCTTAAACATCCCCTTTCTCTTCCCACTTGCTTCCTCCCCTTCCCCACTCTCCTGTGAAACAGCATTCTTTACAGCATTATTTTTTTTAAAGCTTTTATTTCCTGTCTATGGGGGTTCCGTCTGCATGAATGACTGTGTACCACACATGTGCCTAGTATTTGTGGAGACCAGAAGAGGGTGTCTGATCCCCTGGAACTGGAGTTACAGATGATTGGGGAGTATTGGGAAAGGAATTGGGGTCCTCTGAAGGAACAGCAAGTATTCTTGATCGCTGAGCCACCTCTCTAACTCCCCTTACAGCCCTTTATTTTAGTAGCATGGAAATAAAAGCCAGGCTTGTGGACGAGGGTGGCTTAGAGGTAGCAGAGGCATTTGCTGCTCAGCCTGATGGCCCGAGCTCTATTTTTGGAACTTATGGTGACAGGAGGGAGCCAACTCCTACAGGTTGTTTGCCATTCTCCACATGTGTGCCATGGTGTACACACACACACACACACACACACGTGTTCTCTCTCACACACACGTGCTCACACACAAATATAAAAGTAAAAGCAACATAGAGATCATCTGCTCAGTGTGACTTATAGGATTCACATAAGCAAAGCTGAAGAAAAATTAAAAGCAGTTTTAATGTGTTACATACATAGTGACATTTAAACATTACTTTTGTTTTTCTTTAATTTTTTTTTGCAATTTCCATAAGGATCATGTAGCTCCTTCAAAATCACTAAAGACAGACAAAGAAATTAAACAATGAAATCAAAAAGTGAGTAGAAATGGAATAAAAAAAGGAATCTCTTGACACCCAGTGTAGCACTGCCTGTAGATTGAGCCAATCGCCTCACCATAGCCCAAGCCCTGAGAATATTAGCCACTAATGGAAGCAGAGGACCAGAGAATGCACCAGCAGGACCCAAAGTGGGAATCAGAGGATAGGTTCTGGAAGTGTCCAGAGAGACCATCCCTGGTGAACCGCCTGAAGCAAAAGCAGGTGATTTTTATGCATCTTTTCAAAGATGTATGGATGTCTCACCTGTGTCCTTGCTGATTCAAGGAGGCAGAGGGAACTTATATATTTGAGTGTCTAATGACCTTATGAGATGAACTGAGGGAAATAATCATCTGAACTGCCTTTACCTTAGACAGTATTAGATGCTTTCTCTGAACTGCAACAGGTGGCGGCATGAAAAAGTAGTTTCCTTTAGGGAGAAGGCTTGATAAGATAGATAGAGGTGGACATAGGTGTGACGGGAGGGGGGTGAGAAAGAGAGAGAGAGAGAGGGAGGGAGGGAGAGAGGCAGAGACAGAGATACAGAGAGACAAAGGGGGGAGACAGAGAGAGAGTGTGTTGAGAGAGACAGAAAGAGAGAGAGAGAGAATGACAGGCAGGCAGACAGAGAGCTCCTGAACCCTAGAGGCTTTATTGCAGGCATGCAGTCATGCTGGCTGTAAGTGATGCTTGTAGTTCATTGTAGCTGTTGAAGAGGAGCACTCGGGAGACCACCTCCTGGGGATGCATGTGGTCATGGGCACTTTCATGGAGGCACTGTATGAAACTGCAGCCTGTGCTGGGCAGGAGTGCATGGTTCTCAGTCAGTGCAAGTCAGACCGTGCTTAGCATGTTGGGGCGCTCCCAGTAATGTGCTGCATGTTCTGAGCGGCTTTGCCAGCTCAGCACCCTCACTTGCAAGAGATTATAATGATGGGTCCTGTGATGAGAAAAATGACTGCCTCGCTATGTTTACTTTACAAATCACCCTGCGTTCTGCATCTGTGACTTCTACCCTATTTGCATTTGAATGTGCCTTCTTGTGATTCTGTGCCAAATTGTGGGGTAGGGTTATTTGGCAACACGTGAAGCATATACTTGCTCTGTCGCTTGGCAACAGGAGAAGGGATGCGGTCTCAGATGATGTTCTGCGTGCCTCTTAGTTCCTTCTCTTTGGCTGTTGGGCACGAGGCCCAGTGTTATCATCCAGGAGCGTGAAGGGAAATTTGGTCAGAGATGCTTTTCAGGATAAGACATGTGTAAGTCATGCTCAACGCTTCTCTTTCAGGATTTTAAGTTATTTGTAACATATCATCTGTTAGACCAGTATTCCCACATGCGAGCGCAGGCTGTCTTATCTATGATAGATAAGTTGTTATTCCAAGAAACAAATTTATTTTGAGTCTTCTTTGCATCTTCTTGGCACAGTAGGTAGCTCACCTTGCTTTGTCTTAGTTTCATGGGATTAAGATCACTGGACTTAAGACAAACACAAAGGAAGCATTTGTATGTGCATATAAATAGGGCATATATGGACAGGAAAAAGGTCTGGAGGAGATGGAGAGATTGCTCAGCAGTTAAGAGAACTTCCTGTTCTTCCAGAGGACCCAAGTTCAGATTGCATTACCTATGTCGGGTGACTCACAGTTAGGTGTAATTCTAGATCTAGGGAATCTAATGCCCTCTTCTGGCCTCCACAGGCACCTACACTCACGTGCACAAACCCACACACACATACACAGGTATGCACAAAGTTGAAAATGAAGTAAATCTATTTTTATGTTAGGTTTTTTTTTTTAAGGTATGGAGTCACACCAGTTCACTTTTCAAGTTCATCTCCAGTGTGATGTTGCTGAAAGCATCATTATTTTCCAAGCCTCTTCCTCGCCTGTGGAATCAGAGTGAGGCTGTCTGTTTTACAGGATATGGTTGAATAGTGCCTGAAAAGCATAAGGCATTCCATAAACGGTGACGGCAGCATTAGTGATGGGTGTGGTGCTTCTCCATATTAATTATCATGGTCATTAAGCAGCACTTCAGTGTGAGAAAATATTTTGCTTTGTAAAGTTACTTAACTTTAAAACTATTACATGTATTATATCTTTATTGCCAAGTCAACGCTATCTGTGAAATCCTGTCACCTCAAGTATGTTAAAAAACAAACAAACAAACAAACTAGACCACAGATATTTTTCCTTCAAACCATTTTGTATTTGAGAGGACTGAATGTGGTTATAAATACAAATATAAAATCTGACCTTTAGGAAAATTCTTCCATTTGAGTCAGACAGAATCTAGCAAGACAAATCAAAGGAGCGTCCCCCTTTTTTAGATTTATTTATTTTACCTTATGTTTATAAATGTTTTGCCTGCATGACTAGTACCCATGGGGGTCAGCAGGGGGCTTCGGACCCTCTGCAAATGGAGTTACAGATAGCTGTGAGTCTCCGTGTGGGTCCTGGGAACTGAGCCTGGATCCTCTGGAAGAGCAACAACTGCTCTTAACCATAGGCTATCTCTCTTTCCACTCAAAGGAGGCACGAGCCTTCTTAACAACATGGAAATTAGGGCAAAAGATACATTTGGTTTGATGCTTAGTACTGTGGAGACCTTAGTAACCAGCAAACATCAGCAAACTTTCTATTATACTACAAGCCTTTGTCTAAAGACCACACTGAGCTATTTCACCTTTGATGTATGTCATTAATCAGTAAGAACAGTGGAATTTAAGACATATTTTCCAAGCTGAATGTGGTGGCACACGCCTTTAATCCCAGCACTCAGGAGGGAAAGGCAGGAGGATCTCTATGAGTCTGAGGCCAGCCTGGTTTATAGAGTGAGCTCCAGAACAATCAGAAATAAATACAGAGATCCTGTCTCAAAGTAAACTAACCCCATCCCCAAAAAATCCTAAACAGCAACCACAATCCACATTTCTCTCTCTCTCTCTCTCTCTCTCTCTCTCTCTCTCTCTCTCTCTCTCTCTATTTTTTTTTTTTTGATAAAGAGAATCTTTTGATAAAATAGAGACAACATTCACTTTCAGGTTGGTTTGAATAAGAATGACACCCGTAGGCTGATAAATTTGAATGCTTGGTCACTAGGGAGTGGCACAATTTGAGAAGGATTAGGAGTGGGCATGGCCTTCTTGGGAGTAGGCGTGCCTTGTTGGAAGAAGTGTGTCACTTGTGGTGGGTGCTGAGGTTTCAAATGATCTTTCCAGGCAGGCCAAGTCTCTCTTCTTCTCTTCCTGCTGCCTGTAGATCCATATGTAGAACTCTCAGCTACTTTCCAGCACCATGTCTGCCTGCATGCTGCATGCTTTCCCCCATGACAACAGTGGACTAAACCTCTGCCCTGTGAGCCAGCCCCAATTAAATGCTTCCTTTATAAGATTTTCCGTGGCCATGGTGTCTCCTCACAGTAATAGAACATTGACTAAGACATGTACATTTTTTAAAGCAGTACTCCCAGCCCCAAGGCCTCTAGCCTTTCTCTAAGCCATGTTTCCTAGTTTATATTTATAGGCATCTTTACAGTAGTACAAATATGCTGTTCCTTTCTTACTTAAAAAAAAAAGTAATTTGAAAAGCCGGGCAGTGGTGTCACACACACGGGAGGCAGAGGCAGGAAGATCTCTGTGATTTTGATGCTACTTTGATCTACAGAGCAAATTCCAGATGAGCTAAGGCTACACAGAGAAACCGTGTCTTTTGAAAAAGCTAAAAAAAAAATAATTTGAAAAACTATTTTTCAAAGTTTATGTTGGTTAGTTTTACAGTGGCAAATGCCACTATTAAAAAAAAATCTGAGAGGCAAAGGCACGCAGATCTCTGTGAGTTCAAGGCCAGCCTGGTCTCCAAAGTAACAGGACAGCCAGGGCTGTTAAAAAGAGAAACCCTGTCTCAAAAAAACAAACAAACAAAAAACCCTGAGATGAATCAACTTCAAAGCAAGAAAGATTTATTATGACTTATAGTTTCAGGAACCCTTAACAAGGTTAACTGTGTTCTTTCTGTGGACAACTATAAAAATTTCAAATCTTCCTGAGTCGGTTTTTAGTCCCATTTCACATTGTAAACCTCGGTAAAATCAGCCCGCCATACCTGCCCCACAGAACAAATGCTGCGCTGCCTCAAAATTTACCCACCAAGTAAACGCAGCTTTTAAACTCAGCCTCTCACGGAGTCTCAGGGAATTGATAAAATGTAGGCATGTTACTTGAGAGGACATATGGGGTGGTCTCTTACTCCTAATAAAGTCTTTATTTCTGCCTGAAGCCCCATCAGCACTTGCTTACCACGTCCCATTGCCATTATGATCTGAGCTCTCATGAGAATTGCTCCAAGGCTTCTTGACCTACATCATCAGACATTGCGCATCGATGGTCCTAGTCCCCGTATCAGCTGTCTGTGTTAGTCACTTTGCATTGTTGTGACAACATACCTGCTAAACAGCCTGTGAAAGGGGAGGGACTGTTTTGGCTCCAGGCTCAGTAATTTTAATCTGTGGTTGTTTGGAGGCTTTAAGCCTGTGGTGACGGAAAGAGTATACATGGGAGAGAAAAGTTGTTTTCTGTGTGGTGCTTGCAGAGCAAAGAGAGAAAGGAAGCTGAGGTCATTTTTGGTTTTTGTTTTTTTTTTCCCCCAGCATAAATTTTTTTATTGGTTATTTCACATCAGGTATCTTGATCACACCCACTTTCTAGTCCTCCCAGGTTTGGCCTCTCCCCCCCTTTCCCCAGCCCCCCCCCCCCCGCAAAGGAGGAAGAGGAGGAGGTGGAAGAGAAAGAGGAGAAAAAAGGAGAAAAGGAGGAGAAGGAGGAAGAGGAGGAGGAGGAGGAGGAGGAGGAGGAGGAGGAGGAGAAGAAGAAGAAGAAGAAGAAGAAGAAGAAGAAGAAGATGATGATGATGATGAAGAAGAAGAAGAGTTTAACTCATATTGCCCATATACCCACTAGAACATGTTTGAACTCCCATTGGCCAGCCCCTTAAAGAAAACGGAGTCCTTCTCCACCCCACCCCACCTCCACCACACTGCATGAAATATAACTACTCTTCCACCAGGCCCCACCTCCCTCCCAAGATTTCACCACCTCCCAGTAGTGCCACATGCTGGTGACCAAGGCTAAGTTAGCATATTGACTTTTCTCAAGCCTTTGAGATCAAACCATAATAATGCTTGAAGCGGTCAGGTAAAGATGTGGTACGTGAGAAGAGAGACTCAGAGGTGTTTTCTGCCTTTGGTTTCCATTGCTGCTCCCATCCGAGAGTCACGACTTTGGAAGAAAGTCTTGAGGAGAAGAAACAGTAACACAGAGCGGGAAACGAGCCCTAGAGAGCCATTTATGACTAGGTTGGGGGACAAAAACCACTGAACACACCCTTCATCTTCCTGTCTTTACCTTTTTCGTGTCACCCTGTGCGCATATAGCTGTTCTTTAAGGCGTAGATTCAACAATGTTCTCTGCTTTCTATGGGTTTCTTAGCTCTCCCTCTCTGTGAGGGTTATATTACCGCCCCGTCTCATCGCACTGAAGGAATTTCTCTCCTGAAAGCCCTTTAAATACGTCACTCTCACAATTCTCTCTCTGAACCATGTGCCTTACTCTCAGGATCTATTATGCGATGACAAGATGCAGAGTTTCTATTTTATCTCCAGTGCTTTGCGTGACTTCTCTATAAATGCTTATAAATCTGGAAACTCTCAGGTTAGAGCCGAGGAGACAGGAATGCTGGTACCTAACATGCTCGCTGTGCAGGCGGGAGGACCACAGGTTGATCTCCAACACCGAGTGTGCTGGCATGGCATGCACCTGCAATTCCAGCTGGAGAGGCCGGGACAGGAGGATTCCTGGGACTTGCTAGCCAGGAAGTTTAGTTAAACAAACCAGCATGCTCCAGTTTCAGTGAGAGACCCTGCCCCCTCTCCCCTTCGAAAATGAAAAGAAATATAGGAAAACATCTGATATGGAATTCTGCCCTCCATATGCAGGCACACATATGTGCACAAGCCATTTTGACCTGAACATATACACTAACGCACACACACACACACACACAATTCCTGGTTTTGTTTTTGTGTTTTTAAATAAGCCATAGTGGTCAAGTCCTAGGTTTCTGCTGTACATTCTACTCAAACTTATTACTTTTCTGCTTTAGAATTTGTTTACAGCACACACACACACACATACACACACACACACAAAGTCTTGAAAGATAGAAAAGCTGGTCTTTGGCCTTCGGCTTAGTGGTGCTGAGCCCTGGCGGTGGCGAGTGATGGAACGGGGCCTAGGATAATACTCAGAACTGCCTCCAAGCCTGTGGCCCAAGGAGGAGCTTGAGAGTAGCCACACCTGGGGGGGGGTGGTGAGGAGTGGGGAGGGAAGGGGAGGTTCCACTCATCTGGTCAGAAAACACAACCCTAGGTTAATTATTCGAACAGGTAAGACCAAAGAGAGGAAGTGGAGGGACCTAGACGGACATCAACACCCTCAAAGTGTTTTGGGACATGATCTTTGTCCTAAGATATAATTATTTCGTGTGTTAAAAAACTAGTTATTGAAGGTCGTGGCCGTGGGCAACTGGTCCGTGCCTCCCTTCACTCTAAAGTTTCATTCGGTGGAATTAGAAGGTGATGGTACCAAGAGCGCAGTTTGCAAAGGTAGGTCTATCTGCCTTGTAGGAGATACAGCAGAGCAGGTTCCACCGTGGTGTTGCTTGTTGCTATGGAGGAAAGACACCAGGCCTGAGAAACTAGGCTAGTGGGCTGGTGTGGTGTTGGGTCTTCAATGGACTGTGTCCAAGCAAAGCATCCTTGAGTGTCTTGGATACTCCTTAGCATGAGTGAAACTACCGTTCCCAAAAGTGACTGCAAAGAGCCAGCAGTCAGTTTGACAGCATTAGTATGTCAGGCGGTGGCAGATGGTTTTCAGAGAGTAAAAGCTATGCCCTGATAATCACCAACTCGATCGCCTTGGGAAAGCCATAGGGAAAGGCAGTGATGTAAGATGCAAAGTATTGATTGTTGCTCAAAATCGTACCAGTTACTTATCAGCTGATCAAGAAAACGTGGGTGAGATGGCACACAGACACCAAGCAAGCGAACATCTTGTGCATGGGCTGTGCCTGGAGATCCCTGGTCCTTCCAATGGAGCACCAGCACACGGCATTCTCATGGAGCCATCTTGTTGCTAACATAATAATGAGGTCAGGGGCAAAGAAAGGCGGTGGTTAGTCCTCACGTATACAGGGAAGCATATTTCCTTTGGAAAGAACAAAGCGTCTCAGGGAAATGGTTATATGCGGATATCTGCGTGGGAGAGCCGTCGGTGCCCTGGGGAACAGCATGCCAGCTGAACCTGAGCCATCCATGGCCCTGCGATTTGTTTTAAATATAAAAACCATTCCATCGAGAAACTAGGACAAGGGTTACACATAGTTTTCAGTCTTGGCTAAAACAGAAGAACATACCTGTGAATCTTATCAATTGGTGCATGTGAGTGTGCATGCGTGCGTGCGTGCGTGCTTGCGTGCGTGCAGGCTTGGAGTTTGTCTCTACTCTCCCTCAATCCTCTCTGCACTTAGCTTTAGTCACAAATGGCAATCCTCTAGACATATAGTCAGTGCGTCTGCCTGTGGATTCCTTCCTTCCCCTGGGAAGCATCAAATTCCTTCCCAACCTTTTGCCAGGAGTGGAAGTGCCGACCGTCTGGCAGTGAGAGAGAGAACTTGAGCTGCTAATAGGGCTAAAGTGATTTCTTCAAAACTCTCCTGAGAGATTACAAGTGTGCCTTTTAACTCAGTCCCATCTAACTGACCTTTCCATCCCTCCAGTTATTGATCCGTTCAGGCAGGCAGCAGCTAAGTGTGCACACGTGGGTGGGGGAGGGGAGGCTTCTAGGAGGCATGGTACCCACGGCCTTGTTGCAACCTGCCCCTGATCGAAAAATCTGGACTCTGCAGAGCAAGGAGGATGGCGCAAGATCATGTCTGGGAAGTACCTTAGATCCTTGAAAAGCATTAAAATGTGTTTTGTTGTTGAATTTTGTGCTAGGCAGCATTCTGTCACTGTGACAAAATGCTAAACAGAAACAACTATAAAAGAGTAAGGACATCCCTGGCTTCATCCTGAGGTTAAGCCCACGGTCACTGGCTCCACTGTGGACCTCTTGTGAGACAAATCACACAATGAGGGTGTAAAAGAGGAAAAACTGCCTTCTTATTGGCCAGAAAGCAGGAAACAGGGAGGGAGGGGTAGGGACAAGATAAATGCTGATTGACCTACTTCCTTAGCCAAAGTCCCACCTCCTAGAGTTGATGTCACTTTCTGGTACCACCACCCATTGGAGCTGTTGGGGTAGGGCATTCCAGATCTAAACTGTGACCACAGAATCTGTACTTAATATAAGGAAATAGAAACACTTATTCTGCTTGTGTGAATAGCTGAGGAAATAAAAGCCCAGAGGGATAAAAGTGATCTATAAGCAAGCCAGTGGCTTTCCACACAAGTTGATGAATTGTGTGTTGACGCTGAGAGATTTCCCCATATGTCTTAAAGTGGAAGCAAAACTCTTTGTGGCCTCTGTCTGCACTAGGACAACAGCCTTAGGAACCTGGAGCAGGGATGTGGCAAGCTGGAAAATACTTGTCTGTTCTGCTTAAAGGGAGGAATTTTATTTCCCTATGTGAAGAGGTAGACACTTCGTTTTTCAAGGGAGCATAGAAGTGGGTCACCCCGTGTGGATGGGTAGATTTGGCCCGAGGGTTGACTGTGTGCTTCTGAAAGCAGATGGGCAGCCACCTTTGTGGACTGAGTGTGCATGCTCAGTGGGCAGCAACAGACAACAATAAATTTCCACCTTACACATATGTCAAGCCATTATTCTGTTTAGTGGTTTTGACGTCTTTCCAACCTTCACGCCAGCAGCAGAGTCTGTAAGTGGTACGGACACGCCTCACATACACACATACACACGGCGTGGCTCACTCACAGCGAGACATTTTAATAAGGACAAAGGAGAGGCAGAGGGCCAGGAAAACTGAAACTGCTGCTCTACTTTTGGTTAATAAAGAACTTCCAGTTGTGTGCATTCCAAATGTGTCATGTCTGATACCTTCATGTCCATCTGCCTGACAGAGTGAAGAATTATGTGACTCTATCCCCGAGGCAAACATCAATTTCCAAACAAATGTCAGATTCTCCCCTGTCTCCCTGTGACTGTTGTCTGGCTTTTAAAAGAAGAAGCCCTGTAAGGCATCGTCTGCAGAGTTCCTTTTGGTTACAACTGTCTGGGGAATCCCTAATAGCTTAAAGGATAAATAAGTTCAATAACAAAGCGCCTCTCAGCAGCTAATTGCAGCCATCTCTGTCCCTGCCTTACTTGTGTGCCCACCCCGCCTGTCAAAACAGTCGCCAGCCGCCATTTTTAGCCACTAACCACTCTGTTCATCTCTCTGATTCCACAAGCCCCTTTCAGGACACTTCCCTCGCTCTGCTCAGCACAGTGACCTCACTGCTCTTCTGCACTCTAGTTGCTCCCTCGTGGGGCCTTTGCGTTTGATGCTATCAGCTTAGAGGAGTCTTTTTCTCACACACCTCCATAGCTACCCACTGCTCCTTGGAATAGCCTTTTCTATAAAAACTACAGCCTCTTCTGCCTCCCGCGTACAAACGCACCCCTCCCCTAGATCTACCCTCTCAGTCCCCTGACCGCCAGGCTCAGAGAAAGCTCCACTCCCTCAGATTCTGGTGCCCTTTCCATTCCCATTTCTCTTCTGCCAAAGGAGCCACATTCTTATCACTGTCTAAAGGGACAAATGGCTTTATGTGGTGCCTATTAGGATACCAATGTGGATGCTGGCTTTCAGGCTTTCTCAGCATTACAAGTACCTGTGGCTCTTCTCAGCTCTTCTCACCCTGCTCCCTACCCTAAACTTCTCCAGCCCATGAGCTCCTCAGGCTCTCATTCCCCTGTTACCCTACTGTTTGGCTATGTGCTCTCTCAGCCCCTTTCCTGTCTTCTTTCTTCATCTTCCTCTCTCTTTTCTTTCTTTCTTTCTTCTTCTTCTTCTTCTTCTTCTTCTTCTTCTTCTTCTTCTTCTTTTCTCTCTCTCTCTCTCTCTCTCTCTCTCTCTCTCTCTCTTTCTTTTTGTTTTTTTGAGACAGGGTTTCTCTGAACAACCTTGGCTGTCCTGGACTCACTTTGTAGACCAGGCTGGCCTCGAACTCACAGAGATCTGCCTGCCTCTGCCTCCCGAGTGCTGGGATTAAAGGCATGTGCCACCCCTGTCCGGCTTCATCTTCCTCTCTCATTCCTCCTCTCCTTTCCTCCCAAGTGTGTTAGCCATGCTCAGTCTGCCATTTTTTTCTTTCTGTTCTGGAGCCTTCCAGGTGCCTCTGGTTGTACCCTCCTTCATATCTACAATAAAAATCCTTCCCCTCGACCACACCTCGGAGTGTCACGTCCTCGGGTTATACACTCCCTGTTTTTTAGAACTGCTCCCCATGCACTGCTGTTCATTTTAGCTGTCTTCTCCCAGTGTAAGCCCTGTGACTGCAGAGATGATTTTGCCTGTTTTGTTTCCTGGTACATTTGGGAAATTTCAAACAGTACCTAGGCTCTGCTCATGCTGAGTAAGAGCTCTGCCCCCTTTAGATTATCATCATCACCATCACCATCACCACCGTCATCTTCATCACCACCACTACCACCGCCATCATCATCATCACCACCACCACCACCGTCATCATCATCACCATCAGTGGTACAACTTTTTGGTCAAAACATTGCTGAGGGGGCTGCACACCTCACCTATCAGCATAGCAAGAGTGAGGCCCAGGTTCCTTCCAGAGTCCTGAGAGGGACGAGGGTAATGACACACACACAAAAATGCTGATTCTTTTCTATTTCACTTATAAGAAACCCTCCTATTTTCATCTGGGGCTATGATGTGTAGTTTGTAACAATTCGGTAAAGAATACCTCTAAGCAAAGCTAAAATATTTCTGTCCCTACTGGCCTAATCACCCCTTTGAAAACTAAAATCTATTGTTGAATCTTTCTTGTTTACTGTTATTTTCTGGCAATGTTTTTCTTTCTTTAGCTTCTATACAACCCTGATCTTTGGGGACTGGGCGTCATAGTTCAGTGCTTACTCACTCAACAGGCAGGAGCCCTGGGCTGAATCTCCAATATTGCCTAAAGTCCCCAAAATAAAAACTCAAAACAAACACAGCACCTAACAACATGCAGGTGTTTGGCAAGTACTTATTGACTGTTCCCTGTGACCTCTGCCTTCTCTGTGACCTTTGCCCTCTCTGTGTAAAGGATGAAATGCTTCTCTGTACTTTGCAGGTAAAGCCCTGGATCCTGAAGTATACCATTACTAACATTTCCATGGGTGCACTTTGCTTTTTAGCTTTTTCTGTGTGTGCCGATTCTTTATTTTATTTTATTTTATTTGAGGTAGCATCTTATATAGCCCAGGTTTGCCCTGAGCTTGCTGTGCAGTACTGTGCTCTGATCCTGCTACCTCCTAAGTGCTGAGATGACAGGCAGGAGCTCCCATGTTTTGTTCATGGCTGTCGGGAGCAAATCCAGGACTTAAAACATGTTAGGCAAGCACTTTGCCAACTCAGCTACATTCCCAGCCCCCTTTGTGTCAATTCTACTCTCTCAACATTAAGTTTTTGGCTTCCATCCCCACTGTCTTTTTTCCTATAAAACTCTCGCACCTTCTTCCTTGAGATACAGATATCCCGTGTATGCCCTAAGTATTCGACCTTTTATTATTATTTATTCTCTAAGAAGGTTCGGCGTGGTCTGGTTGCAGGTTGTCTTCCTGTGTTCCTTTAACACACCAGAGACCTTCTTGACTTAGCACCCTTGCTGTTGCCTCCTGAGAGAATATTCTTCGCTGCTGCCCTTCATGTGGTTGGTACCCTCCTTGTCTGGCTTAAAGGGTCTCTTCCACCCTTACACTAGTTAAGGTCTCTCTGCTTCTGCCATCTTTGACCACAGCAGCAGCTTAGACACGTGGTAAGCACCGAGTGAGCGCTGGTGAAGAGACGGCTGAGAGCAGCGCACAGGTGTCCTGTTCTCAGGAAGGGGAACCTTGCGACGTGCAGCTTGTTGATTACGTTAACTGTCGTGTGTTTTCTTTCAGACATTATTTTGGAGAAGATGATGGAGAAATGATACCCAGAACCAGTAGTGCAGCAGGTAAGGATACCGTGGGCCACGCCCTTGGACGCCACCGTTTCCTGCTGGCCACCATTGCCTTCCAGTTCATAATGGGCATTTCCTCAAATGTTTATGAATTTCCAAATTTGCACACATTAGTGTAGCATGTAATTCCCCAGTTGGAATTCCCCAGTGGGGAATTTTATATTATATGTAATTATATGTACTAGAAGACAGCATAGTGCAGTCAATCATAACAGAAACACTTCCATGAATTCCTCATACTTTTAATGAGGTTAGGATTGCAAGATGAAAGTCACTTGCAAATGAGTGAAATAAATTATGCCTTCAAAGTGAAATCTCTACCCTTAGGCCCCATTAAAATGGGTATAATAATGACATCACTCTCAAAGATTAAATGATCAAACTTTTTGTCTAGAAATAAGCAATTCCTAAATCTTGTTTACTGTTCTTATTAATGTCATTATAATTATAGCACACTTGTTACTGCACATGTGCCAGTCAGAGATATTTCAATTGTAAAATCAAAGTACAGATCTCTACCCCCACCCCACCCCCCGCCTCTCTGTCTCCCTCCCTCTCTCTCTCTTCTTTCTCTCTGTCTTTCTGTCTCTCTCTCTGTGTCTCTCTCTGTCTCTCCTTCTCTTCCCTTCCCCTCCCTCCTTCTCTCCGTCTTCTTCAGGATGTGGTTTCTCTGTGTATCCCTTTCTATCCTGGAACTGGCTCTGTGGATCAGGCTGGCCTTGAACTCAGAGATTTGTCTGCGTCTGCCTCCCTAGCACTGGGAGGGTGTGTGCCACCAGCTTTTTTTTTTTTTTTTTTTTTTTTTTTTTTTTTGAGACAAGGTTTCTCTGTAGTCCTGGCTGTTCTGAACTCACTTTGTAGAACTCACAGTGATCCGCCTGCCTCTGCCCCCAAGTGCTGGGATTAAAGGCGTGCGCCACCACGCCCGGCCTCAGCTTTTTTTTTGTTCTGTTTTATTTTAAAATGTATACAAAATGATAATGTTTTATGCATGCTTTGCATCTGCTTTCCCTCCTCCCTGTCCTTCCCTCTCCTGCTCGTGCCCCCTTCCTCTAGAGGCTCCAATTCCACCTTCATGCCACCCGTATACCAGGACCCCCTTCTCCCCTCCCTTCCTTAAGATCACTTCTTTCTCTCACAGTCTCTTTTCTAGGATTATAACCTATATTTAGACTCATAAACATATATACAAATTAAAATCTAGGGTCTGTGTAGAGGAATTTTAACTCAGAACATGGCTGCTCTGGCAAGAGATCGCATTCAAAGGCCTTCTAGGTCCTGTGATCCAGCTAAAATACAAACTTGCCTTTGATCCAGCAGACAGAGGCAAGCAGATCTGAGTTCAAGGCCTGCCTGGGATAGAGCAAGTATAAACGAAGCACTTAAGCTGAGGTCCAGGCGTGATGGTACATGCCGTTGGTCCCAAACAATGAAGGTAAAATTCATTTGTAAAAGGAAGCACCCATGTTTGAGAGTGATGTCTATATGAATGACAAAAAATAGTGACAAGTCAGAGAAGATGTGACAGAATAGGATATGCCCAACTCTCATGAGAAGAGAGAGGAAAGGGAAGCTGCTTACGAGGCAGCACCAAGAGTGAGGAGGCTCTTCTACTGGGAGAGTTTTACGGAGAGAGGCTGAATGAGAGAACCAGCCAGACACGAGCTTGTGAGGACAGAATAAGAAGGAGCCAGAAGGTTAGAGCAGGTTGCCAGAGTTAACTTGAGGCCAAACAGAGTAATTCAGAGGCCCAGAAAAAAAGCCAGATTGAACAAGTCAGCTGGGAGAGGAGTTTGAGCCAGAACAGCCCGAACTGAATCAGCCAGCCCCGAGTTCAGGAAGAAGAAATAAGGGTGAGCTTATTAAAAAAGTAAGTCTCAGAGGCTACAAACATTCTAGGCCCACATTAGATTGTACGGAGGCTACAAGCTCCCAGGACTAGGCCCAGGTTAGCAGATGGAGGCAGTAAGCCTCTGAAATGACAACTGAAGCAGGCAAATAAAAGTTCCTTTTGCAGGTCTGTGTGTAAGAGAAAGCATGCTATACCTGTGTTTGGAGTCTGGTTGAGACAGGTTTCTTTGGGGAAACATTTTCCTCAAAGACTTGCCACAACCAGAGGGGTTCACTCACTTGCTAAGTGTTTTGCCTTTCATAAATGGCTCATGTGCTCCATGTAGAAACAGGTCTTAATCTGAATAAATTAAAGACTTCAGAGTCCCCAAAGGTTGGTATCCAAGTGGCTGGGGGAGATTGCTCAGTCGGTAAAGCACTTGCTGGTGTGTGTGTATACACTTGGAATCCCAGCTCTAGAAAGCAGAGACAGCAGGATCCTGGCTTGCTTGGGAGTTCTAGAGCATTGAGAGACAGAAACCAAGATGAGTGGCATCTGAAGAACACCACCTGGGCTTGACATCGGCTTCCATATACATGAGTTTGTGTGTGTGTGTGTGTGTGTGTGTGTGTGTGTGTGTGTGTGTGTGTGTACACGTGTATCCATGTGCCTGTGCCAGTGCCAGAGAACAAACCTTCACCCAATATATACAATACACATAAAAGAATTAAAGAATATGGGCTGGAGAGATGGCTCAGAGGTTAAGAGTACTGACTGCTCTTCCAGAGATCCTGAGTTCAATTCCCAGCAACCACATGATGGCTCACCCATCTATAATGAGATCTGGTGCCCTCTTCTGGCCTGCAGGTGTACATGCAGGCAGAACACTGTATAAATAATAAATCTTTAAAAAAAGAATTAAAGAATATAATGATATTATTATATCTCATTGCCTCATTTTACCTAGTTAAACACACACACACACACACACACACAGACACACACATTGATATTTCCATTCAGAAATCCTCTGACTATCATACTTAGTATATTGGGTGTTTTGAGCCAGAGTTGCAAGGACTGGGCCAAATTTTGCAAGGGGGTATACAAAGTGCCTACAACTTACAGGCATGTGATGGTACTGCTAATATTGATGATTTTCTGTCTCCTGTGTGAGAATTCTCTTCAAGTATCATTATTCCCATCTGTACAAAGACAGGAGAACTTAGAAAAATAAAGATACCTGCTGAAACGTCCACAATGTGCAAGCAGTCTGCATCTGACCCCAGCAGTAGGGGCTCAGCTCACCCCGCCAACCACACCCCGTCGGCATGCGGGGTGCAGTATGGTTTTGCTCTGCTGTGTCATTTGCACGGCACCCAGGAGCTTATGTAACTTCATTTACATGGGAATGCAATTATTCTTTCCACAATTCTAATTTTAAAAGTCACACTTACTCAGAAACACTTGGTACACCAACAAAAGGTGGAGGGGGGGAGCTGTGGCAACATTATCATTTTATGACACTAGTGATCTCAGAGTGGTATTAAATTAACAGAACAATTATTTGGTGGACACCTCATCAAAGACAACCAGCATCAGAAAAAAATTCTATATACAACTAATTTCCTCATCAATAAAACAAGCTTGAATTTATTTATTTATTTATTTATTTGCTTTAAATCCCTGTACAACAGACCTCAAGGACCATCAAGCACAGAGCTATCTGAGTGCATAAGCAATCGTGTGTTGATTCTGCTCACAGTGTTCAGTTTGAAAACAAATTACATTTCCAGTTTTTAGTCTTTATTATCACTGATGAAATGCAAAGTTAAGCACTTTGGGAACAGAAACAACAAAAGCCAATACCAGTGCTCGGTGTCACCTCATCACCTTCCTCTTCAACATCTTTCTGATATTCTTTTTCCTGTCCCCTCCCCAGTCTCACCTCTCTTCCCTCTTGCATGACACATTCGTTTGCCCCAGAATTACGGCCACATTCGTTTTACAGTCCCCTTTGTCTTAAAGGGGCTTCCTTCCACCAGAGCCACACCCTCTCTGCAGCTCTTGCTCTGTTCTCCTTGCAGAGCAGGCCAGGCGTCTACTGATATGGGGGGGGGGGGCGGGGGAGGAGTTTTCAGAACAACAGAAGACCATCCTGGTACACTTGATCTCTCTCTCTCTCTCTCTCTCTCTCTCTCTCTCTCTCTCTCTCTCTCTCAATCTCTCTCTCTCTCTCTCTCAATCTCTCTCTCTCTCAATCTCTCTCTCTCTCTCTCAATCTCTCTCTCTCTCTCTCTCTCTCTCTCTCTCTCTCAATCTCTCTCTCTCTCAATCTCTCTCTCTCTCAATCTCTCTCTCTCTCTCTCAATCTCTCTCTCTCTCTCTCTCAATCTCTCAATCTCTCTCTCTCTCAATCTCTCTCTCTCTCTCTCAATCTCTCTCTCTCTCAATCTCTCTCTCTCTCAATCTCTCTCTCTCTCTCTCAATCTCTCTCTCTCTCTCTCTCTCTCTCTCTCTCTCTCTCTCTCTCTCTCTCTCTCTCTCACTCACTCTCTGCCAGAAGACTAAGCTTCCATTTCTCTTTCCCTTTTCTTTTTCCTTCAAAGCTCCTTTTCCATTTAACTCACATGAATTTAAATCTCTGCTAAGCACATGCAAAAGTTCCAGGAAGGTGTTGGGGATGCACCAGTGCTTCTTGGTCCTCTATTCTTGGGCTCAAAGGTGTCTGTCACCTTTCTGTCACTGTAATGTGATAGGTCCTGAGGAGATGAAGTGGAAAAGAGGAGTCCCTTTGGCTCCTGGTTTTGGGGGTCCCTGTCAGTGGTTAGCTGGCTCTGTTTCCCACTTGGCCTGTGAGGAGGCAGCACTGCACAGCAGGGCCCATGGCAGAGGGAACATGCCCATCTCATGACAACTGAGATGCAGGACTTGTCCCCACTGACCTGTGTTCGTTCTATTGGCTTTGGCTTCTACCTCCCACTAGTGCTATAGGCTGGCCAGCGAGGCTTTAGCATGCAAACCTTTGCAGGGACATTTAAAATCATAACTCTGGCACAGCTCTTCAGGCATGATTACACATGAGGCAGGGGGAGACGGAGGGAGGGAGGGAGGGAGAGAAGGAAAGAAAAAGAACGTAGGATGACAGTTTGCCTCTTACTCCTTAAGACTATTTTACCCCTGTGTCTAGCTAACTTCTCATCAAAGTCAGGGACACCCAGGGCCCATTTGATTTTACATGTCCCTACACTATCACTGGAATTCTGTGTGCCATGTATTGGTATGGCTCTTATTCTTCTTAGTGTAAGAAGAATAGTTCAATTAATAAATGCCTTGCCATTTCCTTCTATCAGCCAAAAAAAAATTTTTTTTAAATTTTCTACATTTTTTTTCACTTTGGACCATAACCCCTGCTGTGCCCCCGTCTTGCGTCCTGTTTGATGGGGTCTCTGATTCTTTAGCCTCTTCCAGGTTCCTGCTCTGAAGACCTGACTTTGCAGCACGGTGAGTGTTGAGGTGGTAAGAAGCCAAGAGCAGAAATGCCGTGTTGCGAGGCCTCATTTCCTGACACACATAGTGATAATTTTGGTGGCCAGTGCAAGTCACTTGGCCAACTCAGGGCTGGAGGAGGAGTATGACTGTCATGTCACAGAGAGGCATGGATACAAGCTATGTCTCATTAGGATATGGTGTGCAAATCCTTTCTGTCGGATTTATAATTGGTTCCCATTTTGCAGAAAAGAAATTCTACTGGAGTGTTCCAGATGGAACAGCCGTGCTGCCTTTATCATATATGCTCCTTTTCTTCTTCTTCTGTTTCATTGACAGCTTTTCTCAGTGACACTAAAGATCGAGGGCCTCCGGTTCAGCCACAGACCTGGAAGAGTGGGGAGAAGATCCCCTTTGGGCAGACACACTCCCTGAGAGCATTTGAGAAGCCCCCTCTGGTGCAGACCCAGGCTCTTCGAGACTTTGAGAAGGTGAGATGCACGTGTGTGGATAGTTCTAATCTCAGTGAGAAACACAAATACGGAATCTGGATTCTGTGAAAATACAGCCTATAGATCGGGTAATGGGCTTGGTTACCATGGTGATGACCCTTTTAAGAGTGTATGTGCCCTAAGCATATGCTTTGTGCTATTTGCTACTACAGCCTATGGTTGATGGAAGATCAATTGCTTGTACTGATGAATTCTGTTTTACTGGTCATCTTCCTGGTTCACGTTTTGGATAAACTCAGGAAGGTTAAATGACACCCAGAGAGGCTGTTCCTGTGACATAGCGAGCCCAGGACTTCAGTCCAGCAAGCTTAGCATTCTTTTCTCTATTGCCAGTTCAGACAATGCCAGAAAGCTAGATAGTGTCTCCTCCATGAGGGTGCTCAACCAGCGCCATTTTCTTCTAACAAGAATCAGGCAAAGTTGCTTTAGACTCCTTGGAGATCCTTAGATTTGGCCAGCCCCCTGCAAGCCAAGTTGCCCCTCAGAAGTCTGTACAGTAGAACCTACATCTATACCATCTAGGAGGAGGTGCTCAGAGTGGACTACACCCATGTTCTAAAAAAAGAAACAGGCCTTTGGTGCCCCCTGGGGGATACCCAAGGAGTGGGCCCCACTTGAGGAGTTATGCAAAAGTCTTCAGGCAAATGAGTTTGCTTTTAGTCCATACGGGATGGCTTAGAATATAGCACAATGAAATTACGTTTTCAAAAACAGCTGTGTTTCAAGTCTCTTCTTGGTAACCTGCTATCCTTCCTCTGAGTGCCACCAGGTCTCCCCCTCCAGGGGACATGGTCAAATATGAGGCACCAGAGTTCGTGTGAAAGTCAGACCCCACTCTCCACTCAACTGTGGAGAATGTTCTGTCCATATATACAGGGGGAGGAAATCCCCCTCAGGGACAGTCATAGGGGAGGGGAATAAGGGGAAAATGGGAGGGAGGGAAGAATGGGAGGGCACAAAGGATAGGATAACCATTGAGATGTAACAAGAATAAATTAATAAAAAATTTAAACAAACAAACAAACAAACAAAAAACCCAGCTGTTTCACCATGGGCTTACTTTGTCCTTCTTCTTCTCATAATTATAGATGTTCCCTGGGACTGCAAATACGTTCTTCCAGGCCCTTCTGCGGGCAATAATGGAGAAGGGAATAGGGGCGATAATACCTTCACACCCCCTTCCCCCCACTTTTGCTACTGCTCAAAGGGCGAGTGCTTCTGCAGAGGATCTTAGAGCTGGGGGTGGGGGAGGCAGGCTCTGAAAGGCAGAGTAGGTTGGGCACATTCCTTTTGCTGGGATGTAATGGGGAGTTTAGAATCCACTGATGGATGAATGGCTGGGTGCTGTGGGGCTCAGCTGGGGGACTGGCAGGGTCAGCTGGACACCAGTTATAACTTCCGAGTCCTTTGCTCTCATGGCTCAGGTCTTATGTGATGGGTTGGTCAGATATAAGGCTGTGGTGGAAAGACAAGGCCAGCCAGAGGCATTTTAAGCCCTTGCCCTCTGTGTATTAAGGGAGAAGCAGCCGAACCGCGTTGCTGTCTCCCTGAGTGCTAGTGCGCATGTTCATCCTTAAACCCTCACGTCTACTTTGTACATCTGAGGCACCTCCACAGAAGGACTTGAAAATCAAAGGAGTCACTGGTGAAGACAGAATTGTTGAGAGTAAGGACACATTCCAGTGCCCTACCCTAAAAATGCAAAAAGTATCAGGACATGTGCCGTTAAGTTTTAAAGATGCACACGATAGCCTTGGCAAAAGGAGTGGGTAGAGCCCTTGCGAGAGTTGAGTTGAGGTTTTGTACCAGACAAGGCTTCATGACTCCACGGGTTTGATGAGCATGGCAAAGGAACACAGGCTTGGGGTGAGCAGCCAGGATCCGTCCTGATTTGAACAAGAAGCATTGTTGTTCCCTGTCCCTGCCCTTACTTTCAGGGTTAGGAAGTCCAGACACTGCGTCATTAGTGACATAACAACATGGCTAACAACTAACAATATCATGTACAGCAATAAGCACCATATACTTTGAGCTATAGAGAGACTGTCTAGTCTTATCAAAGGACTACGGAAGGGTCTTATTTCAGAGGACACCTTTATGGGTGCTGTAAACTGGCTCAGAAAGCCAAAGCTGAGTTCAAGTTTTCTAGTGTGAGATGTAAATAAAATTCCAGATGAAGGGGACATTTCAGGGGGAAAAGGAAGAAGAATACTCACAGAGTGAGTCTGTGAGAGGCCGGGCTATAGGAGGGAAGACAGGAGAGCCAGAACAGAAGAAGAAACACTGAAGAAACTGACTCAGCAAATGACAGCTCACCAGTAACGTGATTCCTTTGAGGATGTTCACTGACTTTGGAATTCTAGGGAGTACACTGGGGAGTTACACTGATTTCAAAGTGTTCAGTATGAAGAATGCTATGGGGTTATATGGCTGTAAAGAAACACCCGACCAAAGCAAGTTGGGCAGGAAAACGTTTATTCAGCTTACACTTGCATATCACTGTTCATCATCAAAGGAAGTCAAGACAGGAACCAAACAGGGCAGGAACCTGGAAGCAGGAGCTGATGCAGAGGCCGTGGAGGGGAGCTGCCCCTCACCACTTGCTCAATCTGCTTTCTTTTAGCAGCTAGGACTACCAGGCAGGCGAGTTCTCACGCGTAAAAGGCCGCGCCCTCCGCCGTCAATCACCAATTAAGAAAATGCCCTCCAAGCTTGCCTGCTTGCTGCCCTATTTCCAGAACATTTCCTCAGTTGAGGTTCCCTCCTCTCAGATGACTCTAGTTTTTGTCAAGTTGACATAGAATGAGCCAGCACAGTACATGACGACCATAGTTTTGTTTTGAATGAGGGAATTTGTTATGCACACAGCAGGTCAGAGAAAAAATATCAAGTGAGATAGATGATAGGTAGAAAGATAGATAGAAAAAAAAAGATTAAAATTGGGTACTCAAAGCATCCAGCAGAAGTCATCTAGGGTGGCCCCTTTAATTTGGTCCTAGAGTCCCCTGGCAAAGCACAGTGGATGAGGATTCCCAGTAAAAGAACAAATAGTAACAGGGGTGGAGAATGACTGTCCGGAGGCTCAAAACGGGACTGCTCAGCCTCATCTTCTGTGTGTCAGATGCTAATGCAGGGTCCCATTGAGTATGAAATCGTAAGTTCCTCTATTAAAGTTGACACAGAGTAGATGTCTGTCAGCCCTTCCTAGCTACGTGGGAAGTTCCTTTCACAGCATTGCATTCATTCCAAACCGTGCGTGATGCACAGCTGTATGGTCTCTTTGCCTGGAAAACTTTCCTTCTCCACCCGGTTAAAGTCTATTTATCCTTCAAGTTTCGGCTAAGGTGCTCTTTCTCTTGCTGTTTGTTAGGATGCTTTTCCTAATCGAAAGCATATCCTGGTTCAGACTCTGGTGTTTGCCCTCTGTCAGCCTGTAGAATCTAGCACGACGTAGGATGCAACAAGTGATCAACAAACAGCCAGCAACAAGTCTGTTGCAAACTGCTGAAGATCAGTTATTCCCTTAGACCTGGCGCCTCTCCTGCCATCTCAGTATCCGTCATGAGTGACTGATTTAAGGCAGCTGTCGGTGCGTTAACTGATAGCAAGGGAGAGAGAGAGAGAGGGAGAAATATGAATAATTTTGTATGTAGCTTAGGAGTGAAATTTTGGTAAAGGGTTGAGGAATGTTGTGTCACATTTCAACACCTGCATCCAGGTGCTAACAAAATTAGAGAGAGGGGGGAAGGAAAAGGAGGCTTAAAATACTTTTTGATGGAACTAAGAGAATTGTGTCCTTAGCAAATAATAATGAATGATGTTCACTAAGTTTTCTAAGTCTGTAACATGCTATTTTGACTCGTTTCAGCTCACCTTTCTAACTTAGGAAATAGGTATTCATACTACATCCATTATCCCAGAGAAGAGACCAATGTTCAAATAACTTGGCACAAATTATAGCGGTCTAAAGTATCAGCGTCGATAATGCCTCTGGCTCCAGGTTTCTTAGAGGACCAACTGTTCACAGAGGTGTGCACTGTGTGTACACTGTGACTTAATACATAGATCAGGATGGCCCAAGCTATAAAAGAGCCAAAGACGGTGGGTGTCTATGTTTATAAAATCAAGAGGAGGGCTCCGCTGCCTCCCAAGGTTACCTATTTCTCAACAATAATGTCTTTAACAGGAACATGCCGGCAAAGCCAGCAGCAGCGTTCTCTAGCTGTACCCTGACACCCACTTACCCTGGCAGGCTGCTGGCTCCAGCCACAGTGAGTCAGCCTCATGAGGTCCCACCCATCCCAGCAAACTTTTCCAGTAGAGGGGGAGGGGGAGGGACAGGGAGAGGGGGAGGGACAGGGAGAGGGAGAGAGAGAGAGAGAGAGAGAGAGAGAGAGAGAGAGAGAGAGAGAGAGAGAGAGAGAGAGAGACTAAGCTAAAATGGAGAGGATTTTTACCTTTTCTTTCCTTAAGAAACTAAGTTATTATAGTTCTGTATCTTTTGCTAACTTAGGTGAATCTGGGTCATGTTAGGGTCTGCAGTTTCCACATGTCTTGCTTTCCTGTAATCACAGCCTTGGAAAATTAATGCTACTGGCAAACTGTGTTTTTCTTTCTTTCTTTTTTTCCATTTTTCTTTTTTGGTTTTTCAAGACAGGGTTTCTCTCTGCATAGCCTTGGCTGTCCTGGATTCCCTTGGTAGACCAGGCTGACCTTGAACTCACAGAGATCCGCCTGCCTCTGCCTCCCAAGTGCTGGGATTAAAGGCATACGCCACCACTGCCTATTGTATTTCATGTTTTAAAAAGGCTTTACACTCTTGTTACCATAGCATCTCAACTATATTGGTTCTGTTTCTAAAGATGTCTTCAGACATTCAAAACATTGTTAGATAAGAAGGGCAACTTCTACACTGTCAATATTCATCAGCATAATTGGGGTTTTCTTTTGAAATGTGACACAACATTCCTCAACCCTTTACCAAAATTTCACTCCTAAGCTACATACAAATTTATTCATATTTCTCCCTCCCTCCCCCCATCTCTGTTTTTTTGAAACAGGGGTTCTCTGTGTAGCCTTGGCTATCCTGGACTCACTTTTGTAGACCAGGCTGGCCTCTAACTCACAGAGATCTACCTGCCTCTGCTTCCTGAGTGCTGGGCTTAAAGGTGTGCATCACCATGCCTGGCTTCATATTTTTTCTTTTTCTTTTCTTTTCTTTTCTTTCTTTTTTCTTTTTTCATATTTTCTCTTAAGAACTGCGGAGAAAACACAATGTCCTGAGTGCAAATTAAAAAAACTGTAATCATTGCTATGATCGAAGTCTTAACAGAATGTGCAGCTCGGGCTCTTAGGATGAATCTAGGCACCGTGCAGGGGGTGGTTCCCAGAGAAAACTACCCTTGATTGGGGGCCTGAAAGAGGGTCTAAAAAGTGAACACAATGAAAATTTGACTTTCTCTTGGAGGAAGAAGCAATCTGCAAATGTGGGAATACCCTGGTGCTTAAGAAGTTGCCTGTTCCCATGGCAAAATGTCGTGGAAATACGAAAACAAAATAAGTGATTTGAACGGGGGAAATTATTTTGATTAGTTGCAGTCACAAAATTTCCTTATTTGATCTGTCCCGTTAGAAGCTTCTATTTCTATAGTTTTCTATGTTTATCTGGGTTTGTTGACACTTCTGATTGGTCAAGCTTCAGTTCTGATCTTAGTAATGGCCTTTCCAGAGCTGGTCACTAAGTTTCTGCTGCACTTGAAAATCAAAGCTACATTTGCTTAGGAGGAGACGTAGCTGTCCCTGTGCCTGGATTCTTTGGGGCTGCTCTGTGCTTTAATTTTCTTCAACAGGAGGAAGGCACACGGAATGTAAAGGGACCAATGAGGAAGTTCCCAGGCAGAAAACAAAGCGTGAGTCAGGCTGCAGATGAGGGAAGCAATTACAGTTAGTCAGCACCCTAGAGCCTGGTGACAAGGAATGTGGGGAAGAGTTGAGGCCAGAGGAGAAGACAGAACAGGCTACGCAGCCTACGGGCTATCTAAAGACTTAACTGGAAACTGACTGAAACGGTTTGCCAGGGAGATGCTGAAATCAGATTTACCCTTTTTCTTCTTAAATTTATTTTTATTTTTATTTCATATGCATTGGTGTTTTGCCTGCATATATGTCTGTGTGAGGGTATAGGATCCCCTAGAACTGGGATTACAGGCAAATATGAGCTGCCATGTAGGTGCTGGAAATTGAACCTGGGTCCTCTGGAAGAGCAGCCAGCGCTCTATAGTCACTGAACCATTTCTCCAGCCCCTTGGATTTGCCTTTTAGAAAGTTTTCTTTGGCTTCAGCATGGACGTCTGAGTTGGAGACATAAAACCTAGAGGCAGAGAGACTCAGCTACCCAGACAAGCTGGGGGTGATACCAGCAGATAGGCGACAGGCCGATGAAAGAGTGAGATTTCAGAGATATAGTTGACAAGCTTCATAAGGAAACCTAATAGTTAATATGGTAACATTTAAAAATTGCCACCCACATTGAAAGCCATGAACTAGGCGTAGAACAAGTGAAGGGTAAGAATGACTGTCGCAGGTATTTTTCTTATGACAAACACCTGACAGAAGCAGCTTAAGGAAAGAGGAGCTAATTCTGGTTCATGGTTCTGGGAAGGCGGCCCGTCGCGGTGGGAAGGCGGCCCATCACATTGGGAAGGCGGCCCTTCATGGTGGGAAAGCGTGGTTGTGGAAGGACTGCCCATCCGAGGCAGGTGGCTCATGAAGCAGCTTGCTCATCTCAGTGGATTGGAAAGCAGAGTGCTCAGGCCGGAAGGAGAACCTGGCTCTAACTCTTAGCCCCTCCTCTCTCGCCCTCCATCTTCCTGTTAGGCCCAAAGTCCTAACGTTTCCACAACCACCCAAGATAGTGCCACCAGCTGGGGACCAAGTGTTTGAGCACAGGAGCCTGTGGGGGACACTTCACACTCAAACCTTACTGTCACTAGCTTACCCTTATTCTCATCCCAGACTATAGGAGCTGCACACTTGCAGAGTACTTTGAACTTTCTCTTTAATGTATGAATGAGTTACTTGTTCCAAAGCCATGTCTTCTACTGGCACCTGAGCTCTGTAATAGCACAGACCATGCTGTCTTTTCATTGCCAGATACAGAGAGTAGCAGCGTGCCTGACACACAGTAGTCATGCCCTGCTTGGTTATGCTACCACTGAGAGAGAGAGCAACTGGAAATCTTGATGTGGTGTGTGTGTGTGTGTGTGTGTGTGTGTGTGTGTGTGTGTGTGTGTCTGTATGTGGTGTATATGTGTAGTGTATGTGTCTCTGTGTGTAGTGTGTATGTGTGTGTGTCTGTCTGTGTGTCTCACGTATGTGTAGTGTGTATGTGTGTGTGCGTCTCGAGTATGTGTGGTGTGTGTGGTATGTGTGTGTTTGTGGTGTGTGTGTGTGTATACATGTGAAGGCAGAGGAGAATGCTGGGTATCTGGAGAATGTTGGGTATCTGTCTCTCTTCCTTATTTTTGATTAGCTAGGCTGTGTGGCCAATGAGCCTCCTCGCCACCGCGCCCCCCACCCCCCACCCCATACCTGCCTCCATCTCCCAACATCAGGGTGGATGGGCACGCACAGCCATTTGCCTAACCTTTACATGGGTTCTCTGGATTTGAACTCGGGTCCTCCGGCTTTCACAGCAAGTGCTCTTACCCGCTGGACCACCTCCTCCCCAGCCCCAAGGTTATCGAAAATCTTGAGGCCTAAGCAAGGTCACTGTTTGGTAGTTTCCCTTTTATTGCAGAAGCTCAGCAAATGATCTTTCTGAGTTGAACCTGCTATGGGCACACCCCAAGTTCTGGTGGTAGTGTTGACTGAGCTAAACTGGTAGGGGATCTAGTTTGGAGCCAAAGAGCCCTTGGGTACTGCCACATCACCACAGTCCACCTGTCGCTTCCACCATGCAGCTCACTTAACTGTCTCTGGCAGCGTTATTTCTGGACTGGCCATCTATTTCTGGTGGCCAGGGAAGTTGTTTGCTTTGTTATGTTTTTTTTATATAGTTCCCAGTGCTCTGGTGTGGGGCGAATGCTGATGCCTTGTTATTCCAGGGCTGTGGGTGGCATGGGTGTGTGACTGTGGCGGAGGATGCCATGAGCGACATCATCTGAACCCTCATCCTCTGTATGAGGATGCTGTCCAAGATGCGCTCATTGGTCAGCACTCTTGTCACCAGGCTGGCTATTTCCAGAGGAGGCTGCCGAGGGCGGGCGTCCATGTGCTTCTGAGCTGTAGGGCAGAAAATGGAATGGTTTTAAATTTTGCCACTTAAATGACTCAGGAGCTTCAGGAATGATATAGTCGTTTCAAGCTCTTGCTTATTGTCCCAAAGGGGAAAAGCCAGGTCAGTGTAGCATCCACTGTTATCTGAGCAGAGACTCTGCATTGCAGTGAAAGGGTTTGAGGAACGCAAGAGCATGTGGCGTGATCTTGATGAACAGTTTCCTCGTTAGACTGTCAGCCACATGCAGGTGCCGAGCATGTTCACGGGGGTGGCCCAGTGGATATGGTCTCCTTGTATCAAAGTGTAGGGTGGCTTGTGTTTTGGGACTGACTTAGGTTTCTTATGATAAAACATGGGTATTGAAGGCCACTTAAGATATGTAGGTAGACTTTCTGTTAGGGCCTGTGATCTGTCTCGGATTAGCCATTTAATATTTAATCATTTTGACTTTATGTCTGTGGACCATGTGCATGCAGTACCCTCACAGGCCAGCATGGGTCAACTGGAGCTGGAGTTACAGATGGTTGTGAGCCACCATGTGGGTGCTGGGATCCAAAGCCCAGGTCTTATACAAAAGCAGTCAGTGCTCTTAACTTCTGAGCCATCTACAGCCCTAATACACCTAACATTAGGCACGGTCTGTTCTAAGCCACATGCCTTAGTAAGTTGAGTTGAACTATCCCCAACAAATGAATTTATTTGCGATAATTAAAAAAAGAGTTTCTAAAACATGAAGAATTAGGCAAATTTCTCTCTTAGGTTGCTTTCTTTCTTTCTTTCTTTCTTTCTTTCTTTCTTTCTTTCTTTCTTTCTTGGAATGGCAGCTTTATTAAGACACAATTTAAGTACCTCACTAAATTCACACTTTTATAGAGTGCATAATCCCGATTGTGCAGGTGTCACTGTTACCCAATTCCAGCACGTTCCTACACCTCAGAAGAAGCCTCATGGTCACAACAGCCTCTCCATGCTTCACTAGTCTAGTATCCCCACTTAGATTTGTCCATTCTGAGAATTCCCTACAGAAGTGATGCATCATCTGGTCTTCTGGACCTGCTTTTCCCCCACTAGTAAGTGCTTTCAGGGCTCACCCACGTGACAGCCCGCATCAGAGCATCACTCTTAGGGGTGAATAGTGTTCTGTTACATGGGTATCCTAAGTTCAGTTCAAGGACATGGTGCTGTGGCGAGCATCATGCTCATGCTTTATGGAGCCGTTTGTTTTTAATTCTTTGGGTTTGTATGGAGGAGATGATTTCTGGGCCCATATGGTAATTGTGTAATCTTTTGAGAGCTGACTTTGGTGTATTTGTCTTGAAAATAGAAAAAAGGATTTTCGTTTTGTCTTTGTTTTAGGCACAGGCTCAGTCAGGTCCCCTAAGGGCACAGGGCCAATTACTTACCGCTCAGATGCAGTTTGGAAAGGTATTGGAGGCCTGGGGCAGAGGAGGAAGTAACTTGTTAGTCACAGGTGTGTCACAGGCGCATAGAGGTCACAGATGTGCTGAAAGAGGTCCAGATAACTGCACGATATGGAGCCAGCTGCAGGAAGTGTGGCCTATGGCAATCCTGTCACTTACCTCAGAGGTGATGGTAAGGGCAGAATGAAGTAATATTCATGCAAGTGCTGTCTGCACTGTAAATCCTATGTATTGGGGACTGCTCTAACAGAGACAGCATACCCATGTCCAAGGAATTATAGGAATTAAACGTTCAAACATACAACCAAGTTGGCCAGAGATCTGAGAAGTTCGCTCAGCCAGATGCAGCAGTGCACGGGTGTCATCGCAACACTCGGGAGACAGAGGCAGGCAGATCTCTGTGAGTTTGAGGTCAGCCTGGCCTGCAGAGCGAGTCCAGGACAGCCAGGGCTACACCAAGAACCCTGTCTCGGGGCTAGAGAGATGGCTCAGTGGTTAAGAGCACTTGCCTGCTCTTCCAAAGGACCCGGATTCAATTCCCAGCAGCCACAGGGCAACTCACAACTGTCTGTAACTCCAAGAGCTGACACCCTCACACCAACGTGCATAAATTAAAATTAAATAAAAAAATGTAAAAAAAAAAAAAAAAAAAAAAAGAACCTTGTCTCAGAAAAAAATAAAAAAATAAAAAATCTCTCCTGATCTAATAGCCCCATCAAAGTCCCCCTTCAGATAACATAAATACTCACTACTCTTATGGTATATGACCATAAGTTCACTATGTCTGGTTCTACTAAAGAGGCAATGTATCTCCACAAAATTGATAGCTGCCTCCTTGCTGTTCCCAGTTTTGTTCCTTTAAGGGCGGTTTATTTTTAGTTATGAGCTGTTTCACAAGCGACAGGAATGTATGAATGATAATGAGATAATTGTTTAAATATCCATCCTCTATTTTTATCTAGTTATCCAAGGCAGATAACTAGAAGTTACCGACCCAAACGTGGCTGTGAGCCTCCTGGCAGCCCCGGGACCCATACACAGCTTTCCTATTTTCAGCTTCTCTGAAGTCCCCCAAATCACACAGTTAGAAAATAGCATTGTGTTGCACTTGGTGGTGTACGCCGGTAATCTGAGTACTCAGGAAGGCAGAAGCAGGTGGATCTCTGTGAGTTCAAGGCCAGCCTGGTCTACAAAGTGAGTCCAGGACAGTCGAGGCTACACAGAGAAACCTTGTCTCAAAAAGCCAAAATTAATAATAATAAGAAGAAGAATAAGAATATACATCAGAGCTCAGATTTGGACCTAGGTGTTCTTGGCTCAAAAGCTTCTCCACAATTGCATAGTGTTGCGTCTGGGTATACTCGCACGTGATCAGATATTACCTTTTTATAAGTGGTTAATTCACTATCAGGTACTTGTCGGATTGCCATAATCAAATACCCCATGAGAGTGAAGGAAGGAGAGGTTTGGCTCACAGTTTGAGAGGCGGTGGGTGTGGCCGAGGGAGCCGGTCTGTCTGTGAAGGGAGCGTGAGGTGGCTGGTCTCATGCCGTCCACAGGCAGGAAGCAAAGGGGACCATTGCAGAGCTCAGCTTGTTGTTACTTTCTTTCTTCTCAGGTCAGCTTGAGGCCCCAGAACATGGTGGGTGTGGGACTTCCCTTCCTAGTTAAACCCAAACACTCCCTGAAAAACTGGTCCACGGTAAATGCCGGGTGATTTCAAGTGCATCACACAGGGATACTTAAAACATTTTCTTGCCTTCCTTGGATTGCCATTTAAAGCTACATAACCCTCCCTCCAAATAACACAAACTATGAGATGTCAGGACATCCCATCAGTTAAGTTTAAAGTATAGAATTTATATTACAGTTGAAAAGAATGAGACTATTCAGATGATTAATTCTGGTCCAGAGGAACTATGTTTTTAGAATTTAAAAAAATGCTAAGAGATGCTAAGAGAATAATATGTTTTCAAGCAAGTCTATTATAGGTGCTATCTGGGGGGTCTGAATATGATTAAGCAAATGTCAAGCTGAGTTTTTTAAAGGCTGGCTTGACAGTTGGCCTTGTTAATGGAGCATGACTTACGACAGCTGGGTGGTAATTCTCTTCCCACTGCTGGCATTGATGGAGTCATTATTACAGCCTTATTTCAAGACTGGACTAATATATTATGAAAGATGCAGAGAGGAGAAGCTCAGGAAGGAACAGAGGAGAGCCGTTTATCTCTGGAAAGAAACTGTTTGGAAAGAAGAGAAAGGAATCTGAAATGTACTGTGGGGAGGAGAAAAAAAGAAAAGAAAACAAAACAAAAACTAAGAAATGCTTAGAGCCTGCAGTTTTTGTCCTAAGCAATGTGGCTCTTCGCCAGACACAACAGGCCTGAAGGTGCTGACGTACTACATCAAGTGTACAGCCCAGGGTATGGGGGTTTGCTTGCAACGCTACAAAACAAAGCAAACAAACAAAAAGCAAAAAACCAAAATAACAATAATAATGATAATGAAAGAAACAAAAAAGGAAAGAACCTCTCTTTCCTCTCTACCCCACCATCTTTCCCCTCATCTCCTCGTCAGAACGTGCCTCAAACAGGAAACTCTTGGGTCCTCCCCTGACAGCCAAGGCCTCCTCAGCAGGCTTTTCCCCAAGTGCTGCAGCCCTAGACGCGAGTCCTCTGTACTTTTACGCTTGGCTTCTTCATGCTGCCTCCATCCACGCAGGCCTGGTTCTTTCTGTAAGGAGAAAGAAGTTCCAGTTCTCCATGGAACCTTCCTAGACAGCCTCCCCTGACTAAATCCCCGGTTCCTCCTGACTGTGGCGTTCTCAGGGTCCTTGTGTGGTAACAGTCACATATTACCCCTCATCCGGTCAGAAAAGCCCAGATTGTGCGCCGTTCACGCGAGACTGCTAGAATACTCTCTCTATAAAACAACCTGTTTCTATGGAGAAATGCCTTCAGGCATGCAGACTGGATTGTGGTACAATCAAACCCACTGAGAACAGAGATGTTAGTAAGTTAATTGTCTGTCTAGTCTTTCACCCAGCACTCATTCATTGAGCGCCTCCTGTATGCTAGGCACTATTTTTGGTCCCGGTGGCAAAGCAGACCCACCCCCGGTTTTTTCATGGAGAGTGCACGCTGATGGAGAGAAATGTCAGAGACATGGGTAAATGCAGAATCAAGGATTATAATGGGATGTCGTCTTAAAGCAACGGAGTGCTGGGGCGGGTGTGGGGTAGGGTTTAAAATGAGGTGCTCTGTAGGAAGAAGATTCGGCAGCTATCTCAAAAGGAGCACGCCACGTTGCGAGACCAGCTGCCTCAGAGGCCCAGAGGAACGGGGCTCTTGACTGTTTTTTGAGAAAGACCAAGACTAGCCAGCACAGCTGGAACAGCATGTGCAGGTGGAAGGTGCAGCACAGCAGAGGGAGGTGCAGCAAAGGAAATAGAGGAGGGGAGAGGGAGGAAGTGAGGGGATGGGGCCCAGATCTACCAGGGGCCTGTACTTTAAGGAATGTTGAGTTACCATCACCGTCTACTTGGAATTGGCTGTTTCCAGCCGAGAAGCCACATGGTGTATTCAACAGGGTCACGCAGGCCCTATGGTTAGGATAGACCATTGGCAAACAAGGACAGCAGCAGAGACACCAGGAAAGGGGGGGCTACTCAGGTAACTTGGGGGAGGGGCCAAAGGATCTGGAATGCAGTGGAAGAGATGCTGTGGCAGGGGCCCATGGCATCCACTCCACGTATTTCTGATGCATGTGTGTTGTGAACAGTGGGATTTGCAGACACATGAGATTGTGTGTGTGTGTGTGTGTGTGATAATGAGTCAGGAGTGACTCAGAGGTTTTGGTCTCATCAACTGCATATCTTGAGTTACACAGGTTGGAATGGGCTCCAACCAGGAAAGACCATTTTCTAAGGATGCTCAGGAGTTCAGATTCAGACCTCTCAAGTAGGAGGTATTAGTGTTCAAGTGGAGCTTTCTACCAGTGAGGTAAATATAACCCTCGCAGGCCTGTAAACCTAGGAAGTTAAGTAAACAAAGTATCATTTTCCTATGATTGCCATTTTAAGAAAGCTGATTTCTTTGGAGCTTTAAAGCAAACTGTTACAAAGTTTCAAATTCGACAGGGGGTGTAGAGGCAGATTTATTTAATGCTGGAGAAGAGTGTGTTGGGGTCTGAAGGGAAGGGGTGGATCTCACACAGTGGGGCGGGGAGGAGTAAGCAATGGAGCCTATTTTAAGGCTTTGCGGGAGGGAAGGGACAGAGTCTCGCACTGTGGAGAAGTGAGGAAGGTCTAGTTAACGTGTGACTTAGAGGAGGCAGGGAGGCTGGGAGGAAAGGCACATTTAGCTAAGGTGAATTCATTTTAAGGTCAGCTGGAGGGGGGCAGTGTGTCCCAACCTTGTGTGCTTGAAGTATGAAACTTCTTGGCACCTGCCATTCTCCTGAAATCTACATTAGGAAGAAAGTTTGTGCAAATTAACCTATTTAGAAGACAGTGGATTCACAAAACATATAACAAAACATAGAATACTTATCTGGTCATTAACTCCACTGATAATTTTAGGGAGTGCCCAATAAGTATCAAGCCCAGAGAATACAGGCACAAAATAATTCCTTGCCAGTCTCCAAACCACTGGGCTCTGATTGAAATAATTGTAGGCAGTCTGTAGCTGCACTGCTGGGTGACTATTCCTGCAGAAGTGGTATCCAGTTGTTGCAGAGACTGTAAGAGCAGACATGTAACTCTCTGGCCCTTTATGGCGATAGAGGAGGTTAGAGTCTACATGGGAAGTCACAGAATTCCAAATGGTCCCAGTAATCCACCAAGACGATAGAAGCAATATCCAAAGGCGGTGCATGAACACTTGGTGAATGTTAGTATTTGCTTTTCTAGCATTTGTTTGTTTGTGTTTTGTTTTTGTTTTTGTTTTGAGACAGGGTTTCTCTGTGTAGCGCTGGCTGTCCTGGACTTGCTCTGTAGAACAACCTGGCTTCAAACTCACAGAGATCCACTTGTCTCTGCCTCCCCAGATGCTGGGATTACAGATGTGCGCCACCACATCTGGCTCACTTTCCTGGGATTTCGAAAAGGGGAAGAGAGCCAGGGCAGGGCAAGTATGATTTTGATGGAATTCCAGCTAGGACCTGAAAGAGGAAAAGAGGTGGGATGTCTTAAAGAAATGTGAGATCGTTTTCTCCGTAGCCTAAGGGACGGAGAGATGCCCAGGAGGGGTCCTGACAAGCTTTGAGTTGTAAAGGCATCTCCTTGACTATAATATGAAGAGCGGATGGCTGTGACAGATTCTGGTAGACATGGTTGGACTCATGTCATGAAGTCTGTTGCGAGGGTGTTACGTTCAAGCTGACCTCCCTAGCAAAACTTTGGGTGTGTGGTGAGAAAACTAAGACTGGCTCACTGAGGAGATAAAACATAGAACTAAACGTGGATTAAACATGGAAGGAAGTCTGTAGGGAAAGAAAACCTAGATCTGCCAGGACTTGGCTTCATGTAAGTGCTGACATTAAGGAAATGCAAACACAAAGCAAACCACGATAGTAAAGGGGCAGAATGGGTAGGAACAGAACAGAAGAAAATAAGTGTATAGGAAAAACCTCAGCCTCACAAAGATATCCAAATTCTTACATGCTTTTATTTCTTTAATTAACCCTTTTAATGGAATTATTCTATGTGATTTAGGGGGAAAAAAGGATTCAAATTAGACAACCAAAACCTAACTACACACTTTGTGTGATCTGCCAATCCAACCCCCTTGAGCAAATGGAAGTGGTAATATTTTTACTAACCCATTCTGTGCCTGCCCATTTCATTTTCTAGATGAGGACGGGTCTGTGTCCAGAGAGGTACACCCTCAGGTCACACAGATAGTAGCAGGACCAGTACCAGAAACTTTGTCAACATGGCTTCCTTATGTTATCCAGGCTGGCTTCAAACTTCTGGGCATCAATAATTCTCCTGCCTCTGCCTGCCAAGAAGCTGAGATTGTAGGAACATACCCACGTGCTCAGAGAAGTGTCATTTTAGTTTTGATTTTTATCCTCATTGTCACTAACTCTCAATAAACTTCACTTACTCTGAAAGTTAAGGATTTAATGGAAATGTAGGATTTTTATGTACAGATTTTTAAATGAGTAATTTTTTTAATGTGAAGTATTTTTGTATTATAATGGCAAGACATGTGTTCCCTTCTTACAATCTCATCCTTCTAGAAAAATAGACTATTTCGTTGCACAGTTCTCATTCTGGATTCCTGAAGCCACCTGACTTACTTTTTCCTGTCTTTCATGGCAAACTGCAAGTCCAGTCCAGTTGCTGCCAAAGCATTCTCTGTTAGCATCCCAGTAGTAACTCATTTTCTTCTGGGTTCTCTTAGACTCAGTGTTTTCAAACTACAAGTTAAGATTTACCTGCTATACAGTGAGCCAATTTAGCAGCTCACTCCCAGAAAGAGAAAGAGAAATTATCAGATGGTAACACACCATTGAATAAGTGTGTGTGTGTGTGTGTGTGTGTGTGTGTGTGTGTGTGTGTGTATGTGAGAGAATGCAAAATATAAAGAGTTTGAAAGGCACAAATGTCAAAGATTATGGTATAGAAAACACCTTAACATATTGTGACCAAGTTTGTAGCCGTTCTTTGGAGTTGTGGTTGTTTTTGTATTTCCCAGACAGGTTTTCTCTGTGTAACCTTGACTGCCCTGAACTCACTTTGTAGAGCAGGCTGGCCTCGAACTCACAGAGACCTGTCTGTTTCTGCCTCCCTGAGTGCTGGGATTACCAGCGTGAGCCACTGGCCCAGCTTTATCTTCACCTTTGTACTCAACCTCTGGACACAGAGGAAAAGGTTAACTCTTACCATTATAAAGATCCAGAAAGAATGGGAAAGTTGAAAAGTAGGTAGGTTGGAGGAGAAATGGATGTTTGCAATAAAATTTTTTTAATTTAATTTCCTTTATCTCAGACGTTAATAGTAATTTTATCCAACCTGGAATTACTAAGTCAAGAACCTCTTTTGGGATCTGTGCTATGGGGCTGTCTCCCAGTCACCTTCAAAGTCCCATGTGATGTGGTATAAATAATACTTCCTGCTAATGTTGCAGCTGTCACTCAAGGGTCTTAAGTTGCTTTACGAGCAGGATCTGGTGATGATGGCCGGGCTCCATTAGGCAGGTGCGGGAGTTGAGTGCCTGAAATCTCTGGTCTCCGGGATGTCGCCTGCCTCCCCGCTCCCCCACCCCCAAGCACTCCCACACTTAATCCCCAGAGGGTGGAACCCTTGGGCCTCCCTTTGCTCCACTGAAAAACAGTTTGCAAAGGTCCCTGTCAGCTAAGATTCACTCTTGACTGCGGGGTGTGTATGGGGAGCAGAGAGGATGGGGGATAAAGCCTAAAACTCAACAGCCCCGAACGGACATGGAGAAAGGCTGAAGACACTGGCTACGCTCTGGATCAATAAGGGGAATTGGAGTCCTCTCTGGTCCTGTCTGTAGAGCCTTAAGATTTACACGTGACAGAAAGAGGCTACTTGGCTCTGGTCACTATTCTGTGAGCTACCTTATTTCTTGCTTCTACTTGCACCCCCCTCCACCCCCTCCTCCCACCCCACTTGCAGTTCCCTCTTGCCCTTGCAACCCCAGTGTCACCTTAGCCACCATTTTCCCATTTCCGGGAAGAGTATAGGGGTGTGCGGGGGGGGGGGGCGGGGGGAGTAGCCATCAGTCTCTTTCTTTCCAAAAAGCTGCTAACTGCCCACTGAGCCTTGCCGCTCCAGCGTGGTGGTGGGGGGGGGGGGGGGAGGGGGAGGCGGGGCGCGGAGAGTGGTGGCAGCGGTTGACAGCCCTGTCCTGTTTGGAGTCGGGTTACTGCCACTTGTGTCTGTATTCACACAGCATGTTCCTCCGTCAGGGATTCCGCAAATATCTCCCTGAGGTAAAAAAAGAAAGCTCGCTGTGCTCCAGCACCCAGAGCTGAGAGCCTAGTCCCAGGTTCTGGAACAAACCAACAGCGGCCATGTCCCCTTAAGCCTTCAGGGGTCCTACAACCTCATCAGTGTCCCAGCCTGCCCGCTCCATGCTGTGGCAAGGCTGCACAGAGTTCCTGGGG
Source organism: Acomys minous (assembly GCF_964271855.1). Classification (NCBI taxonomy): domain Eukaryota; kingdom Metazoa; phylum Chordata; class Mammalia; order Rodentia; family Muridae; genus Acomys; species Acomys minous. The sequence goes on along the minus strand of NC_140496.1, from coordinate 55,486,812 downwards.
TGAGGGGGCGATCGGGCATGCTCCTCCCCATGGGTCGCCCACCATGTCTAATGGATATCGCACTCTGTCCCAGCACCTCAATGACCTGAAGAAGGAGAACTTCAGCCTCAAGCTGCGCATCTACTTCCTGGAGGAGCGCATGCAACAGAAATATGAGGCCAGCCGGGAGGATGTCTACAAGCGGGTGAGTGAGTGCTGCGCACCTGGGACTGTTTGTCTAGGGCCAGCGGCGTCCTGCTGCCCTGCGATGGACAGGGCTCTATCTGGGCGTTTTCCTGTGACCTCAGGCAAGCCCATTCCCCTCTCTGGGCTTGCTTTTGTCCTTCTTTCTCTGTCGCTGGAGGGGGCTGCGCAAAGCCAGAAGGCTCCAAACCCAGTTGCGACACACCTGGACTAAAACGCAGATCCGGTGTTTATCCCAGACACTCACAGTTAAGGGCCGAACAGGGAAGTGCAGAAATTTGCATTTTAAATGAGCCTGGGGAAAGTAACTTTGGCCACACATTCCCCTGAAGGCCTCTTCTGGCTTTGGGTCTTGGGAGAAAAGATGGTGGTATGGGGAAACAACAACAGAGGATACTTTTTTCATTGAGAAATTCATATTTTCATTTGAAGGCGGTCAAGCAAATACACATCTGATGCAGAATAGTAGACGTCTTCGTCCTGTTTGCCCTAGAATAGAAAAGAGGGTACCCATTAGAACGGTTGAGCGAGGCAGGAGGGAGAATGACCTCCCTGGACAGGGAGGGCTGTCTTGATTGGTGCAAGTGGGCTGGCAGAGCTGAGGCTGAGATGAGACAGCAAGTTGGTAAGAGGACTTCAAGTCCTGATGGGTTACAAGGATTAAGTTTCCTGGCTGGTCACTACATTGATTTCCTCAGGCCTCTTAGGGCCTAGGCAAGAGGTGGTGAAGGTTGCAGGTGTCCAGGGTGGGTTGCCTCCGGTTTTATCAGAGCTCCCTTTTAAATACCCAGCTGTCTGCACCAGAGAGCCACACCTTGACCTACCCCAAAGGCTGGGAAGGTTTAGATGCCACCAGCTAGCTTTTGGATCTGAGAAAGCTGCTGGCTGAGACCTACATGATGATTTGGTCAGTTCAGTTACTATAGACTGGCAAATCTGGGAAACCGTCTGCCCTTTTCTGAATGTCCATGTTTTCTTCTTACTCTCCCGATGCCTCTCCCAGGCTCATCTTCATCTTCTCCATCTCTGGAGAGTGCGTGAGTGACCGAGTGAGTGAGCTAGCTTGTCTCCTAGGAAGCTGCCAGAGGTCCAGGGGACTTGATGACACAGATGAGGAGGATGCACAGCTGTGGGGGCCTGGGACTGGGAGAGCGGACAAACTTCTTCACTGTGTAGCAGCAGGAAGTGTCCCCAAAGCAAGGCAGAAGGGGCAACTGCTGGATCACGGGAGGGAAAAGGTTTTCTTTTCCCCACAGCCAGGTGACTACTGTTTGAATCAGTTGGCCCCATTCTCTGCCATGTATTGGCTAAGGAGAAACGATGCTTCGGGAAATGCTCTGGGTGGGATGGGGACCTGTAATTAAGTAAATTATGGCAGCTGCCACAAGGTCTGGGGGGAAGTCACAGCAGCGGCTCTCAACCTTCCTGACTCTGCGACCCTCTAATACAATTCCTCGTGGTCTGGTGACCCCAACCATGAGAGTATTTTGTTGTTCCTTCATAATTATACTTTTGTCACTGTTATGAATCATAATGTAAATATTTGACGTGCAGGATCCCACAGGATGAGACATACTGCCCTAAAGGCTAGGTTAAGGGCTAGGAAGACAGCTCACCGTGCTTGTGTAGCCCTGGGGTTGAGCCACAGCAGCACATAACCTGGCCATAGTGGTGCATACCAGCAACCTTAGTGCTCTGGAGGTGGACTCAGAAGGACATGGAGTTCAAGCTAACCCTATATCGAGAATCTGAAGCCAGCCGGCTCATGTGAGACCCTGTTGTCATCGTTGTTGTTGTTTGTTTTGTTTTGTGACACAGGGTTTCTCTGTGTAGCCCTGGCTGTCCTGGACTCACTATGTAGACCAGACTGGCCTTGAACTCACAGAGATCCACCTGCCTTTGCCTCCCTGAGTGCTGGGATTAAAGGCGCGGGCCACCATGCCCGACTTAAATTTTCTTTTTATTTGAAAGGTAGAACATGTTGAGGTGAGAGCTCACTGTGTATCCTGGCTGGCTTAAACATGTGATTGTATGGCTTCGACCCATTGAGTGCTAGGAATGTAGATGCCCAGGCACCTGACTTTTCATTTTTAAAAAAATACCCATTTTCATTTCATATGCACTGATGATTTGCCTGCATGTGTATCTGTGTGAGTGTCAGAGCCTCTGGAACTGGAGTTACAGACAGTTGTGAGCCGCCATATTGGTGCTGGGAAATAAACTCTTCGTCCTCTAGAAGAACAGCCAGTGCTCTTAACCACTGAGCCATCTCTCTGGCCCCCAAGCTTGCCATTTTAATGATTAGCATCACGGACGGGGGTGGGGGCTGGGGAGATGGGGTGGGGGTGGTGGGGGGTGGGGGTGGGGGGTGGATCTATCCCAGTGTGTAGTGATGAGGTATAGACAGAAACCAGGAAAGTTCTATTTTGATAGAAGAACCAGAGATTCAGGGAACAGTGCATCAGGAGCCTTCCCCAAGCCCCCCTAACCCCCCACCCCCAACTCCATTCCATGCACCCCCCTCACCTACCCCCGACCCCATCCCCCCTACCCTACCCCAACCCCCCACCCAATCCCCACTAGACAAGCCTTTTAACTCCTCCAAACCTGTTCCAGCCTCTTCAGAGCTGGCATTCAGAATAACGCTTCAGGCACTGAGATGCATTTGTTATATGAATAAATAACAGCCATGAAGATGAAATACAATTTCCACCAACTACTTTGTAATTTAATAGCATCATACTTAAGGGAGAGGGTAATGGTTATGTACTTGCTAGTAGCTACTGTGGTGTTTTAAACATGAAATAGAGATTTGGCTCTTTATAACATGACCGTAATGGCAAGTCTTATGTGCACGCTTGCTAATTACATCGTGGTTCCTCAAGGCTGGGAAGATTAATCACTGGGGAAGACTCAGCAGGAGTTACATGCCCAGCACCACACAGCAGGGGTTACATGCCCAGCACCACACAGCAGGGGTTACATGCCGAGGACCACACAGCGGGGCTTACGTGCCCGGCCCCACACAGCGGGGGTTACGTATCCAGCACCGCACAGCGGGGGTTACATGCCCAGCACCGCACAGCGGGGGTTACCTGCCCAGGACAGCACAGCGGGGGTTACATGCCCGGCACCACACAGCGGGGGTTACATGCCCAGGACAGCACAGCGGGGGTTACATACCCAGCCCCACACAGCGGGGGTTACATGCCCAGGACAGCACAGCGGGGGTTACATGCCCGGCACCACACAGCGGGGGTTACATGCCCAGGACAGCACAGCGGGGGTTACTTGCCCAGCACCCCATAGTGGGGGTTACCTGCCCAGCACCACACAGTGGAGGTTACATGCCCAGCACCCCATAGTGGGGGTTACATGCCCAGCACCCCATAGTGGGGGTTACATGCCCAGCACTGCACAGTGGGGGTTACATGCCCGGCACCGCACAGCGGGGGTTACATGCCCAGCACCACACAGTGGAGGTTACATGCCCAGCACCCCATAGTGGGGGTTACATGCCCAGCACCACATAGTGGGGGTTACATGCCCAGCACCACATAGTGGGGGTTACATGCCCAGCACTGCACAGTGGGGGTTACATGCCTGGCACCCATAGTGGGGGTTACATGCCCAGCCCCACACAGCGGGAATTACATGCACAGTAAGGCAACCAGTTCTGAGGACATCTGTTACTATACTTTGAGTTTTCTCTCATGTTGGACAAACATTTCTTTAAGAATAAAACTTTATTTCTAACTACAGACAGTTAAGTTAGATTCCCTGCAAAAATTTCAGCATTGTACAAGTAATTCTTTAAAGAAAACCAATGTGTTTGAACATATGTACTACAAGCCTATTGTGGATATTTATTTATTTATTATTTTTAGATTTTGAAACTTAAGAGGAAAAAATGACTGTCTTGGTGTGAGATATCTAAACATCCCACCATGGCAACTTCCAGGAAATGGGGGGAACAGGACAGGGAGAGGGTCTGTGCTTCTTTTGAAGTGGCAAGTCTTCCTTAGGTGGTCAGTTGGCTTAAAGACAGAGTTGAATTGATTGAGAGACAGACAGGAAGGAGAGGCTGAAGTGGATAAATGCTTTATTGGGAAGGAAGCTACATGAAATGTTCTTTTCCATAAGAGGAGTTGTAAAATCCAGAGTTATACTGAAACCTAAAATTATCAAGTTAAAAGCAAATTTAAAAAGCACTCTGGAGTTCCTCTCCTCTAGGCCTTTTTAAAAACTGAGAAAATCATACCAGACATACATTTATTAGAGTATTGAGTTACACATAAAACAACAACAACAACAACTGGGCTGGAGAGATGGCTCAGTGGTTAAGAGCACCGCCTGCTCTTCCAAAGGACCAGGGTTCAATCCCCAGCAACCACATGGCAACTCACAACTGTCTGTAACTCTAAGATCTGACACCCTAACACCAACGCACATAAATTAGAAATTTAAATAAAATATTTTAAAAAACAACAACTGGTTCTTTGAAACTAGCTACTATGTGTTGAATATTAAGTGTCCTTGAAGCTTTGGATTTTGCAAATATTAATAATTTAATTTCATGTATGTATTTACCCTTAGCACAGATAAACAAGAACATACACCTATGTAGTTAGGGACCACTGCCCCCTCGTGGTATCAAATAGTAATTGCAGGTTCAGCTGCAGGCAAATGGGGTGGGATATCATTGACTATACAAATCAAGCTAAGGAGTAACCGCTAAGGCATATATCTCCCAACAGTGGATCAAAGGAAAGAGAGATAACACTGCAGGTGGTCCACAGCTGGGTATGGCGACTCTTGCAGGACAGACTTCATAGCATTGCTGGACAGCAGCTGCTGTGTACGTAATTTCTGGGTAGCGTCATGGCTGACCTGCTTGTTTTTCCTACCTAATCCTGGACCTTCTCTTCCTACTTGAATGTGCAGCCACTAGAAATGTGCCCAAGCCTGGGGTGTGTGAGATCTGCTGCTGTGTAATTAACACACAGACTCCAAGCAGCACGCTGAAAAACGCCGGCCAGTCTTTGGCCCTGTGATGACTATTTTCTTGCCTAGACTTCTGTGCTTTTCAAATGGCTCAAGGTTGCATTTTAAAAATGGAATTTAAAATGTGACAAGGCTGAGCCCAAGAGTAGAAAGTTGAAGAGAAATGCAACGTTGTCATCCTAAATCAGAGAGGGTCAGTGTACAACTTCTGGGTCCGAAGTCCACACGATTCATAATCAACAGTTTTCTTTAAGGAATTACCTGTAAAACTTTCACTTTCTTTACAGAGAATCTAACTTAATTGGTTATGGTTTCATACTTTTATTTTTATCTCACACACACACACATATCACATTAGTGCTGGTCCTGTATTAGATCCGCCTGCAGCTGGAGTCACAAGTGGCTGTGAACTGCTGAACCTGCGTGGTGAGAACCAAACTTGGGTCCTCTGAAAGACCAGCATGTGCTCTGAACCAACGAGCCATCCATCTCTCCAGCTGTACTTCTATTTCTCAAGACACATTCTTCCAAAATGAAAGTACCAATAATGCTGGAAGGCGAAAGTGAATTTGACCTTTAGACAGAAGTAGAGAGCTTTGTCTCATTCCTTTATAAGCCGTCAGCTGCCTGAGTTGAGATCTCATCCTCTTTAGTTTTCTTGCCTTTAAAGTTTTAAAGTAGCAATTGTGTGTGTACGTGTGTATGTGTGTGTGTGCACATGTGTGTATGTGTGTGCATGCGTGCATGCATGTGTGTATGTGTGTGCATGTGTGCATGCATGTGTGTATGTGTGTGTGCACATGTGTGTATGTGTGTGCATGCGTGCATGCATGTGTGTATGTGTGTGCATGTGTGCATGCATTCCTATGTGTGTGTGCACATGTGTGTATGTGTGTGCATGCGTGCATGCATGTGTGTGTATGTGTGTGCATGTGTGCATGCGTGTGTGTGTGTGTGTGTGTGTGTGTGTGTGTGTGTGTGTGTGTGTGTGTGTAGCTTGCAGGAGTCAGTCCTCTTCTCCCACCGTATGGGTCTGAAAGATTGAACTCAGGCTGCCAGGCTTAGTGACCAGCACCTGTACTGGCTGAGCCATCTTGCTAGCCCAGTTTTCTTATCTTTGAGAGCAGACGATCCTGTTCCCAGGCAATCTTTAAGGCTTGTACGTAGCACACTTTGAACAACCCTGTGGCTTCATCGCCCACCAAATTGTCCTTCTCCTGCTATCACAATGACACTAAACGGTGAGTGTGGCACTCCTGCCATGGAGCCTTGGTTCTGTCACTCACTGCCTGAGCTAACGTGGGCAAATATAGAACATCCATTTCCCGTTTGTGTGTTAAGTGTACTGTAGTAATAATAGTAATAGTGGTAGTAGTAATTTATTAATAATAATTAATAAATATTATTATAATATTTATAATGAATACATTATTTTTATTTATCATTAATTCTTACTTATTTAAATATGTAAAAAAAGTCTTGTTTTTTGAGACAGGGTTTCTCAGGGTATCCCAGGCTGTTCTAGAACTCAGCTATGTTGATCAGTCTGGCCTTGAACTGGTAGTCTCTGTGTAGAACGGTTTGACCTCGAACTCACAGAGATCCACCTTCACCTGGCACTGCCTCTGACTGCTGGAATTGAAAGTGTGGGTCACCATGCCTGGCTACTATAATTTTCACCAGGGGTTTAAAGTAATCTCCTTTTACTTATCAGAATGGAAAGGTTAATTTAAGAGCAGCCCCAGGCAGGTCCTGCAGGAGCATGTCAAAAGTCATTTATCATCAGAGATGGCAGGTGGTTTCATTAGTGCTACTGCCCCAGAATATTCCAGAAGGGCAGGATGGACAGGGTGGGAGGGGTTGGGGGTGGGGCACATTGATGTAGATGATGCTGACCTGGTAGGCCTGGGTTAAAGTAGGCTTTTGTCTTAGTGTTTGTTTGTTAAAGAGAAAAGTTTAAAAAGAAAAAAAGGTTAAGATAGAAAATAAAAACTTTAAAAATTAAAATAGAAAATTGTATATCCTTAGCTTTTAGGCTAAGGATATTAAAATATTTTTTGTACAACCATATAGTATGTTTATATTTTGACTTGTTATCACAAAAGAGCCAAAATAAAACAAATTAAAAGTACATAAAGTAATGAAGTTACAGTAAGCTAAGGCTAATTAATAATGAAAAGAATTAAAGGTAAATTCAGCACAGCCCAAGTCTACAATGTTTATAAAGTCCACAGTAATGTTGAAGGTGCGACAGGCCTTCCCAGTCACTTACCTGTCACCCACTGACCACACACACCTTCCAGCCCCTCAAGCTCCATTGACAGCCAAAGTCTATACAAATCTAGTATTGCCTACCTTTGAACTATATTTTCTGCTTGGGTGTTGCGATTCGCCAATGCTGCTGTGCATTAGTTGCTTGTGGTATTCAGTATGGCAGCGCATTCATTACACAGTAGCCCTAGAGCGTAGGGGGCTGCACCATCTGTCCTATGTTGCTTTCATAGTTGCAAAGAGGCTTAATGACACCTTAAGCAATGCATGGCTGTGCTGTCATTTCTCTGAGCGGAGGTAGATGAGGTAGTGGACCATGTCCTGTAGGTTTGGGGTAAGACTGACTGAGCCAATGATAGTCAACTGACTAAAGCCATTTTCTGCAGCTGGAGAGATGGCTCAGAGGTTAAGAGCATTGGCTGCTCTTCCAGAGGTCCTGAGTTCAATTCCCAGCAACCACATGGTGGCTCACAACCATCTATAATGAGCTCTGACACCCTCTTTTCGTGTAGGCATACACACACTGTATACATAATAAATAAATAATTCTTTTTTAAAAAATTATACTAAAGCCATTTTCTCTGGATCATTTCTTGTTTTAAATCAGTTTCTTTTCCTTTAGGAGTGAATTTGGCCCCATTTTTCCTGTTTGACTGGATTGCCTACAAATAATAGAATCTACTTCATGTATTGCAGTTGCCGGAAACCTACCCTGATCCCCCACATACAAACATTCCTTCAAGGAGATTAAGTAAGAAAGGCTGAGTTTGTTTAAGATTCAATCCAGCTCAGTGCACTTGGTAGGGCCTTTCCGTGGTGTGTTTTATCATTCTCATTGCTACGGGAGACCTGTGCACACATCTGCAGTAGGCTTTCTTCCTCCTCCTCCTCTCCTTCCTCCTCTTCCTCCTCCTCCTCCCCTTTCTCCTCTTCCTCTTCCCCCTCCTTCTCCTTCTCCCTCTTCTTTCTCTTCTTCTTCATTCGTTAATGCCTTTCTCCACTAGCAGCTGACACAGTAAACAGTGTATGGTAGTCAAGAGATATGTGACTCAGTGCAGGAATGCATGTATAGTACCCGAAGGAACACGAGTAATGAAGTGAGCATTTGAGCTAGAATTTAAAATAGCTATTCTTTCAACAGTGCCACCCCTTGGCTGTTGCTGTGCAAATCTGGATGTGCACAGCTATTAGGAAGAATAAGGTCAGACAAGAAGTGTAAATTATGTAACTATTATCAAAGGGGTAAGTAAAATGATTTGAATTCTATTTGATTTTGAGTTTCTTTCTTTCTTTTTCTTTTTTTCTTTCTTTTTTTGTTCTTGTTTTTGTTTTTTTGAGACAGGGTTTCTCTGTGTAGCCTTGGCTGTCCTGGACTTGCTTTGTAGACCAGGCTGGCCTCGAACTCACAATGATCCACCTGCCTCTGCCTCCTGAGTACTAGGGTTAAAGGTGTGCGCAACCACCGCCTGGCTTGAATTCTATTTGAATTAGAGGGGGCTCCAGAATTTAGTTTGAGATTTGCTTCCCAGTGATCAGTAAAAGATTCTGAGAAGGCTCGTGTTTGTAGCTCCGATGCTGGGGGTAGAGGTGGTGGAAGGCAGTGTCAGTAGTGTGTGGGGGGGGATGCAGAGGTATGTGGGGGCAACACAACAAAAACTGATGGAGTTAGGCAGATGCTCAGCATTCACTGGCCAGTCTAGCCCAACTAGTGCATTTCAGGTGCAGTGGGAGACCTCTGAAAAACTATGTTGAGCACCAATACAGGAAGATTCCTAATATTCATCTCTGGTTTCTAATCTCTCTCTCTCTCTCTCTCTCTCTCTCTCTCTCTCTCTCTCTCATTCATACACTCATACACACTCACACATACCACACTTATCACATGCACCAAACACACACACACACACTGCATACTCACACATTCACACACACCACACTTACCACACGCACCAAACACATACACGCATAACACACTCACACACACATACACACGTACCACACACTCACATACACACTCATTCACACACCCACCACACACTCACACACACACACACACACACACACACACGAAATGTATAATCATAAAATATGTAACAGAATTCATCTTTGCAGCTAACTTGAAGAGGGCGGTTTTGTGCACTCACACTGTGTGTGAGCATCACTCCCCCGTCTGCAGACCAAGTGAAACTGTCTTTATGAGACACCAGCTTCCGGTTCCCTGGGCTCTCGGCCATCTTCGCTCTGCTTTCAGTCTCTGTGCCCTCCCACTTCTCGTATACACGCAATAACACACTTGTCCTGCTGTGACTGGCTTCTCATACTGCCCCGGGTTCTTCCATTACAGCTTGTGTTAGATGTCCTTGTGTTTTAGGCTAAATACCAGTTTGTCACATGTTAGTCTGTGTCTCTCCAGACCTACTACCTCCACCACTTGGCTATTGCAGATAAGCTTTCTGCCATCACAAGTTGGTAAATGTCTGCTTGAGTTGGGTTTCCATACCCAGACAAGAATTGTAGGAGTACATGGTAATTCTGTGTGTAATTTTACAGGAATTAATACCATTTTCATACAGATGAACCATTTTACAGTGTACATTGGTTTCAACTTTTTCTTTGAACATTTGTTCTCTCTCTGTCTCTGTCTCTGTCTCTGTCTCTCTCTCTCTCTCTCTCTCTCTCTCTGTGTGTGTGTGTGTGTGTGTGTGTGTGTGTGTGTGTACATCCTAATGTCATGGAGACATATCCTAGTGACAAATATTTAACAAACATTTGGGTTTGATGAATATTCCCCACCTTCTTCCACTGTGTCTCCCCGTAGGAGGATGGATGAGCATGCCTTCAGGAGCCTGGGGAAGCTGAGGGTGGCAGTCAGCACATAGAGCATGTGCAGAAACAGGGAACTGTTTATACGTAGCTTGACTGGGGCACATGCCTATAATCCCAGTGTTGAGAAGGCAGAGACAGGGAGATCCTTCAGGCTTGCTGGAAAGCCAGTCCAGACCAGTTAATGAACTCCAGGTTCAGGGAGACACCTTGTCTCAAAAAATAAGCTGAAAAAGGATTGAAGAAGTCAGTGTCAACCTCTGACTTCCATATCCTCACACACACACACACACACACACACACACACACACACACACACACACACCTCACTAAATAGTTTAGCTACTATTACCTTTTGTCTCTTTCCTATCACATATTTTTCTTATTAAAATTTTAATTGTACATATTTCCTGTCATAAACAAATCTTAAAGTGTTTGTAACTGAAACATTTTCCAAAAGTTAAGAATAATCAAACAAGTCCTTAAGAGAAAAGAATAAGAGAGTCTGGGGAGATTGCTCAGTCAGTGAAGTACTTGCTATGCAAACTTCCGGACCTGACTTCAGTCCCCAATAATCTTGTGACAACGAACAACAGCTGAGCATGGTGGCAACAAACAAAGCCTGGGCATGATGGCACACACTTTATATCTCTGTACTCAGGAGGCAGAGGCAGGCAGGTCTCTGAGTTCAAGGCCAGCCTGGTCTACAGAGCAGTTCCCAGACGAACTGGCCTAAACAGAGAAACTCTATTACAAACACAAACACACACATACACACACACACACACACACACACACACACACACACACACACACACACACACAAAACAAACCCAAGCAAGCAAGCAAACAAAAAGAAGGCGCTGAGCATCACAGCGTACACCTAGCACCAAGGAGGCAGAGACTAGGGCATTTGCTAGCTAGCCAACCCTAGGCAAATTTGTGAGCTCAGGTTCAATGAGAAACCCTATCTCAAAGAATAAGGTAAAAAGTGCATAAAGAAAACATCTTCTGGCCTCTACAAGCATTCACACGTAACATATGCTTATCTACATACACATGTGCAGCTACACAGCATTCATTACATACATACAAAAAACAGGAAAGAAAAGTATTGTCAACTCTGCTAACTATATGAAGAAAAGCATCCGCTTTGGTAGTGGCAGCCGCAGCAGTCAGTTTAGGTGAGGAGAAAGTAGGCCCTCCCTAGCATGTGTCCACGGTGCTGTGACTACAGTGCACATGACAGCAATGGCTGTTTCCGTTTAGTTACTAGTCCATTGCAGCATGTTTACCTCTGGGGAAGGGGACAGGATAAGTTAGGAGACCCAGACTCACAGGACTTGGCCAAAGTTCTGCAGTCAGGAAAAAGTAAGTGGAGGATTCAGATGTTGGGGCTGGGGAGATGGCTCAGTAGTTAAAAGCAGAAGAGCCTGGTTTGATCCCCAAGGGTCTACCTGGTGGCTCACAGCTGTCTGTAACTCATGAAGGAACAGGGAAAGGCATTGTGGACCAAAGAGGCAAAGCACGATGGCAGCGGCCTGAAAGAACACCATGTACCTGGCACACTTCCAGTCGGCCTGTGTTGCTGGAATGTGAGGCATGCAGGGCTTGTGGTGGCGTGAAGGTGACACTGGAAAGGCAAGCAGAGGACAGATCCAGGGGATCTTTAGATTTCTCCATCTCCTCTTCAGTAAGCCTTTATAAGGCGACTACTATATTCCCAGTACTAAGTTGGGAACTGGGCCTTTGAGGATGAGTGAACCATCAGAGAGAGAGGGGCGGGGGGGGGGGGGGGGCGGGGAACTGGGTGGGAAGCAATAACCAAGAAGTGGACAGAGTGTAACGGAATTCAGATGAGGCGTTGCTACCCCAGGTGAATAGAGCAGTCGGAGGAGAAACCCACACAGGAGTCTTTGAGGAGTTGACCCCTGAACTCCAAAAAGGAATAAGCGTTGTTAGTCAGTCAACAAGGGTGGCGTGCAAGGAAGAGGGTTTGTCACAAACAAAAGCCTAGAGGTAGATGAATCTCTGGGTGCCTGGACAGAATCGCAGGTTGTTCGGTGTTGCTGGATTTAAGTACCAGGCATAGGATGGGACTGAAGTGCATCTAGAGCACAGTGTTTCTCGTGCCTTTTTATAGGAGCCAGTGATGGATTGTAAACTCAGAGAACATGCTAGATCACTCCTGTGGGTGGGGAAGTCTGATTCCATGGGATGAAAACCCGCATACAAAACTGAGGGGCTCAGTGAGGTGAGGGTGCGGGGCTCAGAGAAGACCACCCTCTGTTCAGGAGATAAAATAGCTATAGGAGTTCCTGACTGACAGGGAGGAGACAAAGGGTAGGACTAAGATTCCGAGCCAGGTTAAGCCACTGTTTCTGAGCTGGCTTGACTGTGTAACTCCCTGGGCTGGACCAGGATTGGCAGCTGGAGGTCTGTGAGGCTGGGCACCTAGCGGGAGGTTTCCCTCTCTCCCTCACTCAGCCCCTGTTGGCTTCTTAGGATAGGCTGAACCAGCAAGGCTGGGCTGGCTTCAGCCAATGCTAGGGAGCCAGGCTTGTTACCAGGTAGCAGGAGTTATAATTAGCACAGTTACTAAGGGAAAAAGCCTGGGGTTTGTGAGCCTGCATTGCCAGAAGCAGTTTTTCCTACTGGGTGGATTTATTTGTTTGTAAAAACCAAATGGGGAGAGCTGGGTGTGTTTAATATGGTTCTGGGAGATTCAGTGGTGCCCAGGTGTGAGCTTTGTCATGAACAGGAAATGAGGTTTTGCTGATCAGCATCTTGTCTGGGCAGGAGGAAGAGGGCTAAGACACTGCCTTGGTGTTCTTGACTAGCCGGAAAGACAAAAGAGGAAGAACACAGAAGCTCGGGTTAGAGCTAGAGAGAACCCAGAGGGCCCCTCCACTTTGCTTTCCTATAAAATTAGTAGCAAGAGTTGCCACATGCTGAGCTTTCAGCTTCTGCATAACAAGTGAAGGAGATCAAGGTCCAGGGTGGCAGTTTGCCTGATGTCACACATGTCAGATTCAGAAGAAAGTCAGGGACAAACGGCAGATTGAGGTGCCTATTAGCAAAGCAAAGCGCATGCTGGCCTCCAGGTTTCCTCAGTACCTGTGGCCCCTCTCAGCTCCTCTCACCCCAGCCCCTGCCCTAAACATCTCCAGCTGCTGGGCCTCAGTTCCCCCCAGCTCCTGGTTCCCGTGTACCTTAGCTCTTCTCTTGTCTTAGCCCTCTTTCCTCTCTGCTCTCTCTCTCCTCCTCCTCTCTCATTCTCTCTCTCTCTCTCTGTCTCTCTCTGTCTCTGTCTCTCTCTGTCTGTCTCTATCTGTGTCTCTCTGTCTCTGTCTGTGTCTCTCTGTCTCTGTCTGTGTGTCTCTGTCTGTCTGTCTGTCTGTCTGTCTGTCTCTCTCTCTCTCTCTCTCTCTCTCTCTCTCTCTTTCTCTCTCGTCTCATGGCCTGCTTCAGTGTACTGGCCAGGGTTGGTCTGTTACTTCCTTTCCCTGCTCTAGACTCTTCCTGATGTCTCTGGCTGGGCTCTCCCTTGTATCAACAGTACAACCTTTCTCTCCCACCATGCCTTGGGGCAATCAAGTCCTCACTTTATGTAACACAGACTATTAGCGGTCAAGCCGAGACTGAAATCCAGGAAGCACAGGCTCACAAGAAGCTCTTCCATCTACAACAAGAATTCAAGAGATGTCTGTGCTTTCTGAGAAGTTAGTTTTTCTTCCCCTTTGCCTGTAAGGGGCTAAAATAAAATGGCACTCACAACAGGCGCTAGACTCCTTCACAGGCGACTGAGGCTATACTGTGATAGCGAAAGAAAATAAGTTTCCACCTGTGTGGTCCCTCCCCAGTGCTTTTGTTCTGGGCATTTTCTTCTGCTTTGGCTAGTCTCATCTCATCTAAACAAGTCAATTGCAGGGAAAAAGTAAAGTTGTATCAGCCCTGGGGAGAGCACAGGATGGATGGGGGCAGGTGAAACGCTGGAAACGAGCCCACCCTATCCTGTGAGATAGCCGATAATCCGATCACACGCTGGGAGGCTGACTTGGTACATACCGTTCTGAGGAGAGCTGAGCCATAGTCAGGTGGCTTTTGCCAAGCAACTTTAGAAGTGGCTTCGGGCTGCACTGGGCAGCTTCCATACCCACTGCGTGGAAACGTGGCCTGAGTAGGTTGGGAGGGAATAAAAGGCACAAGCTCCCTTGGAGTGGCAGCTTCCTGTCTCCCAGCCTTCGGGAAGTTTGGCTGCCCCATAGAAGTCATATTGTCATGCACATAGGGTCTTCAACAGCCGAAGAGAGGTTTGGAGAGAGAAATCTCAACATCAATGCTGAGGAAGCTGCCAGATTCAATGTCATGATCTCTAGCACAAAGAGAGTGTGGACCCGAAGTCAGTCCATCCCTACATCACCATTTCTTAGAAGATCTTGGGTTCTCTCCACAAAGCCACAGGCAGCGGCGTTTCTCAGACACGCTGGAGCTAACATCCCTGTCCGGCGTTCTCTAGTCAACCTGGGCATCTCTGCACAGCATAGATGCAAACTTGGTCTGTAAGGGACTGAAAAATCATTGAAGGAACCACCCCAGACTCAAATAGTATGCAAACACAAAGAGAATTTTTTCCTGCAGAAACAGCCTGCATGCAGAGGTCGGCTAGTCATACAATATGGCAGCGCCCGGAGGAGGAGTCTGCAAGTTCTTTTTAAGGCTTCTAGGGGAATCCTGTCTGTGACTCTAACTGGGATGGCTGGTGCCTGTGGAGGCAGCGTGACTCTAGCCACAAGCCTTTTAGCAGTGTCCGGTCCTCTTATTACCCCTTCTCCGGTCTTGTCCACACTTGATGCCACAGGGCCACATCACCACTCTGCTCCCAGGCCAGGACTGGATGGGCCCAGAGCTCATCCAGGGTCTTCTGGGTACCAAAATTAAGGAAGGTATGAAACCTGTGAGCCCAAAGAGGTGAGAAGCCGTGTCTGCTCTAAGTCTTAATCAAACCTGTCTCGTGCGGAAGCTCAGCCTGCTGCCCAGCCTTTGGTGTCTCAGAGCACTCTCCAGCTAAGACTGTAGTAACCTGTTCTTGCATTGTCTGCAAAGGTGGAGCTAAGGGGGTGGGGGGGAGCTCCTTCATCCCTGGGAAAGCTGGTTCTGTCGCATAAAGAGACCTGCATGACCTGCTGCCCTTTCAAGGTGGTATCATCGCTCAACAAAGCGATTCTTCCTCAGGCTCTAGAGTATGACCCTCAGCCTCTTCCTAATTTCTCTCTCTTCTTCCTACTTCTTAAAGGAGCCAGAGTCGGTAGCTAGTGCCTAAGCTATGAAGTGATATAAAATGACATAAAAGTCATGCAGGAAATGACCGTTTTGTAGCTTTGTAGCTCCGAGAGGGGTTTCCAGTCCCGGGCCTTGTCTCATTGCCTCCTCAAAATACTAAACACTTTCCATTTTAATCCCAGGGGTAAAAAAGTAGAGAGGTTTAGTGAGTGCTACGTGCCAGGATCCAGTTTACACATTTTACCCATATTTATTCTCTGCCACAGAGCAGCCTGTGAAAGAGATCTGTAAAGGAGCAGTAGGCGCAGGGAGTCTGCCTGGTACCCCAGCAGCTACATGCTCTAGTTCTGTGCTTACTCCGCAAAGCCTTGGCACACTCTTTGGGGTTTAAAGTTCCCCACTCTTTCTAATGCAAATGCTGTTTTTCAGTGGTGAACTCCCAGGGTACCAAAGGTGGCTGAAAGCGGAAAGAGCTTAGCAAGGGAGCACCTGTGTCTTGGTGGCTTCTGCCAGGACTGTGGCAAGAGGAGGGGAACTGCCCTGTTGATGGGTTTGTGGTGGAAGACGGCGCTGGCCTCATTTGACTAGTGAATCAGGCAGAAATTGCATGGGATGTAATAGAACCAGGGCTGTCCTTGCTGTACCGTGCCCTGCCAGGCTGGTGTGCTCTGAGGTCAGATGAAACAGGAAGTGATTCAAACCATATTAAAATTAACCAAAAATGAGATCCTAAACTGAGTATTGTGGCACACCTGTAGAGTCCCAGTTTCTTGGAAACAGGCAGAAGAATCAGTTGAGGCTGGCCTACGCCTGGACTAAAACAAGACCACAAACAAAACAAAAGAAGAATTAAAAGGATAGTAGGATTTGTTGTTGTTGTTGTTGTTGTTCTGTTTTTGTTATTGTTGTTGTTGTTGTTTTTGAAATCTTGGGGAAGAACAGACTTAGAGTGCATTTCAATGCCTAACAGGTAGTAGTTAGCTGTTTCCTGTCCATGCTGAGATAAAAACAAGCTTGGTTAATCTGGAACACTAGATTTTTTTTTTAGGTGTGTGCCTCTGTGTGTGTGTGTTCTTTGTTCTACTGGAGGTTGTTGGTAAATATTAATGCACAAAGCAGGCGAGACTTCATGGAGTTTGTCTATCATGGGTGGACAGTGAACAGTAAACAATGTAAGTAAATAACTCTGTAATTACAAAGTGAAACTCTTAGGGGAGAAAAATTGAAAAGAAAGTAGAACAGTGCAAAAGAATATATATTTGTATTAGTCCCTTTTCTATTACTGTAATTAAATACTTATGGCTGGTACCTTATAACTAATAGAAGTTTATTTAGAATTCAGTTCTCAGAAGTTCAAAGTCCAAAATTCATGTGAAAGATCTTGTAAGATCCCTTTGATTGTACCGTGTCATGTTGGTTGGCATCACAATGTGAATGAGAGCAAGAGGGAGGTGGAAGGAGAAAAAGGCGAAAGAGAGAGGGAAAGGGAGAGAGACAGAGAGAGACAGAGGAGGGGGAGAGAGAGAGGGAGACAGAGAGAAAGAGAGAAGAGAGAGAGAGAGAGAAGAGAGAGAGAAAGAGAGAAGGAGAGAGAGATCGCATGCTGAGACAGGACATGGGGTAGAGAGCAGTTTGTATAACAACTTCCTCTAATAAGAACTAATGGGTGTCCTATGAAAACCACTCTCTTCCTTTCTCCCATTGGGATCCACCTCTCTATTTACTTTTTTTGGGGGCGGGGGATGGTGTTTCCTTTTGTTGAGACCGGGTTTTACTGTGTAGTTCTGGTTGTCCTGGAACTCTCTGTAGATCAGACTGGCATTGAACTCAGATATCCGCCTGCCTCTGCCTCCTGAGTGCTGGGATTAAAGGCATGCGCCACCACTGCCCCGATTAGGCTTCAACTCTTAAGGTTCCATCTCTCCTCAGCATTGGCACACAGGGATCAAAGTTTCAAAGCTTGACTCACTGGAGAACAAACCACATCCTGACAATAGCGGGGTTCAAATGCATAAGAGCAGAGAATGAGTTTATGGTACCAAAGAATGTCTAGGGCTGCCATACTTATACAGTGACTTCAAAGACATGTGCACACTGGGCGTGGTGGTGCACGCCTTTAATCCCAGCACTCGGGAGGCAGAGGCAGGCAGATGTCTGTGGGTTCGAGGCCAGCCTGGTCTACAAAGTGAGTCAGTCCAGGAAAGCCAAGGCTACACAGAGAAACCCTGTCTAGCAAAACAAAACAAAACAAAAGACATATGTACATGCACACATGTACATACACTGCTATGTGCACACACATGTCACAGAACAGCTTAGCTGAGTTCTCTGCTAGTGTCCTAAGGGCCACTGTCTTGCTCAGTCTGCAATGTTGTCTACAGAAGAGTCTTCTCCTGGGCTCCCTCAGGTGGTCAACAGAATCTATTACCTGGTGGTTACAGAGTTGAGACCCTTGGTTTGTCTTAAATGCTAGCTCAGCAGTCCTCAGCCTGTAGCGCACGGCGTCCTTGGGGGTCAAGTGAACCTTTCACAGAAGACGAATGTCAGATATTGACATCACAATTCTAAACAAAAGCAACTTTATAGTTATGAAGTAGCGACAAAAATAACTTTAAGTTGGGAGGGGGGGTGTCACTGCAAGATGAGGAATTGTAAAGGTCGAAGTGTTAGGAAGGTTGAGAACCGCTGTGTTAGCTAGCTAGAGACTGCCTGCAGGACCTTGAAGCCGCCTATTGCTTCTTGTCCTGTGGGCGTTCACTCCATCACGCCTTCAAATCCGCAAGGAGAGGCCTTGGCCCTCTGTCTGCCTCTGAGAGACTTAGCACTCATCCAGGAGTCTCACTCCCTCAGAGTTGCCACATGCAGCTTGCTAGAAACAAGCCCAGGTCTTGCCTGGCCTGAGGGAAGTGCACGCAGGCATGAGCTGCGGGAGTGGAGAATGTGGAGCCCCACTTACAGTGCATCTCACGCCCCGTCAATCGTCGCTTCTGCTCCTGTCACTGTTACTGTTTGTTTTGTAGCATTAGGATAGAAAAGAAATAAAGATCCAAGTGAGTGACCAATGGAGGACCCTGTCCTGGGCTTACTGCATAGTGCCGGCAGTGCTCCCGCTCCAGCCTCATGTGAGCATGGAGAATAGCACTGGCAGTGCTCCCGCTCCAGCCTCATGTGAGCACGGAGAATAGCACTGGCAGTGCTCCCGCTCTGCCTCATGTGAGCATGGAGAATAGCACTGGCAGTGCTCCCGCTCCAGCCTCATGTGAGCAGGGAGAATAGCACTGGCAGTGCTCCCGCTCCAGCCTCATGTGAGCACGGAGAATAGCACTGGCAGTGCTCCCGCTCCGGCCTCATATGAGCACGGAGAATAGCACTGGTAGTGCTCCCGCTCCGGCCTCATATGAGCAGGGAGAGAGCTCTTAATTCTGAGTTCTTTACCCTTAGCACTTGGCTATTTGCATTTTCACTTCCTTTATTTATTGTTTCACTTTCTCTTTTTAAATTAATTGTACAGTTTGGGTGAATTTTAATAATTGTTAATGGATTAGTAACAGCCACCACACAAACAAAATACAAAATGTTCCCGTCACCCCGGAACAGTCCTGTGCACCCGGTGGTGCCGATCCCCTTACACCTCCAGGCTCAGGGAGTCATTGGTCTGATTTCTGTCTATACATCAGTTTTCTCTGCTCTAGAATTCCATACAAAGGGAATCAAGGTTTCCTTCATCTAACTTATTGTTGTCCATTCATGTTATTTGTATCAATAGCACTTTCATTTTCATTGTTTACCAGCATTCCAAAAAATGGTGGTGAAACAATTTGTTTACCCATCTGTTAATGGACACACAGTTAGTGTCCAGTGACTGGCTAATAGGAAAAAGGTACTATGAATATTCATGTTGTTTTAGTTCACTTGGGTATGGAACTATTAGGCCATATAATGCCTGCGTGTGCCAATTTATAAGATACTACAAAACCTGTTTTCTGTGATATAAAAAGTGATTTTTAAATAGTGACTAGAAGAACATGAGGAGGCTAGCCAACCAGCTAACCCAGGGAAGAATTTTCCAGGTTAATGAACAACACAAGAGTTGTCATGGCCGAAGCAGCACAAGACCAGGGGAAATGATGTGCGCTCAGAGGTGATGCAGCTGGAGGTGCTTGATAATTTTAATGATTTTAGACTGTCCCGAGTCACATAGGGTAGTAAGGACTTTGACTGAGGATTATTCTAGCAAGTAGCATCCCTCTCTGACTTAGGAAAAGATCAAAATGTGGTTATAACATTGTAAACAGAGTATAGAGGCGCTGGGATAGCAGGCAGGGGGACAATTGGGAGACATCTGCTGTAATCCATTTGAACTAAAGCAACAGTTAATGTAGGAAAAAGTGGGGAAGGAGGCCGATCTGATGGGATTTACATGGATGGATTCAATGTGCAACGTGCAAGATAAGACTTGATGAGGATGACTAAAAATTCACCGTTGGCTTTAGTACCATCTGCCATCTCCATTAGAACGCCTATGGTGAAGTAGTGGAGGTGAGTACCTGATTTTAGTAAACTTCAAAACTGAGAGCCAGCCAGGAGTGGTGGCGCACGCCTTCAGTTCCAGCACTAGTGGAGACAGAGGTAGGCGTTCAAGGCTAGCCTGGTCTACAAAGAGTCTAGGACAGCCAAGGCTACACAGAGAAACCCTGGAGAGAGAAGCGGGGTTGGGGGGGCCGCGAGTCACTGGGGTAGTGAAAATGAACAATTACACTGAAGAGCTATGTTCCAAGGATAAGAAAGGAACAGACAGTAGCTGGTAAAATGCTGGGTTGGTGGGAGAGTATTTTGAAACAATGAAAAGAGACCATATATCATGTAGCAATAGAAGTTTTCAGTAGAGAGTGAAATATTAACGGAAGAGAGAGGAGGAGACTTCCTGGGTTTGAAAAAGTATCTGTGACCAGAGGAAGAGCTGGTGTTGGTACCCAGGCAGGTGTGACAGGAGGGGGCTGTCATGGTTTCAGGGAGGAAGCACACTTTTATTTGTTCCCCAAAATGTATTTTCAAACATACTCTTAGAGTGAGTTACTCCCTGCGGGGCTTGCTCATGCTGCAGCGTCCTTGTCCGTATCTGGCTACCTGCTCTCTGTGCACCTACAAATCCTACCCATCTTTCAGAGTCCAGACCACGCATCACTTAGTAGATGGTCCTTTCTTCACCATCACTGTCCCAAATCGTGTCTCTCCATCCATTCTCCAATTGACTACAGTTCAGAATAACTGTTTGGCACAAATCATTTAATCTCTAGCTATCAGTTTTTGTTGTTGTTGTTGTTAATCCAAATGTATCTTAGCTCTTCGCATAGGTTACACTTTGTAGGTGAGATCAACACCAAGTATCCTCTGTAGCTCTCAACAGAAACATTACTGAATTCAAAACAGAAATCTAGGTTGTATGTGGACCCGTTACCGACGCCCAGTAAGCTGTAGGTGAGATGCAGCTGTGCAGGTGGGTGCGGGTGAGAAGTCGCTTTCTCTGTCCCTTCTTCTGTCCTCCCCTGACACCCAGATGCTGGGAGAAGTCCAGGGGACCCTGACTCTTCTGGAATTGCACAGAAGGGCTGGTTGGTAGATTTAGGAAGCCAATAACTTGAGAAAAGGACCAACTAGCAAGGGGAAGTCCTTGACAGAGTCTGAACAACAGTCTCTCACTTGGTAAATACCTAACTATCTTCTGTAGGTAGGATGTGCGTGCCAGCTGTTGGGAAGGGAGTGGAAGATAAAAGGAATGTCATGCCCACGCTGACTTGCAGCTTTGCCATCCAAGCAGGGAGTGGAGCTGCGTCACCGACCTCTCTGCTGTCACTCAGTGCTTTTGCTTCGCTCCTAATGAACTGGAATCTTCTCTCTGTGTGTGATGGTTGAAAAGAATTTACTATTAAGGACTGGCGTAGGTTGGGCTTGAGACAGTGGCCTGAAGAGTTACTGTTTGCATGTAGGTGCTGCCGTTGTAGAAACCTGAACCATCTCACTTGTGTAACCTGTTTTGAGACACTGGGAGACAGGCAGACAGAGGCAAGATGCTTTTTGGGCAGAGGACAAGTTGCTGACTGGTGAGAGGGTGGGTAGCCTTATTTATTTA
This sequence comes from Acomys minous, assembly GCF_964271855.1. NCBI lineage: Eukaryota > Metazoa > Chordata > Mammalia > Rodentia > Muridae > Acomys > Acomys minous. The sequence goes on along the minus strand of NC_140496.1, from coordinate 55,465,118 downwards.
TCCTTTACCACATATTTAATAAGTGTAAAGTGCTTAATAAGTTACATTCAGTAACTTTCTGGTGTGTTTAGACCATAAGATTAGTGGCAAAGCACCAAGCATGGTCACATACAATGTACTTACAAATGTGAGGGAGAATATTAGAAGCCACACATGCCTCTTGAAATTCTCTGGTGACACACAAAAAAATATTGGTGGCAATAATACATTTAAAAGATTGTAATTTCAACATAAGACCGAAGTCTAAAAAGTCTTAATGCTTTTGAGATTGCATTTTTTTTGTGATAGTCAATATTAAAAATCCACTGTAAACTGTAAACACTGCTGGAATCTTCATGGTGTGTTCAGTCTGCACTAGTCACACCTCCAGGGCACAGGAGTGGTGGATGACCTGTGTCTGTCATCCTGAATGGTACAACTGTAGTGTCTAAGGTCCAACACTGTCCCCGGTTTCCAGGAGAGATTTGAGTTCAGAGAGCTGCCTGGAGATCATAGGGTTTGCTTTAGGCCAGGCCAGGCTTTCAAAGCGGGAGTCAGACATTAGAGTCCAACATCAGATCATGTCAGCTCCATCAAGAACGTAAAAGCATCCAGCTGGCCGTATCTCCCAATTGATTTATGTTTGGGGTGGTTTGGTTTTTGAGACAGGGTCTCACTGCATAGCCCTGGCTAAGCGTGAAATTCGTTGTATAGATGAGCTGGCCTTGAATTCACAGAGATCTGCCAGCCTGAGTCCTGAGATGAAAGTTGCACACCACTTTGCCCAGCCTTTGATACTGTTATTATATTCCACATAAGGCCTACGCCTGATGCCTGGGGAGAGCTTAAGAAAACCAAAGGGTGATTCCTGCGAAATGCAGTTCTTAAACAGCTGAGAGAAGGACATCATTTGGAGCATCCCTTTTAGCTCCTGCAATGGGCCTGGGCTGCTGTCTCCCGGGAAGTATCCTGGGGGATTGCGGGGGCTCCAGCCTCACCCGGGCCGGCTCTTACCAGGGCCTGCAGTTACTAAATTAAGCCCAGCCAGGCCTATTTGTGAACATAGACTCCAGCCAAGCCAGAGAGGTTTGTCCTACTAAGGAATGTACTGGGGTGTGTGTGTGTGTGTGTGTGTGTGTGTGTGTGTGTGTGTGTGTGTCTGAGGTCATTGATATTTATGTGGATGTCTTCTCACTTGGCAGCTCGGTCCCGGCAGAGCAACAAAGGCTCTGGGACTCAACCACGAGGCTAACAGCGAAGCCAGGGAGATGAATAGCTTCTGACACACTGAGGTTTAGTTGGAGGTCAGTGTGAAAAAGACAGTGTGCATCTTGGGACCTCTGTGCACAGAGTCTCAATAAAATAGCCAGGTCACCCCATTTTTCCTCATTTATCCTTTTTTGAAAGTACACATTACATTGTAGAGCAGTTTTAGCTCATAGCAAACCTTGACCAGACACTCAAAGATTTCCTAGCTACCCTTTGCCCAATATACATACCCATGCATGTATATTTCCTTCCACTATCAAATTCCAAATATACTCCATTTTAACCTTTTTTTTTTTCTAAAGAACTGGATTCCCAAACTGAGTGTTGGTCAGAATTGTTTATTTCATCTGACTGCTGTGTGGAAATTACATTTATTGAATACCTCCAGTATGTCAATATTTTCATTTCCACCTCATTTTATTGTATGCTTAAGTGACATACCTGAAATGAAAACCCGAAGGGACTGGACTGAAGTCCCTGGAGTAGTCTCAAGAATGAGCTATCTGTGAAAACTGGCTTAATCTGCATTTTCCTGTGTTCAATGTAATAGGATGTGTGAGAACTGGTATTTGCACCCAGGCTGATCATCACCTTACTGTGCTACAGCCTCGGCACTGGAGGCTTGCCTTCCCTGGATGGTGCTGTAGCTGGGATGCTGGGAGGGAGAACAGCCTGAGGCACGGTACATCGGCTGCGGGTTTAGCAGCGTCTCTTTAGAGGATGAGATCAGGGGTCACATGACTTCACAATAAGTTATGTATCTGCTACTGTTGCTATTTATATCTGCCACCTGTGCACATTTCTATGTAGCTATCTGATCCTGGGTTTTTCCCCCCTCTGGCTTATTGCAATATGCTATAAATCAACTATTTCATTATTTATACTTAGGCTATAAACTCACTGAGGGCCATCCAACCTGATAGTTCTAAAAGCTGTTAGAGTATCTTGCACACACATGGGTTGATGGTTGGGGGCAAAAAAATAGGCAAATTCTGGCCTCTTACAAGTCAGTTACCTTGCCCTCTGCCCAAAGAGCAACTTTTCTCTGTCTTCTTATCCATCATCTATCTGTCTGTCTGTCTGTCCCTCTCCCATCACCTCCCTCCCTTTCCCCCTTCTCTTTCACACACACACACACACACACACACACACACACACACACACACACACACACCAATCCCTCCTCATGTTTACCCAAACACCTAATCTTAGACTGTCAGTGCGCTCAGATGTCAACATTCAGTGTCTGTCCACTCAAAGCAAGTGGGCATGGCTTTAGGACCCTATGAAGAACTGACATAAGTTGGACTTGAGACTGTTCCCTGAACAAAGTGTCACAGTTCAGACACAGTGCCTACTGTTGTAGAAACCAAACTTTTCCACTTGTTTTTTTCCGTCTCCTTGGGAGACTGGATACTCAAGCTGGCTCTAGCCAGGCACCACCCCAGTGTTGCCCAGTGTAATGGAGACTGAAGACACGGCACTGTTGTCCCTTCCCTGGCAATGAAGGACACTTGTCCCATGCTGGAGCATGGGCCTTGGTGTACAGCTGCATGAGGGTGAGCATAGTCTCTGTGGGAGGCGGGAGTTGCACTTCTACTACTCTGTTAAAGTCTAAAGCCTTAATGGTTTGCACAGCTGTCTAGATGTCTCACGTTCACACAGGACACTGGAACAGCAGGTGACACGATGATTCTGGAAGGCAAGAGGGACAGGTCCCAGTGTGAGTGAGTCAAATGTACGAAGCTTTGGGATGGCCACTGTAGCAGCACGCCATTCGTGACAGAACGAGGCGTCTGCACCCACTAGGGTTCTGCTTTGCTTAGACATTTTGTGAGTAGAAGGAAATTTTATTCATAAGAGAATTCCTTCAGAAACTACTAAAGCGATTTCTAGAGATCTCATACAAGTACCTTGTACTTCAGTCAGGATAGAACGCCCTGTGCAAGCTTGACGTGCCTCACCATGTTCTACAGGGAGAGATAATCTTACCCCAGTGTGAACGGAGAAGCCTGAGAAAGGAAACTGCTCTGTGTGTGAGGAGCGCTTACAAACTGCACATCTCTAAAGCCCATCACTGAAGGTTCCGTCTCATGGGGGCGGGTAGGACTGTGGGAGAATCTCCCCAAAGCCTGCAACTCTTCCTCCCACCAAAATATCTCAGTCTCTTCAATTACAGAATTGATTAGGGTGGGATTTGCTGCATTTGCTTTTGTCCCACGTAAAGACTCCTTTGTGACAGGGCCCACTTCTCTCTGGCTTCTCCTGTCTTTAAATGTGCAGTAGGTGTTCCGAAGTCTGACCTTGACTTACCCCAAACAGGACAGAGAACTCCCTGAGCTCAAGCCTGAGAAACTAAGGAAAGTGTTTCGGTTCGGTAGCTTTAATCTCCAATGTATATTGTACTCACTGGGATTTAAAAAAAAAACCACACACACACACACACACACACACACACACACACACACACACCATATTTTTGTTTTAACATGTTAATAAACAAATCCATAACATTTCTGTGTTGTTGTTGTTTTTTAAACCCAAGTTTAACAACTTCCACGACAGAAGGAGAGAAGGCACCGTCAGCAGGGAGTGGCTCAGCAGAGCCTTGGTGGCATGCAGGGCGTGATTGGTTTCACCAATAGTAGGAATCCTAGTGCTTGGAGGATGGTGATAACAATGAGCAAAGAGAGCTCTTTGCTTAAAGCACAAACACCACAATGCTGCTGTCTACAAAGAGTTTGAAAGGTGTTTTTTTATACCAGCAGTTACCTAGTCCATGTTCAACTTCCTGTCAAATATTCAGACTCAGACGTTGGTGTCTCTGGCCTCCCTTGCAGTGCATAGGAGACCACTTGGCCCCTTTGAGGCAGAGAGGATGAAGGAGAGGAGATGAGGCTAGAATCCAGTTTCTTTAACCTTCAGTGGTTGTATAGAACACCTACTCAGAGACTGTTCTCAGATTAAAACAGAAAGTCTTAGCCGGGCGTGGTGGTGCACACCTTTAATCCCAGCACTCGGGATGCAGAGGCAGGTGGATCACTGTGAGTTCAAGGCCAACTTGGTCTACAAAGCGAGTCCAGGGCAGTCAAAGTTACACAGAGAGACCCTGTCTTGAAAAACCAGAAAAAGAAAGAGAGAGAGAGAGAGAGAGAGAAAACAGAAAGTCTTTTCATTTATTTTTTTAAATTATATATTTTTCACGTGTGTGTGTGTGTGTGTGTGTGTGTGTGTGTGTGTGTGTGTGTGCGCGCGTGTGTGCATGTGTGTTCATGGTGTCTGAATGCGGTGTGTATGTGTGTGGTGTGTGCATGTGTATGAAGGACTGTGTTTGCTATAGGAAATCATCCTTCATCTCTCTTCTACCTTAGTCCTTGAGATAAGGTCTCTCAGTCAATCACAGAGTTCACCCATCATTCTTCATTACTCATCTACCTGATTCATTGAGATAAGGTCTCTCAATCAATCACAGAGCTCATCCATATGGCTAGTCTTGCTAATGAGCTTGCTCTGGGGAAATCTTCTGTCTTTGTCTTCCAGGGCTAGAATTACAGGAGGGTCAGCATGCCTATCTGTCATTTGTTTGAGTTTTTAGCGATTCACATTTTAGTCCTCGGGCTCACAAGGCAAGCACTTTAACCACAGAACCATCTCTCAGGCCGCAGACTGTCAAAAGACTTCAGGATAAAGGTTTTTCACTCGGTCTCAAAGCATTAGTCTATATCCCGACCTTGGATAGCAGAGCTCAGTCCATGAAACAAGTTTGGAATGTGAATTTTAAGCTTGGAAAGCTGGTCATGCAAGAAGCTCTAAGGACCCAGGGTGCCTCTTTCTCTGAGTTTTAAATAGGTGCTATTGCATGTAAGGATAGTGTAGAATCAGTATGCCGTGTTTGCAAGAAATAAAAGGCTTTGCTTGTAGATCAGTAGGGAGAACAAAGACAGGGAGGCATGGATAGAAAATATGTGGGGTGGGCTGGAGAGGTGGCTCAGAGGTTAAGAGCGCTGGCTGCTCTTCCCAAGGTCCTGAGTTCAATTCCCGGCAACCACATGGTGGCTCACAGCCATCTGTAATGAGATCTGGTGCCCTCTTCTGGTGTGCAGGTGTTACATGTCAACACAACATTGTGTACATAATAAATAAATCTTTTAAAAAGAAAGAAAGAAAGAAAGAAAGAAAGAAAGAAAGAAAGAAAATATATGGGAACATAACAAACCTGTGTATCTTAAGAAATACCAGCTCAGGGCCAGAAAGATGACTCAGTGGTTAAGAGCATTGGCTGCTTTTCCAGAGGATCTGGGTTCAATTCCCAGCACCCACCAGGCTCTTCATAACTGTCTATAACTCCAGTTATCATGGGATCCACCCTCCTCTTCTGGACACTCCCTGGGCACTAGGCACACATGTGGTGTACAGACATACATGTAGTCAAAACAATCCTACACATAAAATAAATAGTATTTGCCAGGTGTGCCAGGTTCACACCTTCAATCCCAGCACTCAAGAGGCAGACTCAGGTGGATCTTTAAGCTCAAGGGTAGCCTGGTCTACATAGTGAGTTCTAGGACATCCAGGGCTACAAAGGGAAACCATGTCGAGAGACGGGGGAGGGAGAGGTAGGGAGGGAGGGAAGGGGAGGGAGGGGGAGGGAGGGAGGGGGAGGGAGGGGGAGGGAGGGAGGGAGGGAGGGAGGGGAGGCAGGCAGGAAGGAAGAGAACTAGCACTTTCGCAGATCCGTGGGGCGAGGAGGTGGACACAGGACATGTAGCTGTTCTGCAGATCATTTTCTTCCCTCTATTGGTCACTCACTAGCTCCATCATTTGTTGGATTTATTCTGCCACCAAATGTATTGGGAAAGATTTTGAAAATATTATTGTTTGTTTGTTTGTTTGTTTGTTTTTTGAGACAGGGCTCTCTGTGTAGCCCTGCCTGTCCTAGACTTGCTTTGTAGGCAAGGCTGGCCTTGAACTTACAGCGATCTGCCTGCCTCTGCCTCCGCCTCTCAAGTGCTGGGATTAAAGGCGTGTGTTACCATGCCTGGCTCGAAAATATCATTTTTAAGAGCAATCACCACATTGTGAATTATAGGAGCAATTGCTCCACTTGGAGTTAAAACTGAAAACTTGGAGAGTCAGCTGACCAGTCTGTCCTGTGTTTTTAACTCGGTCCTAGTTGAACTGAGAAGTAAATGCTGGTGTAGAAGTCATTTCAGGGAGGGCCACGTTTAATGTGACTTGCTGTTGAGGCTCTGGCTCCTCAGGTTTCATCTTATGCAGCGCTCTGCAGGTCACAGCAAACATCCAGTCTGTCGCTCAGTGTGCCAGCCCTGGCCGCTCTTTCTAAATGCTGACATTGTGATGGTGCCTGGTGCCTTTTTAAATTTAATTTAAGCTTCAGTGCTGAAATTTTTCCTTGAGTTCATTGGGTGAATAGTCCTTTTGGGTGCACACAGCAAAATAAGTCCCTTCCTCCCAAGCTCCCCTTCCTTCTGCACATAAATTTCCATAGATATCTTAACACTGCACTGACAAGATCTGTTGATAAGATAAGCAAATAAATGTAGTTTGGGACCCACTTTAGCTATACTTAGAGTAGAACTTACACAGGAACACTTGCTCATGGAGCATAGACAAATGTGGATAAACCATGCCATCAATTATGTGAGACTCGTAATTCTCCATCTTTTTTCCCTGCCCCCCACCGCCCCCCCACTTTCATTTCTCTTTACTACTTATCTCAAAAAGCTAAAATGGAGAGACTGGGAACCCATGCTTAAGTGCTGGGGCACCCCTCTTTTAGTGTAATACTTTTCTTTCCTTCCTATGCTACAATGTTAGTCTGATATGTGATTGTGAATCATATCTTCAGCTATCTCAGTCAGGCAGGTCAAATTGTTACTGTTAATTTCAGTAATAGCTACTATTTTTAATGTTTGCCAAATGCCAGTAGAGTGGCTGTTTTTTATACATTGTTTCATTTGGTTTTATTAATGTTTGTATAAGTTTGGGACCACTCTAGTCCCCTTGACAGAGGAGAAAACTAAGGGTTTTAGAGGCCAGGTGCCTTACCCAGTCCTCTTCTGGCCTTCGTCTTCCTTGTAGAAATGCTTGTAGATTTAGCTTGTAGGTGTGGCTTGTATGTGTGCTTGGTTTTGCTTTAGATCATACAGATTTCATGCAAAAATGCTTACCAGGGACTCTTGGGGGGCCCATCCGCTGATCAGTTTGTGCCTGTTAGAGATTTTGCAAGACATCATGAAGCAGAAAACTCACTGGTCAGGTTATTTATGCATCCCAGGCATTTACCTCAGTTTTCCAGCTGTGAGATTTTTTTTTTTCCCTTAAGCTGTCTTATGTGGGTATTGGAGATCTGATGAGGGCCCCGTGCTTGTACAGTAAGCACTGTCCGCAACTGAATCACCTCCTGGTCCCACTAATATTTTCTGTATCGATTTGCCCTTCCTCATGTACAGCAGGCTACTTAACCTGCAGGGGACACACTGCGCAAATGTCACTAAATCCTTGTTCATACTTTACAGGCATACCTTCACGTCCCTCTTTTCTTTGCCATAATCTTCCTTTTTTCTGCCTTGCCCCAAGAAGAATTGTTTCCTACATAGATTTACCACCAAAACCACTCTCACCTTGATTTCTAAGAGTCCAATTTCATAATAAAATGTCATGACATTGTTTTTAAAACACACAAAATACAATTTCTTTAAAAAAAAAAAATCAACCCAGGGCTGGGGAGACAGCTGAGTGAGGAAAGTACTTGCCATGTAAGCAGGACGATCTGCGTTTGATTGCCGGCACAGATGCCAAAAATAAAATAAAATTAAAATGCCAGGTGTGGGATCCTACACTGATAACCCCAGCGCTGGAGAGACCAAGACAGGTGGACCTCTGGAGACCACGTCCCACACAGCCTAGCCTAACCTAGCGGAGAGTTCCTTACCTCGAAGGAGGTAGATCGTTCCTGAGGAATGACACCTCATACTCTCTGACCTCTACACGCACATGCAACTGCACATAGCCATGCACCCACCCACATGAACACACATACACAAATAATTAGCCCCCTTCATATTTTAAGATATAGATTAGCTTATATTAGCAGGAAATCTTTGTTTTGCTATATATCTGTCCTCTAATGTTTTACAGAGCTGATGGCTTCAGGGGTGAGGGGGTGGGGCAGCACAGGGGAAATCTTGGAACTGGAGAGTTCATTTGCTGACCCCCCTGGATCTCCACATATGATGTCAAGAGTTCTGACAAGGACTGAGATGATGAGATGAGGTGACATGAGATGCGATGTGATGCTGTAGACCAAGGCCAAAGTCAGGCCAGAAATCAGGACAGAGAGCGCCCGTGGCTAATGGCGGCTAATGTCTGTGTGCTTTTCAGAACATCGAGCTGAAGGTTGAGGTGGAGAGCCTGAAACAAGAACTCCAGGACAGGAGGCGTCAGCTGGATAAAACGTGGTGAGTTGCAGGCCGCGCTCTGCGCAGAGCATTGTGCGCACGCGCACCCCATCCCGCCCCAGACTCCGTCCGACTCAGTCACTGAGAGTAACTGATTTACCTTTCACGTTTGAGCGTGGGACCTGGAGCTATGGATTTCATGTTTTATTTCCCTTCGATGTGTTTGTTACTTGGTCAGATACACCTTGCTGTGGATGGGCAAGTCGCCCAGACCCGAGACTGTGAATTTCCTGTTACATAGAAAGAACTAAGCAGGAGGCGGTGAGTGTTGAGGTAGTTGCAAATAGCATTTATCAATGACCAGGCTAATAAGACCAAAGGCTGGCATAATGTTCAGGGAAAATATTTCTCTCATGTTCTTCTGTGAAAGTCATTATGACGTCATTCTTGGTATGTTTTATTAGCTTTTAAAGTGAAAAAAAAAATCAGATAATCCCTAGAGGAACTCTGTTCCTGGTAAATGAATGACAAGATAAAACCAGGAATACGTCTTCATAATGGGAGAAAATGTGAGGCAATTGTCCACTAATAAGGAAATGGCTGAAGGTATTTCAGTATATCTGTCCTGCGGCCTATTATACACTTGTTAAAAAGAACAAACTCCATATTGTTCTTGCTAGAAAAGTGATGAATGCCAAAGGAATGTTCATAGTACAATTCCCATAGGGCAAACATGTGTGTTGTAGTTTGTTTTCCCATTGCTGTGATAAATTGTTGATCAAAACTGAATTGGATTGGGAAAAAAAAAATTATTTTGTCAGGCAACAGTTACCACTGGAGGAAGGCAGGCAGGAATTCAAGGCAAGAACTGAAGAGATTGTGGAGCCACTTTGCTTACTGGTTTGATTAGCTACCTTCCTTATACCCAGGATGGTCTACCCTGAGTGGCACTTCCCACCTCCACAACCAACTAGCAAAATACCCCTAAAGATATGCCGACAGGCTGATCCAGTGGAACCATCCCTCAATTGAGATTTATTCTTTTTTATTTTACTTTTCATTTTTATTAAAGACTTATTTATTTATTATATATACAATTTTTTGCCTGCATATACAACTGCACACCAGAAGAGGGCACCAGATCTCATTATAGATGGTTGTGAGCCACCAAGTAGTTGATGGGAATTGAACTCAGGACCTTTGGAAGAGCAGGAAGTGCTCTCAACCTCTGAGCCATCTCTCCAGCCCTGAGATTATTCTTGCCAGGTGTGACAGGTTGACAGCTGAAGCCAGTTTATGACAGTGTAGTTGCTTTGTTGTACATAGAAAACAACAACAGTACCAACAACCTAGAGGATTGCTAACAAACTCTTAAAAACCTTTTTCATTAGGGGAATAAGGTCTGGACCTGGTGGGAAGAAAACTAGATTCCGCCCCCCCCCCCATCCCTGTTGATATATTTTTGTCAGGATGGTTACTCTAGCCAGGTGCTGGGGTACACGCCTGTGACTTGGTGCTGGGGTGGCTGAGGCAAGAGATTAGGAGTTTAAAGCCAGGCAGACTAGATAGCAAATTCATTTTGAGATAGACTACACAATGAAACTTTGTCTCAGTAAATGGAAAGAAAGTTACTTTTATAGTCCGTGGCTTCTGTCATGGTTTAAAAACCAGTTTTAAATGATGGTGTTATAATATATCCTGTGATCCAAATATGTTTGATCTGACCTGATATTCTTGGGTTTTAGGATAGCTAACTAAGATCAGAATTCTGATAGTCATACTCAAGTTTAGACAGGATGTTGGCTAAACAACAAAGTGACAAATAGAAGGATTTTCTTATTAGGGTTGAGACTTTGGTGGGATCTAATTAAGAAACTTGCCTGCTCTCATAGGTACTAGAAAACTTATACACTGGAGCAATACATATTGAGATTTCTGTAACAGTTTGAAATGTTTGTTACATTCTTATATCTACTGTGATATAAGTGAAATACTACTCTGAAACATGAAAAACTGGGGTGTGAGGAGTTGAATTTATCTCACAATACTGAAAACATGTAGCCTGCTCGCTCTACAACTCCTTACTCTTGACTGTCCGGCGAGTTTCTCAACCGATGTGGGGCCAAAGGAGAAGCTGACTCCCCCAAATTGCCATTGTTGGATCCTTGGGTTATTTCTTTGGCTTTTGTCTCCTCCTACTTCATAAAGGCTATCCAAATGCCAATACCAGAAGATGGGGGTAGCCTCTAGGATGGCACTGACTAGCACCCACTATAAACCAAGGAATTCCACAACCTCTGGGGGAAGTCCAATCCAACTCCACGGAGACAACCTCCTGGCCCAAATTCTCAAGTGGACTAGACTTGCTGGTGCCTTATAAGCCTATGACTTAATGCACTTCTTCTGAATAATAATAATAATAAATAATAAAAAGATGGTTCATGCTTCTGAAAAAAGGGGGGCTTAAAACACAAACAAAACCTAACCGGAATTCAGATAACCCAGCACCTGACTTGGCCCCCAAATTTCTAATCCTCAGATAGCCAAGGACAGCTGTTGCTCACTATAAATAAACTGGTGACACCTTACCCCCTAGTTAGGGATATTCCTAGCCATTCCTAGGGATATCAAAGAAGCCACGTGCAGCGGAAACCTGAGTGTATGCAGATTAACTCTCTGCTCTCTGCCTGGTAAGTGAACATTGAATAAACCGGTGTAGAGGTGGCCCAGACTCAGGCCAGGTCCTCTGTGCATTACTGGTTGTAAAGGAGGGCATCTCTGTGGACATGGACATCATGTCCTGGCAACCTAAATGGAGTGACTATTTCAGGCCCAAACAGCAAGGCAGCTGGCTGCTAGTGAACCCCCTGAGAACAGTTGAAATGGGAAAGTCCACGCCTGCGATCTAGCTGCTGGGCCCCTTGCCTTCCCCAGTAGTCTCTCTTCTTGACGTTATAGTCATCATGGTGTCTCAGGGCAGCAGGCCTAGCCCTGCTTGACAAGCAACAAAGACACTAGAAGTCCTAAAGGGTGAGATGGGAAGTTTGGACTGGGAAGAGTGCAGGGCTGTGTCTGTTTTGCTCTCTCCTCCCCGGTGTGAGCCAATGGCTGGAGAGTTCTGGGTCTGCTCATGGAGTTTGGTGTCTGCTCTAATTAGCGAATGCTGTGTGCTCTTAGGCCCGATGTGGAGGATCTCAACAGCCAGCATGAGGCAGAGCTCGGGTGCCAGGTTGAGGAAGGGCAGCAGGAGACAGAACATGTTTACGAGCTCCTGGAGAACAACACCCAGCTGCTGCAGGGGGTGAGTGAGGGGGGTCCACTGGTCCATGGGGGCCCACTGGTCCATGGAGATAAGGGCGAGTGACCACCTAAAGCCTTGTCAGGGCTACCCTGTCTTCTGGCCCCTCGGCTCTCCTTTACTTCCTGAGCCCATCAAGTGTCCCGTGTCTCAGATAGAGCTCCTGACCTGAGTGGGACTAGACCACTGCTGAACTTTCCTGCTTTCCCTCCCCCCACCTCCCCCAGGAATCCAGACTAGCAAAGAATGAAGCCACAAGAATGGCCGCTCTGCTGGAGGCGGGGAAGGGGTATCACTCAGAGCTCTCAGACAGGCTGAAAGATGCCGCCAAGGACAGGGAAGACATGTCGGGAGGCCAGGGGAAGCCTGCCCAATACTCTGACGCCCTCGCTCAGAGGGACAGGTAGGTATCTTTGGTCTTTTCTCGGGCTACTGTTGCATGTTGCTCAAGCCCGGAGCGCTTACATTATAGCCACGCTGCTCCCCTTCTAGTACTGAGAGTGGGTTCCCCCCCTCCGCCCCGCCCTTTCAAGATGTTATGTCCCTCTGGACCAGATTTATTGTTAAGGTTGTCCTTCAATAGTATCCAGTAGGAAAGCTCATTGGTTTGTGGTGGAGGCTATGTAGACAGAGCTAAATAATGGTCTGCTTTAATGACTGCAAGAAGAGATCCCTTCCATTTCTTTTTTTTTTTTTTTTTAACATTTTTAAGACTTTATTTATTTTATGTATATGAGCGTTCTGTCTTCATGCACACCAGCAGAGGGCATCAGATTACATTACAGATGGTTGTGAGCCACCATGTGGTTCCTGGGAATTGAACTCAGGACCCCTGGAAGAGCAGGCGGCGCTCTGAACCTCTGAGCCATCTCTCCAGCCAGCCCATCCTTCCATTTCTTTGGTCCAGGAGAATTGAAGAACTGCGGCAGAGCTTGGCTGCCCAGGAGGGGCTCGTGGAACAGCTGTCTCAAGAGAAACAACAGCTGCTGCATCTGCTGGAGGAGCCAGCAAGCATGGAGGTGCAGGTGCAGGTAAGGTTCCGGCTGGGTGGCCTGGGAACCGGCTTCATAGTTACTTGGGCACTGTTGCTGTTACTGATCGGTGCACAACAAATCGCTACATGCTTCAGCAGCTTATAACACAATGTATCTTTGTCATGCAAGGTTTGGGGTTAGGATCTCAGATGTGGCGCAGCTGGGTCTCAATTTAGTCTGATATCCAGGGGTGGCCTGGGTTTCTGATGTGGAGGCTGACCTTGGAAAGGATCTGGGCCTCAGGCTCCACGTGTTGTTGGCAGGATTGATTTCAGTGAGGTAGTGGAAGTCACACAGTAAGGACTGCTGCTCCTCTACCTCCTTGCCTCTCTTTTCAGGGGCTCACCTGACTAGGGCAGGGTCCCCTGTTAGTTAATTAAAAGTCAACGGATTACAGGGCTGGAGAGATGGCTCAGCAGCTGAGAGTGCAGAGTGCATCTTCCTCTTTAGTCCAGAGTTTGGTTCCCAGCACACACACCAGGCAACTCACAAGCATCTCTAACTCCAGCCTCAGGAAACCCTAACTCCTTTGGCCTCTGTGGGAACATGCTCACACCCACGCTCAGATTCACATGCGTGTGTGTGCACACACACACACACAACTAAAAATAAATATTTTAAAAGTCAATTGGTTAGGAATCTTAATTATATTTGGAAATTCTGCTCACATTGGTCATAGAGTGTCGCACAGTTGTGCAGTGACAACTCATCCTGCCTGCCACAAAGTGTTGTTTAGAAGCGACTCTTACTCTATAACCCCCCAGGGGCTTGGGGATTACACAGAGGTAGGGGTAGAGAACAGAGAATTATGCAGATGTCTTAGAATTCTCCCAATAATGCCCAGTGATTTATAAGTACAAAGAATTCGCTTTTAAAATAAACTTTATTATAAAAATAAACCTTGCAAATAAAAACCATCAGGCATAAAAATTAGCCAGACCTAAAGTTTATACAGCTTAATGACTATATATAGTTAGTTAACCAGTTAGTTAGAACTGGTATTCACAATGGAAGCCGAGAATCTTTATGAATTTAACACTTTCAGTATAAATATATGTTATGCAAGTACACACCACCAGCCCAAAACTATCTACAATAGAATTGGAACTAGATTTATACTCTCTTTTATGACTCTTGTCCATTTCCTGTGTCAGTCCTTCTTGTCCCTTTATATTTAGCTTTTCTCATTCTCTTTTCTTTGTGTTACACCAGAGCCGCATGTAAGTTTATTTACATGTATTACTATCTAGATCCCACAAATTTGAGAGAATAGGCGGTTTATTTCTTTCTGAGATTGTGTGACCTCACTTCATTTTATATATTATTAGTCCATCCAGTTCTCTGCAATATTTTAACTTCATTTTTCCTTCGAGCTGAGTAGTAATCCATTATGTATGGTGTGTGTGTGTGTGTGTGTGTGTGTGTGTGTGCATACGTGTATGTGTGTGTGTGTGTGTGTGTATACCAAATTTTATTAATCATTCTTCTGTTGATACACAACTGGGATGATTCCAATTCTTTGCTATAGCAAAGAAAGCATCAATAAATGTGGGGGTGCAAATATTGCTGTGGTAGGGTATGGAGTTCTCCAGGTATGTGCCCAGGAATGAAATAGCTAGGTCACATGGTAGTTCTCTCTTTAATTCTAGGGGGATCTCCAAACTGATTTCCACAGTGGCTGTACTAAGTTGCTCCACTAACATCCTTTCCCTTCACACCCTCGTCAACATCTGTCAGGCTTGTTGGTGACAGCCATCTGTCTGGGATGAGGTGGTATCTCATGGCTGTTTTAGTATGCATTTCCCTGATAGCTAGGGGGAGCAAACACTTTTAAAAATACTTATTTGCCTCTTGTAACTCTTTTCTTTTCTTCTCTTTTTTCTTTTAACTTTATAAAATTCATTTCATTTTGCCCGCTTGTTGACTGGTAGTTTCGTTCCCTTCGTAGTTAATGTCTGGTGTTCTTTGTTAATTCTGTATATTAATTAGTCCTTGTCTGACGTGTAGCTGGTGAAGATTTCCCCCATCTTGTTGGTTGTGTGTTAACTCTGCTCATGGTTTCCCTTGCTGGATGGAAGTTTTTATTCTCATGTAGTCCCATTTGTTGATACTTAGAATTCATTCCTGAGCTGCTAGTGTTCTTTTTAAATGCTCTTGGGGCTGGAGTGATGGCTGAGCAGTTAAGAACACTGACTGTTTTTTCTTAGGACCAGAGTTCAATTCCCAGCATCCACATGATGACTTAAAAACCACCTGTAACACCAGTTCCAAGGGGATCCAATGTCCTTTTCTGGTACCTGTGGGCATTGCACACATGTGGTGCGCAGATGTACATTCAGGCAAAACACCCATACACATAAAATGAATACTTTTTTTTTTATTAAAAAATTTTGCCTACCTCAATATTTTGAAGAGTACCCTTGTTTTTTGTTTTGTTTTGTTTTTTTCTAAAAGTTTCAGCATTTCAGGTTTTAAATTAAAGCCCATTTGTATTGTTTTTAAAATTACATGTACTATCAGTATTATCTGTAGGCCCAGCTAGCAACCATCAAGACACAGACACTTGTTACATTTTAAAATAGCCTTAGTTAACCTGGGGCAGGGCAGATATCAATCTTCTAAACTACTTCCCATAGTAGGCCCTCAGGCGTGGGATCTCTGTCTCAATCCCATGCCATCTGCTTCTAATAACTTCTATCAAACTATCTCCCATCCATAATCCCATATACTTGTTCATGTTCTTCTTCTGGCCCAGATTCTTCATCCACACCGGCCATGTGCTTCTCCTCCATCTAACCCATGGCAGCCTTCCTCTCTTCACTTCAGGTCTCTTCTCCTTCTCCTCATGGTGGTCTCTCTTCTTCCCAGAATTCCTTCTTCTCCTAGCCCCACCTATCTCTTTTGCCCTGCCCAGGTGGGATGGCTTTTTATTAAGCAAAAGGTGGGTCACAGAGACAGTAAGCAGTAATTAGCATTAAAATACATCAGACCATCCCCCAACACATTTGATCCATTTTGAATTGCTATTTGTAAAAGTGAAAGGTTATCATCTAATTTATTCTTCTGCAGGCAGAAATCTAATTTTGCCAGCACCATTTGTTGAATATCTTTTTTTTTTTTTTAATATATATATATTTTTTTTCCCAAAGTAGCTTCTGCCTGCTTCATCAAACATTAAGTAAGCGGAGATTTGCCATTTTAGTTCCAGGTTCCCTAAGCTGTTCCATTGGTCCACCTGGCGATTTTCATGCCAGCACCAGGCTGTCCTTGTCACTATGGCTCTATGGTATAAGTTGAGTCAGGTATTGTATTATCAACATCATTGATTATTCTTACTCCTTAGGATTACTTTACTATTCATGGTCTTCTGTGGTTCTATATAAACTCTACTATTATTTTTTCTAAACCTGCGAGATATGACATGGAAATTTTGATAGGTATTTTATCAATTTGGCACATTAATCTTGATGGTATAGACATTTGGTTGTATCATATTAATTCTTCCTAGCTAGGAACATAGAATATTTTTTCAGGATCTAATATCTTCTATGATTTTATTTTTTAATAATGTGAGAATTTTGAAAGGTGTCTAAAGGCCTTTGATTTCTTTGGTTATATTAATTTCTAATTGTCTATTTTCTGGGGGTAGTGAATGAGATAATTTTCCTAATTTTTTTTCTCAGAAAATAGACTATTTGTATAAATGAAAACTACTGGACTTTCTTTCTTTCTTTCTTTCTTTCTAAAGTTTTAATCTTATTCCTTGCAACTTTACTATGTTAATTAGATCCAAAGGTTTTCTTTTTTTTTAATTTAAATTTATTTTAAAAAATTATTCACTGTACATCCCAATTGTAGTCCCCTCCATTGTCTCCTCCTGGTCCCCCCTCCTTCTCTCTTCCCCCCATTCCCTTCCCCCAGTCCTCAGAGAAGAGGAGCCCTTCTCCCCTACCAACTGACCCCAGCCTACCAAGTCTCATCAGGACTGCCTGCATCCTCTTCCTCTGTGTCCTGATAAGGCACCACACCAGGGAGAAGTGATCTAAGTGCAGGCAACAGAGTCCATGGCAGGGTCAGGCCCTGCTCCTCTTAATAAGGAGACCCATATGGAGACTGAGCTGCCTATCAGCTACATCTGGGGAGGGGGACTGGGTCCTCTCCATGCGTGGTCCTTGTTTGGTGCATAAGTTTCTATTAGCCCCCTTGGGCTCAGATTTGTTGTCTCTATGGTCTTCTTGTGGAGCTCCTGTCCCCTCTGGGTATTTCTATGCCCCCCACTCTTCCATAAGACTCCCTGCCCTCTGCCTAAAGTTTGGCTGTGAGACCCAGCTTCTGTTTCCATCCCCTGCTGGGTAGAGTCTTTCAGAGGACATCAAAGGTAGACTTCCATCCAAACTGCATGGCACTGGCACAGAAACAGACTGGTAGATCAATGAAATTGAATCGAAGACCCAAAATATGGACTCTTGATTTTTGACAAAGAAGCCAAACCCATACAATGGAGAAAAAAAAAAAAAAAAGAAAAAGAAAAGATAGCATCTTCAACAAATAGTGCTGGTCTAACTGGATGTCTGCAGGTAGAAAAATGCAAATAAATCTGTATTATCCCCCTGCACAAAACTAAAGTTCAGGCTTAGTAAAATTGGAGAACAGGTCAGGTTTCCAGATGCTCTGAGTCCCATTATAGATAAAGAGCAAAACCATGAGGCATTGTCAGCACTGTTACACTAGATCCAGGTATACCATTTTCCTAGGACATGATCAGATATCCAGCATGAAGGCTCTCTCCATCTAATCACAGAAGACATCTGGCAGCAGGGCTAGTCCGGATCCCACTCCTTACCTGGGAGTGCTTGGCCAAGACGCTCTGTTGCGGGCACAACACAGAAAGATTGTCCAGAAGTATTTTCTTGATATGAGTAGGCGAGCGATGTCAATGTGGATTTGCTTTTGTGTACTTTGAGAGGATAGATGTTTCTAAGGAGGCTGTCGAAAAGCATATGGAATGGAGCCGCCTGGTGGAAGAATTTCCGTGGATACTATTCTATTCTATTGACAAGAGAGAGCAGGTCTGTCTACTCCATGCATTTCCATAGGCAGTCTAACTCACAGCTGTAGTGGCAGAGGTAGACATTGAGGATTCTCACCGTGACAGATGACACAATGGAGGGAATGGCAAATGTGATGACTGGTGCAAGTCACCTCCCCGTTATAGCTGGTCCATATCACAGTCAAGGGCCCCGTCCTCCAGCTCCAGACGATACTGATAACGGAGTAGCTGCAGCCAAGGACTTTCCTCCCGTCTTTTGATTCTGGATTTCCCCAAGCTTCCCATGCTCCCTAGCCAAAACAAAGCAAAACAAAACCTCCGGTTTATTTAATTTACTCTTAGCCAGATGCATTGCTGTTTTCTGCCCCCTTTGCTACACCCCTAAAAATGTTAATTGTTGGTTTGAGTGGTTCAGCATCTTGAGTTAAAACCAGCCCTGTGTTATGCTTTGTGAGTCTTTGTTGCTTTTATAGAGGATTAACTCCTTATCCTGAGGAAAGAAAGGCTCTTTTGAAAGCTTTTGTGACAGGTATTATATAAGACATATTAAAAATCTGTGGTTTTGACAGTCTGCTTCAGTTATGACAATCTGCTTTTTAACCTTCTCTTGGGGAAGATGAGTAACACTTTAAATGGGTCACGCTGTTCTGGAGTGGCACAAAACAGTGGTGAGGGAAGAAAGTTTGAAGCTATAGGAGAAAATATGGGACCGTTTCTTTAGAAGAATGTAACTCTTAAACTTTAAAAATTAAGTCATTTTTTTTAGAGACTAAAAGCTTGTAGGCTGCAATAAAACATGTTGCCTTTGAAGTTACATGTTAAGTCTTACAAACTTAAAGTGGGGTTATGCTAAATTTATGGAATCCTGAGTAGTCCCCTGATCACTAAAGGACAGCGTCTGTTACTACCTAGAACAATACATAACTTCCTGTTAGACATTTTGGGATTGGAGCATGAGTTAAGTGTATAGTGGCATTGCCTAGTATATACACAGTACACAGTACATAGAACATACCAAGACACGTCTGAGGAAGAGCCATTTCAAATCAATGTGAATTTGAAAATGGGGGAAAAAGCAAGTGTGTGGTTTAATGTATTGTTTCTTATAAACAAATGCTGGAGTCTTGCCAGCCTTGTTGATGCCACAACATATATAGTAGAAGGGAAGCTCAGTAAGCAACAAAGGTGGCAGATGGAACGTTTCCTAGTGGCTTAGGCCACAGGGACTCTTGAAAATATTTTATATATACATTCACCAAGAAAAGATTAAAAACCTTTTGCCTACAAATTAGATCTGGCTCTCTGATTTGACTGTTTATGAGCTGCGAGACATGAATGTATGACTTTCCTTTCCTGCCAATGTAAATTAAAAGATTAGCCCCAAATAGTCTTGCTAGTCTGTTCAGCTAGCATTCTACTTCAGTGACTCCAGCAGTTCCAGGAAAAATTATATGTATATATTCTTGAGTAAACATATTGAGAGAAATAATTCTATTGGTTAAATTCTGAAATCAAATCACCCACATGGCTCATTTTGTGTTTCCTAATATACAATGCTGATCTATTTATATGTATATGTGTGTATCTATCTATCTATCTATCTATCTATATATATATATATATATATTTGTATCCTCTTTGGTAAGCACTGAAGAGGATGTATGTAGTTTGTAATGCCAGTGATGGGGACTGGTTGCATACCAGTTTTCACATCAGATGTAAAAGGCTAATAATAATAATAATTGTATTATTAATATATTAATTAATATATTATTTATATGTTTATTATTAATTATATATTTATTGCTATTATTATTTCAAAAAGACAAAATTACTTTATCCTACTCTAAAGGAATGCTTAGAACAAGGCTAAGACAAAATGGTTTCAGTATTTAGGGGGAAAGTGCATTAAGTCCCATAATTTGTACTACCTCGATGTGCTTTTGAGATGCTACCTAGTATCTACAAAGTTTGTTATTGCCATCCAATACATTGCACACTTAGAAACACATCATGTCGTGCTGTTGTATTTTCCTATCTCCTTCATAGAGCATTCATTTTCACAGCAGGTGAGTATCCATTTGTATACTAAGGTAATCAATCAAGGCCACTTTACTTAGAGGCCACCTTGTGACCCATTCGTCACCTGAGCAGACCATGATCTCTGCACAGTGAGGGGCCACCATGCAGCACATGGTGGCAGAACTCCCAGGGCACCAGGGCCTGGGAGAGGGGGGTCCTCCTGTGTGTGGGGGACAGAAAGCCATCCCATAGTTCATTTCCTTGTCTTTCCCTTTGAGTCAATAGCTATGGGGAAAAACCAGGACTGGAAGTATGAATTATACGGAGATTGGTTCATATGGTCGCCTCTAAAATGACCTGAAGTGACTCGGGGTCTTTCAGCAAATGTCTGCTCCACTGTGTGCTCATATGTGGAGTGAAACGGTGGGTTTGGCCGGTGCTTCCAGACAGAGTGAAATATTGGAGTGATTTCTGTAAGATCTCAGATACCCTTGGCAATCCTTGTGTGTTTCACGTCAGCTTCTGGAAGGTGTTATAGTTTAATGTGAGATAGCCCTCACAGGCTTGTGTGTTTGAACCTGTGGTTCCCAGCTGGTGGCCTGCTTTGGGAGGTGATAAGCCAGTTAAGTTCATCGCTGGGGTGCAGGCCTTGGGGATTATAGCTTTACCCCGATCCTCTTAGAGTCAAGCTCGATCCCATAACTAGAGCGTTAGCCACTGCCACGTCTTTCCTGTCACGGCAGACTGTATATGCCCAAACTCTGAGCCAAACTGAACCGCTCCTCTCTTATGACATTTCTTTTCAAGGATTTTTATCAGGGATGAGAAAAGTAAGGAATACGGATGGATCAGTCAAGTCCAAATTCTGTACTGATTGCACCGTGACGCTACCTGGCTTGTAAATAGGGAAACTCAACGGTAAGCTTAGATTTTGACATTTGAATCTTAGCATTACCACTTCGAAATAAATGACACTGGACAAAATAAATAATCCTCCAAACATATTCTCTTCTTCTGTAAAATGGGGATAGAAATACTGAATATCAGTCATTTATGAAGATTAGAAGTAATATATATACAAGATATGACATATCTTGTATACTGTCCAAAACCTGGTAACGACTACTATAGTATCTGTAGTAACAGTCTGAAAGTGAATATGGTTATTCTTTAAGTAGCAGATACATGAGAATATTACCAATGAGTTTTCTGTTATAAATGTCTCTCAAATTGTAACCATCTTCCTTTTACAAAGCAAAAGAGGTTAAACTAATAAATGTATCAGTCCTCAATGACATCAGTGGTCACAGTTCTCTCACTGTATCTGTCAACCTAGACTGTGACTGAACTCAAAGTGTCTAGTTTGTATTATTACTCCCTAGGACAGGCACCTGTGTGAACAGCTCGGGAAAAACTAGTCACAGTGATTATTCTATTTATTTACTAGATAAGAAGAAATACTGAAGCATTTTCTGCTACATCTTGGGAACATTTAGGCACAAGTAGTTCCAATTATTATAATATTAAATGAGAGACTTGGTTGGATTTCTTAAACACATGCATCCAATGTAATTTAAAATATTACAATCAATGGCTTTTCTTTAGTAATAAAATCACCACATATTCCCTAAGCAGGTGCTACTCAAAATGCTTTCTATAGTAATTCAATTGCATTATACTCTGAAAAGAACTGTGAGGTAGATATAAATTATGTATAAGCAGAGCTTAAATTGGAACACAAAATGCTTATTTTCATATGCTAATTTTTGAATTAAATAATATGAAAAGAGAGCTTGTATTGTATGAACATCACTGTGAATGATAAAGCTTCCGATGCAGCCTGACCCAGGTCCCTATGCTGGCAATTCAAAACCAGCAAGTGATTATGCAGTAAGTGATGAAAGAGTGGCAAACTGTTGAATAAAGACACAACTTTCTTTTGATGTACTTAATAATTTGATTCATGGGAAATTGAATGTATATTAGCATTCTGTTCACATATGTCTCAGAATCTAGTTTTGGCTTCAGGTGATTACATACAGCTTGGACACTATTTACTGTCAATGGATGTGGAACATTCGAGGCATTTGAGGTTGAGTCCACGGTTTGTTCTGCCCATCTCAAGTCACATGCATCTCTTACCTCCTTCTCAGCAGAATGATTCAAACAAGCCCCACTACCACATGGATTTTGAAAATGCACACTAGCATTTCTTAGAGTCTGGGGAAGCTAGCTTCAGAGGCTGGAAGTCCTGTCAGATATTAGCATGTAATGCTATAATAAATGGGCATAGAAATATGTACATAGTTCTGAAAGGACTTACAAATGAGAGGGACCAATCAACTCTCACTTTGGAAGCTGAAGAGGAAATCACCTGGAAACCACCTCCAATTGGGCTGTGAAGGTTGAATACACCAGGCAGGAAAACGGGGATGGCCACTGTAAGAAGTTTGGCTCTGAAACTCAATCTGGTACCCAGCAGGCTCATGTGTTTGAACTCTTAGTCTCCTGCTTTGGACTTGACTTGACCTGACTAGGGCAACAGAGAATGAAGAAGGCAAGAAGAAATAGCAGACACAAATAACATGAAGCCCTGTGTGAGGTAGCACACACCTATAATCCCAGCATTCAGAGAGGCAGAGGCAGGCGGATCTCTGTGAGTTCAAGGCCAGCCTGGTCTACAAAGCAAGTCCAGGACAGCCAAGGCTACACAGAGAGCCTTGTCTCGAAAAACAACCAAAACAACAACAACAAACCAAAATACTCAAATAACATGAAGCTGGGATGAAGCTGTCGGTGCTCTTGGATGGAGCCGCACCTGCCACAGCGTTTATTATGCACAGCATGAACAAGGGAGTGGTTTTGCTAATCTCAGTAGGGTCTCTGCAGGGGGAGGGACCAAGGTGTGTGTGTGGGGACCCTTCCCTGGCCAAAGGTCGAAGGGTCAGAGTC
This sequence comes from Acomys minous, assembly GCF_964271855.1. Classification (NCBI taxonomy): domain Eukaryota; kingdom Metazoa; phylum Chordata; class Mammalia; order Rodentia; family Muridae; genus Acomys; species Acomys minous. Next base: position 55,442,093 of record NC_140496.1, on the reverse strand, counting down.
ATTCTAACATGGACCTTCAATGTCTAGGTGTAGGTGTTGTCACACACACCCCCAACTGAGGGGGTAAGGAGTAGGGAAGGGAAGGAAGGACACAATCAGCTGCTTCTTTATTTACACAGGTTTTCAGAACAAAAACAGACTAATGATTACCCAAACGGTACAGATTATCATGTTTCAGTTATTACATGTCCAGGGTTACAAGTTCAGTCACAATTAGAAAATACGAACAGAACAGATTTTATTATTGTTGTTAGCCCTATAACTCCAATTCAAAGAATCTCAAGAATGTCTTCTCCAAAGCAAACTCGTTTATTATATGACAGCCCGCTTTTAGGCTGGTGATGTTTGTAGTTTTAATGCATTCCAGACAAACAGAAACTATCTGAACCAGTCCTTTTATGAATAGCAAATATCAACACCTAACTTCTTTTACTGTATGTTTCATCATCTATGCTATAAAGTAGGAAAAGTTTATTTTAATCACTCTATCTTGCTGAGTTTTATTCCTCTAGGGGTGTACCCTGTATGACCCTCCTATCTTTAAACTAGATTTTCAGAGAGCTCTAAGCCAATTATTAAAAGAGACCTTGAATCTGTAACCTGTTCTCCGGGCCAGTCAGAGTTTCCCAATTGTCTCTGTTTGTCCCACACCAATTATACTGTTCGAGTTAGCTCAGGGGCGGAACCTACCCCACCCCCACCCCCACCAGATTCCCGGAGTAAAGGCCTCGCCTAGCTCTGTCCTTATCTCTGCTTAATGATCTCCAGGGCGTAAGGAAGACTTCCAAATACTGGCCAGATAAAGTTAATGTTAGGGGGGAAAAAAGTTAATGTTAGGATTTTCCTAAAAACACACAATTTTCCTCAGGAAGAGACATCAAATGAATCATAATCCAGAAAGTTCCCACAAGTGCAACACTCAGAGACCAAAACCCAAAGATGAGAGATATACTGACAGTGATTGCAGCAGCTGGCTGGGTTTTGCCGGAACTGTCAACAGGTGTGCTGGCTTCCTGACTCTCACCGTTTTCAGTGGCTATGGCCGTAGGGGGAGCAGTCTCAGGCTGCAGTCCTGCAGGGCATGGAAGCTGTGGCCGAACCTTTCTGAACCTACTTGATTTCACTGAAGGTCAACCTCTCAGCAGTGTTCTTTTTTTTTTTTTTTTTTAAAGATTTATTTATTTGATATACAGTGTGCTGCCTGCATGTACACCTGCACACCAGAAGAGGGCATTAGATCACATTATAGATGGTTGTGAGCCACTGTGTGGTTGCTGGGAATTGAACTCAGGTCCTCTGGAAGAGCAGTCAGTGCTCCGAACCTCTGAGCCATCTCTCCAGGCCAGAGTTCATTCTTGGACCTGAGTCGGAGGCACTAGACATGGCTGTGCTCATGTCAACAGTACGCATTGTCCCAGGGCTCACCTGCTCCCCACAGTTTCCCAACGGCAGGGCTGTCGCACTGAGATGTAAGCAAACTGTTTAATGTTCCCACTGTCGTGGGCAGGAGCCACTCCATTTTAAAACTATGAACCAAAATAAATCATTCCTCTGCTGGTTAGCTTTTGCCAAAAATGAGAAAAGTACCTACTCTGGTCTTTCTAGGCAGGGGCGGTTGTTCAGGGGCTTTGAAGGTAGTTAAGCAGTCAAGGGTAATTGCTGCTAGCAAACATTTGGTTAATAGTGGAGAAGGCTAAAGAAATACGTAGTTGGCAAAGCCCATAAGTGCTGAGATAAGAACTTCATGTTGTAAGCAATAGAGATTTTTTTTCCTTTTGCATGAAGACAAATAAAAAACATATAGTGTGCATTTTAGAAAGGCAGACCTAATAAACACAGGTTGATAATGCAGCCCCAGGAGAGCGACGTATGGCTGTCCATGGATAATAGTAACTGCTTCGTCAAGAGGTAAGGGTAAAGCGAATTAAAATAATTATAATCACCTTTCCCGTCGTTTCAGCATAGTGTCTGCTGAACCCTGCTATTTAAGATGCCAGAAGCCTGTGCTGTGGGCATTCTGCCTGCCTGTGAACAGTAACAATGCCTTAGCGTCACTACATTATATCTCTGTCTGCCTTGACAACTAGCACTAAAGGAGGCAAAATTTTCATTTCTAAACTTCCGGTCCCAATTGCCAGGGGCTAAGGAATTCCCTTCCTCGCCAGCAGAACCATCTCATAATCTCCAGCAGTTGGGAAAGTAGCTGTTAGCAGAGCGGAGCCCTTCTCCGTCCTCGGTGAAGGGAGCGGGAGTCGCAGGGAACTCGGTAGTTGCTCCAGCACTTGATATTATTACTTCTTACCGAACAGTAGATGCGTCACTGCAAAGCGTTCAAAAGCAACCAGAACCGGGGGTAGGGGAGGATGGCGGGGGGGTGGGGGGGGGAAGCGGGGGGCGGGGTGTAGGTATGGAAGAAGCAAGAATGATGTACTTGGAAACAGAGGTCTGACAGAATCTTTGCTTTGTTTTCCTCCCGGATTTTCTCTACCAACAGACAAGCAAAACTTATTAGCATGTGATTTCAATGTGGACACATAACAGCAGAATTAAGGAAGGGCACTCACTAAGCAGACAGGACCCTCCCACGCACGCATGTCCGCAGACTCTCAGCCTTTGCGCTAATGTAAACAGCACTGCTTACAGTCAGTCTTGTTTCCTAAAATAGTAAACATTCAAGTGTTTCCATGGAGAGATCTGACGTGGGGAGGTTAGTGCAAGAATGTGCTCTGAATACCCACGGAGGAGAAGGAGAGCCTTGTGGGGAGTCGTAGCTTAGGCATCGCCACAGCTTCATATAAGGAGATCTTGTTTTGTATTTTTAGAGCAGCTTTTCAGTTCCTCCTCTTACAGCGATGAATGCTGAACTGGAGACTCATTTACAAGCCCTCACTCAGCATTACTCTCTCCCAGTCATAACTTTCACGAGTACCAAGTCGCGTCGCTGGAGTGAGGCTTCCCAGTGGCAGCAGCCATAGCTTTTGAGGTGCAAAGGAGACAGAGTTGGGGAATTCCGTACAGCTTCACCCGCAGGATTCACGTACCGCCTAGGGTGCTGATAGTTGAAGACGTATGAACTAGTTTTTGTCTTTCAGCGGTTATCGCTTGTGAAAACCACCTAAGGCAGGAGATGTAAGCAACAGAGGAGGAATCATTGTGGACTGGGCATAGGCAGCAAAGGTTGTGGTCTGTGAGGCGTGAAGGGGATTTAAATGAGTGGACACAGAAAGGGAAAACACTGGTTTAGTCATTCAATGACTGTTTACTTATATCTGTTGCAAATAACTTATCAGTATGGCCTAGGGCACAAATAAGGGACAAGGGGAGATTATAATGTATTTTAAAGCTGCAACCACGAAGCTGGGCAGAATCTAAACTAATCTAAACCTTTGACCTCAAAACTGACATGTAAACCAATAACTTGTCAATCTGACGGCTTCTTCCCCAAATATCAACTGTCCAGCTACCAGCTCTTCCAACCCTGTCCTTCTGCCCAGCTGATGGCCAAACAGCACTTTATTGACAGCTGCTACATCCACTCAAGGTATTCCTCCACATATATCTAGAAAGATAGTGATCTAAGTACCTTAGGAGTGCTGCCTTAGTCCAGTTAGGATGCTGTAACAAAATGCCATGCACTGGGAAGCTTAAAAACAGGAGAAACTTATTTCTCATGGTGTGGAGGATGGGACGCTCAAGGCTAATGAGAGGGTAGCACATACAGACTAGAAACGCGAGACAAAGAGACAATTCACATTCTAGCTGGACAGAGCCAGGCAGACTCATCATATTACTAAGGCAAACCAGTTTCTAACTTATGGATTATTTCTTTCTGGAACATTCCATTTAGTACTTTTGGACTACAGCTGACTATAAGTAACTAAAACCGTGCAAAGCAAAAATGTGGATAAGGTACACTATAGGTAAGAGGGAGATGTCAACCAACTTTCCCTGAGGTAAATAATTTCAAGATTCTTTTTCAGCATGAAGAAAGAGTATCATTTGCTCATTTTTATGTATTCTCTGAGAATGTCATATACACAATGTGTTTTGATCTTATCCACTTCTAACTCTTCCTAAACCCCTACTTCCCCTACCCAGTGTCATTCCTTCTCCTCTTCTTTCTTTTCGTATAATTCACTAAGCCCACATTCAATGCTACCCAAATGTACATGGCCACTGGAGCATGATCAACTTAGCAGGGGCGACAACCCTAAAAAATCCCTAACTTTCCCTCCCCAACAGCTATCAACAGCTTGTCCCCAGCAAGAGGCAGGCCCCTTCCCCATTCAAGCTGGACTGTTGACTGGGCTGCACTTGGCAAGGTCTTATTCAGGCAGCCACAGCTGAGTTCCTGAGTGCAATGGTGCTGATGTGTCTGGGGAACACGGTTTGACAGTTGTCCCCCTTCCTCTTCCATGATGGCCCTGAGCCTTGGGTACAACAGGTGTGATACAGTCATTTCACTTAGGGCTGAAGACTTGGATGCTTACTATGTATTTTGAATACATATAGCTATAGATCTACTTGCCTATACTCTAAGTCTCTGTATTAAATGCAGTCCACTGCGAAAAGAAATCTCTCAAGTTGACGATATTGACCGTCACAGACAGGTGGCTGTGGGTATCTGAGAGAAGAACTCCAGAATTTCTAGGATATAAATTGGAAGCCACTTGTGTGATGATCAGTCAAGAAAGATAACACTGGAAGGGTATGGAAAGTGGTTAAAGGGTCTAAGACTGAGCATCAACTGAGCATGCACAAAAGACTAGAGAGCATGGCTCTTACTATACAAATCCAGTTATGTAAGAAATGTGTTATGGTCTACAAACCAGCTTACTATTGCCCTAGTTCCCATCTTATTCAAGTGTAAGTCTTGGAAGCTTCTAGCCTCTGTACAATCTAATGTAGGCCTAGAATGTTTTCAGTCTCTGAGACTTTTTGCTGAATAAGCTCAGCCTTTTTTGTTGTTTCTGAACTCTTGCTGGCTGGTTGAACTCAACTGAACTCAACTGTTCTGGCTCAAAATCCTCTCCTAGCTGACTGATTCAATCTGGCTTGTCTCTCGGCCTCTGACTGAACTTGCTCTGCTTGGCTCTAACTTTGGCAGTCTGTTCTAACCTTCTGGCTCCTTCTCATTCTCTGGCTTGTTCTGTCTTCACCTGCGTCTCATTTGTTCTTTCTTCAACGTCTCTCTGTAAAACTCTCCTGCCTCTGAATTCCATGAACTGAACTGCCACAAACTCAATTCTATTGCACTCCCTCTCAACTCACTCTCAACAGAACTGCCTGAGCAGAAGTAACTAGAACTCAGAGACCTGCATGTCTCTGTCTCCTGAGTGCTGTACCACTGTGCCTAGGCCTAAGCTTTTCTTTACCTAAAACTTGCTCTATACCAGGCTGGCCTTGAACTCAGAGACCTGCTTGCCTCTGTCTCCTGGGATTAAAGGCTTAGCTGTACTTCAGCTGGATCACACAGACCTAGAAGGTCTTTGGATGTGATCTCTTGCCAGAGCAACCATGTTCTGAATTAACATTCCTTTACACTCAAGCTGTCAGGAAGTTGAATTTCATCAGTTTGCTATTTCCCCTCTCCTCTCTTGTGTAATGCCAAGGTTGAAGGTTCCTAGATTTCACCAGGTATGAAAGCATGGGGTGAGGCACAACTCTGACCATTGGTTCCCTAGTGACATGCCCTTGCACATTTGTTTGCAAACCCCAACAGTTGGCTAACACTGAAGTCATCACTGAGATAAGAACACAGGGCAGGGATCTGGAGGTAGGAGCAGGGACCTAGGAGAATTCCTGCTTCCTGACTTGCTTTTCATGGCAAGACCTATAGCCCCAGGGTAGCACCACCTGCAGTAAGTTGCTCCTTCAAGCATTAATCATCAGTCTAGAAAATGCACCACAGGCTTGTCCATAGGCCAAGCTGCTGAGGGCATTTCCTCAGTCGAAGTTCCCTCTTCCAAAATGAGTCCACCTTTTCTTCAAGCTGACAGAAAAGTAGGCAGCACAAACCTTTTGTTTCCTTTTCGTCTTCTATGAGTTGGCATAAATGCAAGCCCATTGGCTCACATATATAGCAAGGTGACTCTCATATCTGCTGCACCTTTGCTGTCTCTACAGGAGAAGGTACTACTTCACATGGAAATAGCTGTAATGGCTTTTTAGCAGATCATCCTGTAGCCATCCAGAAACGTCTCTGAACTTGCTGTCTGTGTGTAGCACAGCTCAGTTTCCTGGAATAGTTTCCTTTATGCGATTTTCTGCTCAATACATGACATTATTATGCCCAATTCGTTTGCTTTAGTCAAAATACTATAAGTGCTACCTGCTGAGGCCCTCCATGGATGGCCAGTTGTAGAGAATTAGATGAACAGGAATGAATATGGGCATCCCCACTGCCCCCTTCACCTACAGGTGAACACTGTGCTTACCCCATCTTCCAACATTAATACCATTTTCTTTGCTTGGACGCTTCTTTTCTCCTCTCCTTCCATAGAGCCCTTTCAAGTGCTGTTCCTGCCCCCTCCAACTCTCAGTCCCCACTAGTCTCAATATTTTTCTCTCACACTAGATTGTGTCTGTACCATTTACTCAGCCATCTGTTCTAATTACCTGTGCCTGAGGACTCAGCAAAACCAGAAAAGACATCATGTTTGTGTAAATTCATGCTGACTGGCTGACATTTTTAATTCGTACTTCTAGTTTTTTTCGTAATGAAACTCGCTATTTAATAACTTAAGGTCAAAGGCTCTGATGTTTTCTATCTTAACTTGCATTCCACTAACATGCATGAGTGTAATCTGTAGAAATACTGGAAATCTCCCGTTTTTCAAGTCCAAGTTTCCAAATGCTACATTAATTGATGGGAAGTGCCATTGTTTTTTTCCGCAGTGCATGGAGACCATGTACCCGTTCACGTGCTATCACAAAGTCTAACTGGCTTTACTTGGTCATTCTTTGACTTCTTTTTGTTTCATCTTATATGCCCAAACCATTTTGGGGGCGGTGCAGTGCTCTCAGTAATTAGAGCAGTCAGGGCAGTGAAACCGAACCCAGCGGGTTTGGAACGTGGGGGTTTCCTACTTTTTATCCTCTTGGAAACTCCGTCCTAAGCCAGAATTAGATGTTAGAAACATGGCAGCTCCATCGCCACACAGTGGTACACAGTGGGGCCAAGAGAAACTTCTCAGACTTGGGAAGGTACCCCCCAAAAACACAACATACAAAATGCTGACACAATAATACTTGTTCACCACAATGGGAATATTGTCCTTCCTCCCTCTCTCCCTCCTTCCTCCGCCCACCCATTTCTTTTTAATTTTTTGGGACAGAGTAGCCCCTTGTATCCTAGAACTCACAATATAACCCCAGGCTGATTTTCAACCAGTGTCAATCTTTCTTCCCTAACCATGTGAGTGCTGACATAACATGCTGGCATGAGCTACCATCCCCAACTAGGGAACAGCTTTTCAAATTCAACATTTAATTTCTGATAGATTAATTAATTTTTGATAGATTTTTCATTATTTATATAACTTCTGACCTCTTTTTCCTTTCAAAATTATTTTATGCATATGCGTGTTTTGCCTGCATGTGTATCTATGCACCACATTCGTGCAGTGTCCGTGGAGAGCAGAAGAGAACATCAGTTTTCCTGGAACTAAAGTTACAGAATGTGGTGAGCCATTGTGTGGGTGCTGGGAACTGAACCTGGGTCCTCGCCAAGAGCAGTAAGAGCTCTTAACACTGAGCCATTTCTCCAACCCCCAAAGAACTTCTGATATTTTTTCTGAGGTTTCCTTTTTTTGCCTTTTCTTTTTCTGAAGCCAACTTATAGAGTAGTTCTAATTCAGTGATTTTCAAAGCAGAGCTCTGCAGCAGCAGCAGCAAGATCCGGGAATTTGTTCTGAATGCAAATTCTCAGGACCCACCCCAGACCTATTGACTAAAGGAGAAACAGGCAGAGTCAGGTGCAAGCGATCTGATCAGCATTTTAATACCCACCCCCTAACACACACACACATACACACACACACACACACACACACACACACACACACACTCACACACACCTCATTCTCATGGATACTACAGTTTGAAACTGTTGTTTGTATTTTAAAACTTCATACTGCTCATCAGGAATGAAGGAACCAGATGTTGGTAGCTTCATGTAAGGTTAGCCACCTACATAGCAACAACTGGAGGACTAGGTGCTTGCGAATGTGATCATTGCTCATTTTTATTCTTTCTTTCATTCTCTTTTGGAGACAGGGTCTTAATTGTAGCCAAGGCTAGCCTCCAACTCCACACGTACCTGAAGATTACCTTGGACCCCTCATTCTCTTGTTTCTATGCCCTCCCTGCTAGGATTGGAGGCATGAGTCTCCCCACCCTGGTTGACAGCATTCCCGTATTTTTAGAGCAAACTACCAATACAGCCCGCTGATAACTTAAAACTGCGTAATATGAAACCCATTCTCAAATCTGCCTTCAGTAAGTCTTAGAAGTAATCATTCCCATATTAAGTCATCACAAAAATCTCCAGTCTCACCTTACTCACACACATTGCTCCAGTCATAAACGTATGGGATGCATGTGTGTATGGAATTGTGTTTTCTAAAATTCACATTATACAAGAAACTAGAAAAATTTCAAAATTTGTGATTGGCCATTTACAGGCTGTCTCCCAGCCTGTATTTTATCTCCCCAATTTTCAAAGTTATTCTGTGCGAAATTGGGGATTACTTTCTGCAAAAGTTTAATAATATTTAAGCAATGCATATTTGAAGTATATATTTTTGTTCTTTTTACTGCCATATACTAACATCTAACCTCCATCTACAACTAAGTCTACAACTCTAAGTGCTCAATTTCATGAGCTTTGGCAGCTGCACAAACCCAGGAGCCCATCATTCAAGACATGGAAGAGAAAATCACTACTGCCCCAGAAAACATCTTTGTCCTCCTAGTCAGGGTCACTATTGCTGGTGATGACGCATTGTCATCATTTTTAAATCTAGAAAAAAATTAAAGAAAATATTCAATGAAAAATATTAAAGGCAATACATAAATAGTCATTGGTCTGAATCCAACTGCCTCATAGTATAATACAGAATAAAATGTCTTTACTTAGTTCCTTCCATTCCATTTTGTTTTTTTTTTCAAGATTTATTTATGTAGTTAGATACTTTGTTTGCATATACATCTGCACATCAGAAGACAGTGTCAGACAGGTGTGAGCTGCCACATGGGTGCTGGGAATTGAACTCAGGACCTCAAAAGAGCAGTAAGTACTCTTAACCATTGTGCCATCTCTCCAACCCTTGCTTTCTTTCTAGGGGAGCCACTGGTAACTACAAATTGTGAGGAAGGTGGTGATACAGATCATAAAATGTTAAACTTACTGTAGTGTTTCATCTGTTTTATTTTTAAACTTTAAGCTTCAACCTTTTTCTTTAAAATCTACACAGCATGATCTTTTGACTATGATCAAATTATTTTAAATACCAATGATCATGTGAGGGCCAGTTCTGGCAGGTTAGCTCACTATTGATTTTTAACGTAGTTTTGGTGCACTTTGTCTAGGGGGGAATGGAATGTTTCCTGCCTGTCCATCACTGTGGTGAGTCCAGAAACTCCGCCCTTCTATTGCTCAGTTTCTTATGACTGTCAAGCTCACGTACCTAGAGGATACAAAAATGCAGCCGTTTTTACTTGAAATCCCATTTTATGGTCTTAATCAGACAATTAGAACCTGTGTCTTAAGTTCTTAAATTATATGTGCAAAGTTATGTTGCAAACAAAGCTACAGGATTTGGTTGAGGTGATTGTAACAATGACAATAGCCCCAGCCTCACAATTTTAGAATTGAAAAGTCGTCAGTTAGGGACCCCAGCTCCTGCTCTGGAGGATACTGTTGCTCCTCTGGTATTTGCCTCTCAGGCCAGGAAGTGAATTTCTTACTGGCAACAGTTGGCATCATCTGAGTCCCGTTCAGTCGATGTTCCAGGTTCCTAGCTTTTGTGCATGAAGTTCTGTAGGAAACTTAACTGGATGATAGTAAAACCTGGTACTAACTATGCCAGTGAATTTCCAGCCCTAATTCTCCAGTATTTGACACTCTCAAAGCAGCGCCTGTCTCCACTCTTCCATTTCCAAAAGGAGTCGTCTACCAGAACCTGAAAGACAATTGGTAATAAACTCCTCTCAGGAGGCCTCAAGCGTGACAAGGCTTATTCTCTCGTTATCTGTAAAATCTTGATTATCAGATGCAGTCACCTGGTGTTTGCTGGACTCTTCCCTCTCTCAGGTGCCTGCATTGTGCACTGTCCACTCCCCACTCCAAAAAAGGGCAAAATACCTAGGCCTATTACCCCCGCTCCTCCACCCCCCCGCCCCCATCCCCCCACATTGAAGGAAGAAACACTAGACTCCTTTCTTAGATCCATTCAACAGTAGGAAGGGTCCAACCTTAGCTTGGTTGGCCTTAACAAACTCGCTCAACCTGTCCCCTCTGCTTATCACGCTCTCCCCACCCATCTCTGCAGCCGGGAACCCAGAGCCGGACTGAATGAGGAAAGGAGGTGGGGCGGTGGCACAGCGGTACCTAGTGGCACCGCCGGGCCACATCCAGTGTACGTGGCACTGGCTATTGACCGACGGGGTGGGGACTGGGCTTTCTCCTCCCTGGGAGGAGTCTCAAGACGTCCAGCAGAGGAGGGAGATTCCTTGAAAGGACCAGGGCGTGTATTTGATGAGATCTTATCAGAGAGAGTTAAAGCAGCCTGGCGCTGGCGTTATATCTCGCTTTCTATCCGTTTCACCGGGCTAGCTGGGGGAACTTGATTGAGGGCGAGGCGAGGCGCTCGCCAGCTCGCATGCGCTGAGCCGCAGCAGTCGGACTACAACTCCCAGAGGAGTCCCCGGGCAGGCCTCCTGCCCGGCGCCATCTTGAAATCTGATGCTTCATCTCCCGGGCTTTGCGTCAGCCTTGAGCCGCCACTACTGTCCAGGAGCCTAGCCTGCCGGCCCGGGAGGACGCAGAGGACACAGCGGCGGCCCGCGGGAGAGACAGCTGTGGGGCCCTGGTGGCGACTTCGCGCAGCCTGTGCCCTGGCACTCAGCATCTCCCCTCTGTGTTTCCGCGCCCGCCCCCTGGCCGAGGGGCGGGGCTGGTCTGGTGGTACCCAGAGCCTGCGCGCGCTGTGGTGTGCCACTGCCCATTGAGGATCCGGGACTGGGCCATGCTAACTCCAGACCACCGAGGTGGGAAGAGGACCGCATCCCAGAGCCGGTGAGCTCCCCGCAGCTGTGGCCGTTAGAGAGAAGCTCGGCACCCTCCCGGAGTGAAGATGAAAGAGATTTGCAGGATCTGTGCCCGGGAGCTGTGTGGAAACCAGCGGCGTTGGATCTTCCATACCGCGTCCAAGCTCAACCTCCAGGTTCTGCTTTCGCACGTCCTAGGCAAAGATGTCTCTCGTGATGGCAAAGGCGAGTTTGCTTGCAGCAAGTGTGCTTTCATGCTCGATCGCATCTATCGATTCGATACTGTTATTGCCAGGATCGAAGCGCTTTCTATTGAGCGCTTGCAGAAGCTGCTGCTGGAAAAGGACCGCCTCAAGTTCTGCATTGCCAGTATGTATCGGAAGAATAACGATGAATCTGGGGAGGAGATCAAGGCGGGGAGTGGGACGGTTGACATTTCCGGCTTGCCAGATATGAGGTACTCCGCACTGCTCCAGGAAGACTTTGCCTATTCAGGGTTTGAGTGCTGGGTAGAAAATGAGGATCAGATTCAGGACTCACACAGCTGTCATGCTTCCGAAGGCCCCGGAAACCGACCCAGGAGATGCCGTGGTTGTGCAGCTTTGCGGGTTGCGGATTCCGACTACGAAGCCATTTGTAAGGTGCCTCGAAAAGTGTCCAGAAGTATTTCTTACGGCCCGTCTAGCAGGTGGTCTACCAGCATTTGCACCGAAGAGCCGGCATTGTCAGAGGTTGGGCCGCCAGACTTACCAAGCACAAAAGTACCCGCGGACGGAGAAAGCATGGAGGAAGGCACACCGGCTTCCTCTGTGGAATCTTTGGATGCTAGTGTTCAGGCTAGCCCTCCACAACAGAAAGATGAAGAAACGGAGAGAAGTGCGAAAGAACTTGTAAAGTGTGACTGTTGCTCCGATGACCAGGCCCCACAGCACTTGTGTAGCCACAAACTGGAGCTAGCTCTTAGCATGATCAGAGGTCTTGATTACAAGCCCATTCAGAGTCCTCGAGGGAGCAAGCTTCCTATTCCAGTGAAATCCAGCCCACCTGGAGCCAAGCCTGGCCCTATCGTGACAGATGGAGTTAGTTCCAGTTTCCTTAACAGGCCTTTGAAACCCCTTTACAGGACACCTGTGAGTTATCCTTTGGAGGTTTCAGACCTACAGGAGCTGTGGGATGATCTGTATGACGAGTATTTGCCGTTCGGCTTCCAGGTATACACACTGGCTAAGTACAGTGCCTTTCTGATGTGCTGTCCACAGGGTTCCCGTGGCTTGTTTCCGCGATAGGATAATAATGGCCCAGGCTTGAAAAGAGTTAGCCAGTGAGCCCATTTGCCTGTGCTTTTTGCTTGTACCCCATTTAGCAAAGTGTAATTTACACTTAGTTATTTTTCATAAGCCTTTTAAACATTACCTGTTGAGTTTCCTATTGTCAAAATTGCATATGCCCCACCCCCACCCCCAGGGTTTCTCTGTGTAGCCCTGGCTGTCCTGTAACTTATTTTCTACACCGGGCTGCCCCGGAACTCACAGAGATCCACCCGCCTCAGCCTCCCGAAGGCTGGGACTAAAGGTATGTGCCACCATGACCGGCCAAAATTTCATATCTTTTACGTACCAAAAAATAAAGGTTTTTTTGTTGTTGTTGTTGTTTTATTTTTTTATTTTTATTTTTTATTTTTGCCTCCAGAAAGAAGACAGTTCATCTCACTTTTGGCACCAGAAGGCCTTCCCACCCACCCGCCCACTCCCATCCCTTCATTTTTGCTGTTTTTGTTTTTAGTTTTGTGCATGATAGCTTCTATTGTCATTCTGTGAGAGAGTTAGGTTCCTGACAAGTTCTCTCTGGAGCTTGAAGCTTTTCATCCCCCAGATACTTCAAAATGGTTAGGGCATAAGGTGAAATTTATTAATCCACAAGGAAAGTGTTATGAAGAGCACCTGTGCAGCTTCCTGAAAGCTAATGGTGACTTGTTCCTGGCAGTCACTTGGGAATTCAGATGCTGTCACTGTGAGCTAAGGTGGGAACGGAACAGGCAGCTTTCCTACTGGGTGCACGGGATGTTTGTTATTAAGGAGGGGCTCAACATACTCTTGACCTTTTTTTGTTTGTCTGGTTTGTTTTGTTTTGTTTGTTCGAGACAGGGTTTCTCTGTGTGTAGCCCTAGCTGTCCTGTCATCACTGTAGACTAGGCTGGCCTCCAATTCAGAGATCCATCCACCTGCCTCTGCCTCCCAAGTGCTGGGATTGAAGGCGAGCACCACCACCACTGCTGGCCACTCTTGACTTCTTAATGACTGGAGAATGGCAGTGAACTTAATTTGAGCTATTCATGACAGCCCAGCTGATTTCACAACACCCTTTTAAATTCAGCTACTTATGGGGACCTGGAAGATGCTACTTTGTTTCTATAGTGACACAGAATGCTAGATTCAATTAACTTTGTTAAGCATCCCGGCACAATTCATTTCACAGATTTCTGTAAGGTACCACAGCCTAGAAGTCACTGGGGAAACTTAGTCCTTGGTCAACAGGCGTCCAGAAGCTGAGATTCCAATTAAATGGAATTTTTTTTTTTGAGCCACAGTTAGGCCGCATGTAAAATTTGTACGCCAATAAAAACTTTAGCAGAAAGCACAAGAAATTATCAGAAACAACACATATGTAAGTGTTATTAAAAAGCAAAAACAGGAAAAAAAAACCCAAAAAACCAATGCTTTCATCTGTGTGAAATATTAAGCATTATATGCACAGCACTTGGTACTTTTTTTTCAATGGAACGTCACTGCCATGTTTGGCTGGAACAGTGTTTCTGTGATTGGACATAAATGCTACAAATTAAACACTTATATAACCCTTATATATAGGCAGGTTATGATAGGGAAATAAGTTGCTTTCTTCTCTAGACCACGGCTAATACTTCAGCAAGCTGAAGGCCTGAAGATTCCATGGAAAACAGTATTTTTTTTTTTTACCCCATATTTAATTGAAAAATACCTTGTGACTCAGCCACTTTTGGAGTTGTGAAAGATTTTCAAGACTGTTGGAAAGTTTCTGTGTAAATAAAAGCTCTTGTAGAGCAAAGATTTCTCGCTGGTTTCAGCCAAGACCTTTTAATTCTGTGCATTTAATTACCATTGCCCGAAGCATATCACCCTAGCCTGTTTTAAGCCAGCAGCCCACTTTCTGGATCCCAAAGATTCTAGGAGGATTTTCGGGTTTCTGTAAAGAAGACTGAATAAGTGTATCAACTGTGGTAATTGTATCCTTAGATCAAATCCCTGTTACAGTAACTGTGGGTGTTAGAGCTTTAAACTAGTGGGATATGAGCTGTCTGTTGTCATCTGGCTTCATTCTTCTCTGTGTGAAGAATAAGACATTGGGAGGTGAGAGAAAAATGACATTGAGCTTCAAGAAAGAGTAAGTGCTATGCTTTGTCTGATAGCTAAAGATGCAGGGGGAATCGTTACACTGAGCTCGAAGTGTTTGTAAACAAAATAATATATTTTGTTCTAGACCTTAATCTAATTGATTAAGACTGATTGACTTTTAGTCTCCTTATGAGCTATTTGTGCTGTTGCATAAAACCAAAGCCAGGTGGGACAAGGCAGATTGATTTTGTCTGTTTCCCTGAACACATCATGCAGGAAGAATTTTTAAATATGCAATTTTTGGTAGTTTTTTTTGTTTTGTTTTGTTTTTTGTTTTTGTTTTTGTATGTAGATACAAAAACCTTGAAAGCAAAATTTTTCTTAAAATAGGAAGGAAGCCTGAGGAACCGTTGTGTTTGGTCATTTTAATTCTTTTATTTAACCCTCCACTTAGCCCATTATCTATGTATTAAATTTCGGCCTGAAGATTCTTCCTAGGAGCTTTGCTGCGCTCCCAAGCCCTCCTCCCCCCGTCTCGTTCCGTACATTAAGGTAAACAGCAACCGTCTATTTCTCTTGCTTACCGATACTATGCAAATCTGTGGACTTTATGCCTGGAGACCCAGGCTCTTCAGCTTATGTGCTGTAAGGTTTGAGGTCTTGTTCTAAGCTACATCGGGGGTGTGGTCTCTTAGTAAACAGCAGAGCACAGAGCTCTGAGCCACCAGGCTCCTTTCTGTCTAAATTCAAAGACCATGTTTTTGCTTCAAACCTTACAATGTCAAGGTTTGTTTTTTTGGGGGCACTATGGTGAATTTGTCCCACTTCTACCATAGCTCCATATTTAGGCAGACCAGGCCCTTTGGAAAAGCTAGGCATTAGCTGCTAGTCAGAGGTTAGGCCTTTAATTTTATGTCTGCTGATGGTTCCTGTTTTCCTCTGATGATTAGCAGTAGGCTAGAAAACAATAGCAGTGTGAGATCTGTGCCTCCCTGTTGTAAGGATTAGAGCCTGCCAGGGAAAATGCTGCTAATCCAGAGGAAAGCACTGCTCTTTAGCCTTGTGCTGGGCAGCACTAGGCCTGGCCTCGGCTCTCCTTCTCAGACTGATAAAGAGTGCATACTAACTCAGACTTGAGAGTGATTCATCTGAAAGGACGTCATGACCAGGTCATGGTCTCAGGAGCCAAGTATCCGGGAGTGACCCTAATGCTGCTAAAGCCAGGATCACCGACGTCCAGCTCTGTAGATTCATCCCAGGACCCATAAGCTTATGTGCTTGGTACTTCACAAGAACTCAGTGACTTCCCTGACTCAGAGGAACTTAGTAAGTGCCCTCTGGGCTTCTCTGAAAAAGCATTTTCTCTGCTGTAAAGGAATAAGCCATGAAGAAAGGAGAACCGAGCACCTCCCATGTTTTAAGTAAGTCATTTTCAGAATCTGAGATGTTCATGGGAGATGCAGATTCCTCGCCTGTGGCATTCTTCTGCTTTAAAGTTGCCACTCACCGCCCTTGTGTTTATGTATGTGTAGATAGAGAAACCACATGTATGTGAATGTAAACATGTGCATTTACATACACATATACATGTAAATGATCTTGCTCCTAAGAGGGCTGCTGAGGATTTAGAATGTTGGGCAGAGCGGTAGGAGCCAGGCCTATTTTAGTTTGGCTTTGCATTTATTGATCTTAGTAAGCACAAACCTTTGATCCCTAAAATGTTCCTGACATTATGGTGAGCGATGGGTTTATGGGAATAAAAGCTGTGTCATCAACTGCAATTTAGTTTCTCCTGGACACTTGTTGATTGATTGTGTGTGTGTGTGTGTGTGTGTGTGTGTGTGTGTGTGTGTGTGTGTCTTAAATAGCTTAGCCTACCTTTTCTAGCTTTCCGTTTCCTTGTATGTATAGTGGAATTGGGACAGCTGGTTAATTTCGTGCTTCCTTCAGAGCCCTAAATTCTCCAATTTAAAGTAAATCTATAGGACCACCTTCCTGCCTTTGTAATGTTGAAACTGCTCCCTGACACCCAACACTAGAGATTTAGGGCCTGGGCATGCCAGGTAAGCATGTCTTAGAACTGGGCTCTACCGCTAGCGCTGGAGTCAATTGCTTCAATTCTGCTTGCGGTGAGTGGTTGAGACTTCAAATTTGTAGTGGGTGTTACTGGATGGTTATTTTATACTGAGGAAACAAAAAGCCAGGTCTTATAGGGCTGCTTTACCACTGAATCAATGACAGTTTCATTTGTCCGTTAGAATCTTATCTGTTGCAGTCATCTCTTGTGGTATGTATGTGACACAATTCACACTGCTTTGGGGGAGACTTGTTGTATTCACAGCAAATGTCTCAATTGTTTCTAGGAGTCTTCCTCCTTGCTTCTTTTCCTGCCTCCCGTCCTCTGCAGCAGCAACAGCACGTTAACTGTACCAGTCCTGCCCACCTCTTTATGATCCAGCCACTGTTCACCAGCCTGTCTCCCTCTTTCATACTTGAAATGTGGCTAGTCTGAACTAAAATGTGCACAGAGTATAAAATAGAACTCAAATTTCAAATACTTAAAAACATAATATCTTATTTTTACATTCATCTCATCATGTTTTAGAAATATTTACTGAAACAAATTGTCAAAATTAAGCTCACTTTTTTTTTTTTTTTACTATATTCAGTGAAGCTATGAGAAAATTAAAAGTCACCCGTGTGCCACACATTGTGTTTCCCTTGGGACACCTGGCTAGATATATAGGCTTTTCTTCTCCCAGGCTCTTGTTCCATCCGCTGTGCCCTCTGACTGGCTTGTCTTTTGCTGCTCTTAGGACAACAGTCTACTTCCTCTTTTAGATGTCTATGTGGATACTGTCTGGGGGAAAAAAAAAGCCCTCCTCTACTTGATATATAGCAACACTCTCCAATTCTCTGTAGCACTGTCCAGTGTTAACAGCATAGGACTGCTCTGTAGGACTCGCCACTAGCTGCATTTCCGTATTTGTTGCACAGCCACCAAATCCATGTGCTGCAACATCTGCTTCAAGAGAAGTCACTTCTGTCCTCCAACATAGTGTCTGCGGCTAGTTAGTGCTCCACAGATCTGCACTGATGGAGAAGGTGAAGTTAATGCGCTGTGTTGATCAACAAGAGGCATAGCCAGGGTGAATGGGCCCATTTTGTTCCCCTTTCTTGTTAGGCAAGCACTGAAGTCCAGCATCTAGAAGATGCTCCCAGAAGCCTGGGTGCTTCTGTGAGTCACCCCATCAACTTTCAAAACTCTTCTGATTGTTTTTAATTGCCTGCTATTTGTTTTTGTTGGAGACTGTATCTTAATACCTCTTTGATCGTCTTACCTTTTGGAGTTTTAAGATTTTTTTTATTACCCATTTGGTGAGGATAAAGTTTCCTTTTAATGAGCTGTTCAGAAATAGCTGTGAGCTTATAAATAAGGTAATAAAACATCCTTATTTGTTCCTGTTTTTCCTGATGGGATTTATTGCACCCTTTTCGTTCTTAGTGGTTTGAAGCTGGGTGCAGTGATGCAGGCTTGTAACCTGAGCAGCTGAGAAGTGGAAGCAGGGTTGTGATTTTGAGGTCAAAACAGGTTATAAGAAACTGTCTCAAAAAAAAAAAAAAAAAAAGGAAAGAAGGAAGGAACCGTGAAAAAGAGAAAAGATGATGACTGATGTGAGTGGTCAATTATAAAATCATTCCACCTATAAAAGTAACAAATTTGATATTTTGTATCTACTAGCTGCACCATTCCTTACTCCTCATAGCCAGCTTTGAAGGTCTCATCCTTCTGTTTAGATCCAGATAAATTTGGTCTCTGCCCAGAGCCTTTTACATATTAGACTTGTCAAAATATGACCATTTCCTCAATAGACCAAGACTGCTGGGAGCCCAAACTAGTTGTTTGCCTGCATGTACTCCCCACAGACCCTGCACAGCACATTGTGTTTCATAGTGTTAGAAACGGCGATAAACAGCACTGGGGAAATAAAGCACCTGACTCCCTTGCTCCGTCCCTTACAGAAAGGTATTTAAAGTCAGCTATAACCCCAGACACTGGAAGGTGGGAAAGTTTGAAAGTTGTAAGGAAAATAAGAACCTGAATAGCAGTTCTTCACTTTTCCAGAGGACAGAGGGTTGGGTGGAGGAGAGGGGGTGTGATGCCACCATGGATTCCTTAGGCATCCACTGGCTTAGCTCATCATGGTCCTCAGGTGAGTGTGATATAGTTCACCTTATGTTCTTTAAGATTGAGTTTTCTTGGAAAGTACATACCCAGCCAGGTGTGGTGGCACACACCTTTAATCCTAGCACACAGGGAGACAGAGGCAAGTGATCGCTTTGAATTTGAGGCCAGCCTGGTCCAGGACAGCCAAGGCTACACAGAGAAACCCTGTCTCAAAAAACAAAGCAGAAAGGAAGGAATGAGAGAGAAAGAAAGGAAGGAAGGAAGAAGGAAACATTCTACCAGACTGTTATGGTTATGTTTTTATTTTTATTTTCCCCCTCATTTTTAATAAATTTTATTTTAAAAGACTAAAAAAAAACAAAACAAAAAACAAAAAAACCCATAAAAACCTCCCATGCTTCCTCACCTGGATTTACTAAGTGCTACTTTTTACTCTTGCTCTGTGTCTGAACACACACTTTTAAAAAAAATTCCAAACAAGTCATTTACTCTAGATACATCCACATGTATTTCTTAAGGACAAGGACTTCTCTTATTGATTGCAGTACAAATTTGGTGACCAGAAATGCTGTTTTCTAATGTATCGCCCCCCCCCACTTTAAAAAAAAAAAAGTCTGCCAGGTTTTCCAAAAGTGCAAACAGTCCTGTTGTGGGTCAGGTATTGGAATATATGATGCCTTCATTAATCTCCTGGTTAAACAGAGAATGACGCGAACATTTGGTTGTTACTCTGTTCTTTACAAAGTCCCCCCCCCCCTTCTCCTTAAATTCTGAATTATTTGATTTATCTGACAAAGTAATGTGTGTGTGTGTGATTGGGTAGACCGTGGCAACGGCAGGAAGTGCTGACTTCAGGAAGTCCCACGGTCACTTAAGCAGCAGCTATGGTTTCCAGCTTTCTGGGAAAGGAGGCCCAGTTTGAACATGAAATCGAATGGATGATAGGCTGCGTTGACTCAGTGTGCTCATCTCCTGATGCCTTCTAGCCCGTGCCTAAAGAGTTCCGCAAGCAACAGAAGCTGGACTCGAGTGAGACCCCTGTAACCCAACCATCTGTGTCTGAGTCCCACCTGGCAGAACTCCAGGACAAAATCCAGCAAACAGAGGGCACTAACAAGGTATGTCAGAACTGCCTCTAGTCCAGCTCCAGCACTCTGAGGATGACATTGGAGATGAAAACGGTGGCATCCCCAGATCTCTGCGGATTAGCTCATTTAAAAGTATAGTTCTACACTTTCATCTTTGTGTGTGTGTGTGTGTGTGTGTGTGTGTGTGTGTGTGTGTGTGTGTATTTGGAGACAGTCTTTCTATCTGGGACCCAGGGCTTAAAAATTCGGCTAACCCAGCCAGGCCAGGGATCCATCTGTTTCCACATACCCAGAGCTAGGCTTGTAAGCACACACCTCCAAGCCTGGCTTTTTTATGTGGCTGCTGGGAGTCAAACTCGGGTCCTCAAAGCTTGCTCAGCCCTTCCTTTTGTTTCTTATCAGGGTTTTAGCTTGCTCCATACATACACATGTAATCCTTAAATCTGCAGCAAGGCTCTGAGCCAGGCAGTTTGTACTTTTGAGTATTTGTGTAACTTCTCACCCTGTATAGCTCATGAAATTTTATGTTTGCTTACAAGGCAAATGTCCCAAGGGGGTCCTGAATACCTGGTCTACTTATACACTTATAGTGACCTGCCCTGTGCTAAACAGCAGGCATTCTCTGGTCATATGGGGGGGCCAGGAGGACACTGTGGCTCTTGGCCTGAAGACTGTGTGTAGTGCATGAGAAGAGGGGTATTCGGCATCGAGGGAAGCATTGCATGTTTGCTGCCTCTCTTCACGTTCAGACTCGCATGGTTACTATGCGCGGGAAGGAAGGAAGACAGCCTGCCCTGCCTTGTTCTTTAAACCCGAGATGTACAGTACAGGTTAAAGTCATCAGGGGGCTAACAAGAGTTCTCTGCCGACTTCAGATCCTTCAAGAGAAACTGAATGAAATGAGCTGTGAACTAAAATCCGCCCAGGAGTCATCTCAGAAGCAAGACACGACAATTCAAAGCCTCAAGGAAACGCTAAAAAGCAGGGAGAGTGAGGTAAGAAGTTATGTAACCACAGATTCATGGAGAAACAGTTCATCCCGTGGAAGTAGATAAGCGTGCTGTGTTTTGTAGAAGTCACAAAACTAGTGACTAGTGGTCAGACTAGCCAATGTTACCGTGGAAAACTGTCCACTGTGTAGTGTTTTGGAAAGGTTCCGTTACTAACATCTGCACGGCAGAGATGATGTAATCTCCTTCAGTGTGTTAACATTAGCCCGCTGTCCTTCCTCCTCTCATTTACAGACCGAGGAGCTGTACCAGGTGATTGAGGGTCAAAACGACACAATGGCAAAGCTCCGTGAAATGCTGCACCAGAGCCAGCTTGGCCAGCTTCATGTACGTGAGGGCCATAGGCAGGAGTGGAGTCGCCCTGGGCTTCATGGTCCTTCCGGGGGTGCTCTCCTCCAGTGATGGTGATACTAACTTTGCTCTTTTCAGACCTCAGAGGGCGTTGCCCCTGCTCAGCAGCAGGTGGCCCTGCTTGATCTTCAGAGCGCTCTATTCTGCAGCCAGCTTGAAATACAGAAGCTCCAGAGGCTGGTACGCCAGAAGGAACGCCAATTGGCTGATGGCAAGCGCTGCACGCAGTTTGTAGAGGCTGCAGCGCAGGAAAGCGAGCAACAGAAGGAGGCTGCTTGGAAGCATAACCAGGTAAATCATTAAACATTTTATTGCCTCCCGGGCTGCCTTTGCCCCACAGTAACCTGTCAGCAGGACAGTCTGTGCTGAACCGGAACCCTTGAGTCCTTTGCTTATTAGTCTCATTTGGTCAGTGTTTGTTGCCCCTGGCTCATGTAGCTGGTGAGCAGATTGTGTCCTGGAAGCTCAAAGGTGAATATCAGAGACTCTGTCCCTTGAGTTGCTTATAGCCAAGGGTATTCCGAAAGGATAATGTCAGCCTGTGGGGCTGGTGAGATGGCTCAGCAAGTGAAAAATGCAGGCCTCACAAGCCTTTGCGCCCCAGAACCTGGAAGGAGAGAACCCATTCCACACATGCATAGCTTCACTCACATCTCTCTCCCTCTCCCTGTCCCTGTCCCTCTCCCTCTCTCTCTCTCTCTCTCTCAGACACACACACACACACACACTAAATTAATTAAAATTGAAAAAGTCATTGGGTAAAGTAGGGAAGGGCATTTACATGCATAATTAGCCGTGGAATTTAAATATGTGTAAGCATTGTTCCCCCCCTTAAAGAGTTCCTTTGTCTGTTACCTGGTCGTCCTCATCTTTGTGCCCTGACTTTTCTTTAGAAATATCGAAATTTCTGATACTTTGGCAGAGCTGGGGTGGTAATGCAAATTAAGAAGCCGTGTTCTTTAGGGAGGAAAGCGACAGCAGCACCGAGCTCAGGAGGGGTTCAGGGTTAGACTGTAGGCCTCACCTCGTAGACCATGGAGCTCTTCTTCTAAACCAGATAGGAAACTTTCTGCTCCATTATTTTCATATGCTTTCCTATCCTATTTGATTTATATTCTCTATACTTTTTCTATATCAATTTAAATGATGGTATTTTCTGCTACTTTATATTTTACTACACACTTTTAAAGTTTTCTGTCTGTTTTATTTGAGGGGGTGTGATCAAACTATGTTGCCTAGGCTAGCGTTGAACTCGAGGCTCTCCAGTGTCTGGGATTATAGGCAGATGCCATCATGCCCAGCTTGCCTTGAAAGTGTTAAGGCCTTCACAGCTAATGGCCACATGGAAAGGCCACTTTAAAGAGAAGATGTGTTCATTCCAGGAGTTACGGAGAGCTTTGCGGCACCTCCAAGGAGAACTGCAGAGTACGAGCCAGCAGCTTCATGCGCTAGAGGCGGAGAAGTACAGCGAGATTCGAACTCAGGAGCAGACCGTGCAACACCTAAACCACAGCCTGAGTCACAAAGAGCAGCTGGTTCAGGTGAGTTCTCAGGCGACAGCCCAGGTTCCAGAGCTCTCCAGTGCCTGCTCACCTCATCTCAAGGCTGGCCTGGTGCTCTGTGCGTGAATGGTGGGACTGGAAACGCATACAGAGCAGCAAACGCAACCCACAAGGAAGCCTGCCACCCACAGTGACTAACCATAAATGTAAATCGTGCGGGCAGGAGTTAAGTAAACAGAGCACATGTTTGCTAAAAACTGTTAGGGGTAGGCCGGGTGTGGTGGCGCATACCTGTAATCCCAGCACTCAGGAGGCAGAGGCAGGTGGATCACTGTGAGTTTGAGGCCAGCCTGGTCTACAAAGTGAGTCCAGGACAGCCCAAGGCTACATAGAGAAACCCTGTCTTAAAAAAAAAAAACTGTTAGGGGAAACAGGGCACTAAGAAGTGTGATCAGTTCTGTCACCTGCTCTAAGCTTTAGGGACACTGAATCTCCTAGATTTCTGAGCATGTAACTTTTACATGCTGTTGCATATCATCCCAGCAGCCTCACAGATGTACCCATGCCACATCGTCATTTAGGAAATATTTTGTTGTTGTTGGTTTTGTTTTGTTCTGAGACAGATCTGACTATGTGGTCCTGGGTGGTCTGGAGTTCTGTAGACCAGACTGGCCTCTAGCTCACAGAGATCCACCTGCCTCTGCCTCCTCAGTGCTGGAATCCTAGGTGTGCGACACCAGGCTTAGCTCCAAGTCTTTTGTGAGGTCTTTACCAGCACCTTTACGCAGAGTCAGGCAGTGTGTCTCCCGTGTTTCCCTGAGGGTACTGGCTCCCCTGCTAGTCTGCTCACTGCAGAAGCGTACACTGCCTGTCATCTCTGACTACTTTGTTTATGTGTGCTACATGACAAATTCCTTGGAAAAATGAAGAAATTCAGCCAAGAGGTAAAGGAATGAACGAAGGAGAGTACTTTTGTCTCATTAGGAACTTCAGGAGCTCCTACAGTACCGAGATAATGCAGACAAAACTCTAGAAGCAAACGAGATGCTGCTTGAGAAATTGCGGCAACGAATACAAGACCGAGCTGTCGCTCTAGAGGTACACAGCCAGTCCTGTCCCATCCCCTCCCGTCTCACTCCACCCCCACCCGCCTCACCCTACCCCCACCCCCAATGGCGGACTGTCCTAGCTGCCATCAGTGTCTAAAGGACTGCTTTGGGGTTTCAGTTTTCTGCTCTTTGCACCTTTGGGGTCTCATTGAGTCAAGGTGATAGCTTAGCGAGCCCTCCAGGATTTAGGAGCCTCACTTTCCTTGCAGCGGGTTATAGATGACAAGTTCTCTGCTCTAGAAGAGAAGGACAAGGAATTGCGGCAGCTTCATCTTGCTGTGAGAGAGCGCGATCACGACTTAGAGAGACTGCGGAGTGTGCTGTCTGCCAATGAAGCTACAATGCAAGTAAGAGCCACCACGTCCAGCTTCCTCCCCACCTCCCATGGCCTTCTAGGCCCCAGATGCCAGCCCTCCATTGTCCTCTGAAACCCAGAGCGCTTGCTTGGAAAGGAAAACAAAATTACAAACCAGAGGAAAGTAGCATCCACTGCCAATCCGAGAGAGAGGCTTTGCAGCAAGCATGTCTGTTCCTTTTACATCATAGACTCACAGGGGGTGTAGTGGACTGCGATGGCTATTTACAAGGTTCTAATGTCCCATCCTTTGTATATTAATGTGGATATGCACTTTCCTGTGGGCATTGCTGAGGAAGCGTATACACACACATACTTTATATTGGGTTTTCTTCATTGATAGTATGTAGGTAGCAATGCATCTGTTATATGACTGCTTGTTTTCTTAGCATATACTGTTAGCTCTTCTGCATACTTATTTTAGATCCTATGTACCATATTTTTCGGACCATAAGATGCACTTCCCCCCCATTTGGGGGGGGGATTAGAGTGCACCTTATGGTCCCATTGCTATTTTTACTGTTTTTCATGTTTTACTGCTCTAAAAACTGGGTGCATCTTATGGTCAGGTGTGTCTTACAGTCTGTCTGTCAGTTCCTAAAGAAGCAAATTAAAAAAAAAAAATACCGGTATGACATTCTGTGGGTTTTTATTTTCCTCTTACAAAAAGGGACATGTGGGTCTCAGTTAAAGGTGGGGCTAATTTCTTATCCTGAGGAGTGTGGCTGCCCCTTTGGCTTACGTTTGCTGTGTCTGTCCTTGTAGAGTATGGAGAGTCTCCTGAGGGCCAAAAGCCTGGAAGTGGAACAGCTAACTGCCACCTGTCAAAACCTCCAGTGGCTGAAAGAAGAATCGGAAACCAAGTTTGGCCATTGGCAGAAGGAGCAGGAGAACATCATTCAGCAGCTGCAGACGGCTCTGCACGACAGGAACAAGGAAGTAGAGGCAAGGCCGCCGTCACCCGCAGCCATTGGCTAGGGGTGCCTCGGCTCCACCGAGGGTCACACACCCAAGTCTTTAATTACAGTCTGCGCCTGGGCGAGTAGCTACCTTCCCCTGGGAACTCTTTTTACAACTATAAATTTAACATGTCATTTATCATGCTCAGAGAAGCTCTATGAGAATTAATTAGATCTAAAAACACATCTGTATTATAATAGTTACAATGTGCTTGCTGGACCGGGTACTGTTTTAAGAGCTTAATGGAAGTTAACTTAGTGACTCCAGATACGTTTATGAGGACTTTCAAAGCAAGGACCTCGACGCTTGAGGTTATGTAACTTGTCAAAGCAGTATAGCAGAGAGGCGGGGCCACTTCAGTCCAGCCAGCAGGCTCCACAGCTTCAGGCACCATACGCTGTATTTCTGTGTACACGAGGGCTGTAGTGGCATTGCTCTCCCTATGAGTACAGTTTCCTGGGTCCCCTGACTTTTCCACGACAGCGTCTTGCTTTATATCCAAGCTGACTTCAAGCTTGCGTCCTCTTATGTGAGGCTCAGAGTTGCAGCCGTGTGGGAGGCCCGTGCCACCTCCGCAGATCACCATTCCTTATAGTCCACGCAGAGGACCACACAGCAGAGGAATTCACGGAGCCCAGTGTCCTTTCGCTCCATCTGACACTAACTGTTGTGTGCTTGAGCATAAGGAAAACCTATGAAATTAATTTCAGAAATTTCCGTATTGTTAGCATTTATTCCTTGAGTGTGTACGTCCAGCCTTCCAAGTCATGGGCCTGTGCTAGGTCTGGGGAAACAAGGAAGAAAAGACATTATACTGGAATTGTATGATTCCCTCATGACGGGCGCTTCAGTGTGCGGCAGAGGGCGCGGTGTCCTCCAGAGCCTTACCCTTCCCTCTCACACCAGGATCTCAGCGCAGCCCTGCTCCGTAAGCTCGGACCCGGTCAGAGTGAAATAGCGGAGGAGCTGTGCCAGCGCCTGCAGCGGAAGGAAAGGATGCTGCAGGACCTTCTGAGTGATCGGAACAAGCAAGCTGTGGAGCACGAAATGGAGGTCCAGGGCCTGCTGCAGTCCATGAGCACCAGGGAGCAGGAAAGCCAGGTCAGCGCCAACGCAGAACCAGCCAGGGACCCGGTGAAGCGGTCATGGCCGCAGACAGGAAGTGTGTCTGGAGTGCTTGACCTGGGCTCGCTCTTTTACAGTTTACTCAGTTTCTTTCCTTCAATTCATGAACTACAGTTCTCCTTCAGTAAGAATGAAGGGGTTTTGAACATTGCATCTGGAAAGTGGCCTAGACAACACATGTATCCATTATTTTCATTTTCCTTATCAAGACTTGAGTGATGGCTTTTGTATGTCTAAGATATAGGAAAAGCTATACTCAACATACTCATTTGTATCCTCTCTGTCTCTCTCTCTGTCTCTCTGTCTCTCTCTGTCTCTCTGTCTCTCTCTGTCTCTCTCTGTCTCTCTCTGTCTCTCTGTCTCTCTCTCTCTCTCTCTCCTGCTTTACTATGATAGCCCAGGCTGGCCTGGAACTCACTACGTAGTCCAAGCTCAAACCAGCAATCCTCCTGCCTCATCCCATAGATACAGGTGTGCATCACCACACCCAGGCCGTGTTTTCACTCTTTTAAGTGTTTCCCCTTTATTCTGTGGGGAGCACGTATCCTGGCGCATGTGTGGGGGCCTGAGACTAGGCTTTGCCCGTCACTTCTTGCTCTCTACCGTTTAAGATCCAAGTGTTGAACCCAGGTTGTCAGTCTTGGCAGCTAGCAGCCCTTACCCACTGAGCCATCTCACTGGCCTGTATTTTCTCTTAATTCTTATAAAATCTGAGTTATTGTGGGTGGAAACAGTTGGTTTTTGAAGGTCATTATGAGAAAAAGTAATGTCAGGATAAAAAAAGGTGTATTAGCCTCAAAATAACAATGCACACTATTTCAAAGTTTGTTTGTTTGTTTGTTTGTTTGTTTGTTTTGAGATAAGATTTCACACTGTAGCCCAGGCTGGTCTGGAATTCACTGTCTAGCTGAAGCTGGCCTCATTCAGGCCGTCCTCCTGCCTCTGCCTCGAAAGTGCTGAGATTGTAGGCTTGATCCGTCACACCCAGATTTGAAAGTCAATTCCTAGTTTCTCCTGAATTCCTGCCGATCTTTTTCTCCAAGGCTAATTGACATGCAGTGCATCTCCGGAATCCCCTTAGCCAGTTTTTACATGAATCAAGATTCCTTCTCACTTACGCTAATCAGCCTTAATCGTTAAAAACTTATGTATATTATGGCTGCATTCTATTCTAATTCTCCCATCCACTGATGTAAACACACATCTGGTTAGAAACATCCTTCTTTGTGGATTTGGGGATTTCTTCAAAAACTGACCAAACAAAATCATTGTGCACCATCTGAGTTATTGACAAGGGACTAACCAGTCCTCGAATTGTCTTTTTAACCTTTGCAGTATAAAGAGGTAGTCATATATACTGCTGAAAGAAATGCACACGCACAGCTGGCGGTAAGCTCCCGGGACAGAGGCAGTCACTGGCATTACCCAGCGTGGGCACTTCAGCAGCAGCTCCAGTGGTGTTCTTGTGTGTCCACTTCTCGAGTTTCACGGGCACAAGACTGACCTGAATAGCTTTTATAAAGGAGGCTGACTGACGTAGGAGGGGCTCGAGAATGTATGACCAATGCGGCTCACAGAGCACACTTGGTGGTGGACACAGACTGCCCTGTGTTGCCCTGGCCACCCATCTTGTGCTATTCTGCTTTCAGGGAGATTCTTAGTACACGTTGACAGTACGTGCAAGTGATGCAAAAGAATCCAAATCTTATATGCCAAAAATGCAAAGTTTCTCTAAAATTCTCTTTTAGGAGTTGTAATGGGAGCTCAGCTTTTCATCTGAGCAGTTGGTTTCGTCCCAGAGAGAACTGGTGCTATAATTTAGCTAACGTGGTTCCAACACATTATGGCAACCCCTGAAAGTTTACAACTCCTAATGTTTGTGTGCCTGGGTGCACATGATGTATGTGTGGACACATGTGCCACGGTGCATGTGAGGAAGTCACCTTTTCTCCTGCCACCTTTATATGCATTCCAAGGATCAAATGCAAGTCACCGGGCATATATGGCAAATACCAGCTGAGCCATCTCACCAGCCAGAAATGCATTTCTGTACGTTAATGGTCACAAATAAGTGCTGGGTCATTCTCGTGTGTGTCTTAGGAAACTGGGGATATAAATTAACTAGTTTGGTTTTTAATTTTTTCTGTTGGTTGATAATTTTATACATTTGTATAATGAGCTGTGTTCCATCTCCCATTCCCACTGGCACCCCTTTTCTGAATAAGCTCCCCTCCTACTTTCCAATCTTTGTCGTGTGTGGCCACTGAATTTAGTTGAGGTTTCTTGCCTACGCATGAGTGGGAGATTAATTACTGGAGCAAGGACAACTTGTCATTAACTATACCCCAGAAGAAATGACACCTTGTCAACAGGCTCTCAGATCCCGCCCATCTATGATAAAGTGTTGACAGGCCCAACCTTTGTTCTTTCTTTCTTCTTTTTTTTTTTTTTTTTTCTTTTTCTTTTTCTTACTCTTTGGGGAAGATAGTTTTTTCTACTTTTTCCAAACTATTAAAATATAATCTCTTTTTTTCAGAATGTAATAATATCTTTTTATTTTATTTGCCCTTTACTCTAATTCCTCCCAGATGTATCTCTGTCTCCTTCCATCTTTTTTTTTTTTTATCTAGACCACTGATTCTAATTCCAAACACCCATACAGCCACAGAAGCGAAGCTACCAGGGGCCACACCCTTAAAGACATCTGGCTCTCCCACCCCCAGCTGCCATCAACTACCAGTGGCTTCTCAGCTAGGGGGTGGCCTCAAAAGCCCCCCCTCTCTTTATGCCGTACTATTGACTGACTTGATCTTCAGCAGCTCTTGTACAGAGAACCACAGCTGCTGTAAGTGCTGGAGAGCAGTATTCCTGTCGTGGCCCGAAGACTTCGGTCAGGCTCTCTCTGACCTCTACCCTTCCGGTCTTTTCTCTCCCTCTTCCCTGATGGTCCCTGAGCCTTGCAGGGAGGAGGTGTGATATGGCTGCCCTATTTGTGGCTGAACAGACACTCTCCATACCTTGACCAGCGGTGAATTTCTGCATTAGGTACCACTTGCTGTGGAAGCTCCTCTGGTGAAGGCTGGGATAGCACTATTCTATGGGTACAAATATGAGTATTTAGGAAGCAGTTTGACAACAGGACCATTTAGGCTTTGATGAAGATGCTTACTGTGTAACTCTCTCAGTAAGTGTACACTGAGTGCCTGCTCCTGGTGAGTCATGTTTTGGGTTCTTGGGATGCAGCACTAAGTTGCTCCTGCAGTGTGCATCCTTGTTGAGGAGGGGAACGTGGTGAGGAACATAAGGGGTACATTAAGTGAGCGAGGCCCACTGGAGAGGTCACGTGTAGCGAAAGGGTCTGGAGAGTGGAAGTAGGTTCTCCCCTTATGCATTATTGAAGTATAATTGGCAAATAAAAAGTGTGTATAATCAAGGCATGTAACAAGTTGCTTTGACAGATGTGCACACATTTCAAATGGCTACTATAATCAGTTCACAGTGTTGCCAGTCACCGCTATATATGCAGCAGGTTGAGGTAAACGACACAGTGTTCCTAACTGTAGCCACTGGCCACTGTGGTCACCATATTACTTAGGACACAGTGTCCTTTATTCCAGTGGTTATATTTTAGACAGGAAAGGCCAATGTGATAAGGTGGTGTTTGGCAAAGAGCTCAACCATACAGATGTCTGAGGAAAAGGCAGTGGGGGCTGAAGAAACAACTAAAGTAAAGGAAGTCATCTGTTAGTGCCACTTCTGCCCCAAATCTTAACACCTTAGCCTGGCAGAGCCTGAGTCTGGCGTCTCATCTAGCGCTGTTTGCTGTGCACACTGTTGTGCGAACGACTTTCTACTTCACTGTCTTTCTTTGTAAACACAGAGCAGGGAAGTTATTTCTGAGGGTCCCTTGGGATTTTTTTTTTTTAATAAGTAGTTGGCTCTTAAGAAATAACACTTAGCGGGTGCTGGAGAGCTGGCTCGGTGGTTAAGAGCACTCTCTACTCCTGCAGTGGACCTGGGTTCACAATCATCTGTGACTCCACTTCCGGAGTTCTTTTGGCAAAACCCTCATGCACATCAAATAAAAATAAAGAAATTTGAAAATAGATTTTATTTATTTTACTATAGTATCTTTCTAAAGTTCCTTGTGATTCCTTCTTACCAGGCTGCTGCAGAAAAAATGGCGCAGACCCTCATGGAGAGAAACTCAGAGTTACAGGCCCTGCGCCAGTATTTAGGGGGGAAAGACGTGATGGCGTCATCTCAGGCGTTCATCTCAGACCAAGCAGTTGAAGTGACTTCCCTCGGCCCCCACCCCGGAGAGCAGACGGATCAAGTAAGAACTCTAGGCTCACGTAGATATTCATGGCGACCGCATTCTCTTTTTACATTCAAGGCAGCAGTTTGAGCATTTCAACTGCAAATTATATGAGAGTATTCCAAGTTTGCCACTGTGACGTAGTTCCTGTATCTTTCTAAACCCCCCAACCCTCCCACTTTTCAGGGTTCTACGCAGGTGCCCTCCAGAGACCACAGCACTTTGCTGACTGCCGGGGAAGATGCCAGCGTACCCCGGGCCACATTGGGTAAGTGCAGTTTTGTTTTACAAAGATTCCCTTTGCTTTTCCGTACTTCACTGCTACCTAGTAGATTTAGCCAGGACATGTCATGATAGTTCAGAAAACCAGTCTGGAATCCCCTGAAATCTGGAGAGATGTCACTTGCAAGAAAAACTGCCCAAACCTTACATGGCGGTTTTTTGTTTGTTTGTTTGTTTTAAGTTCTTTTCAGGGTGATAAGTGTCCTTTCTGGGCTGTCCTCCTTCCGGTGGACAGATGATTTAGGTGTGGATGTGGATGGGTGTGTCACTCCCTCTGTTCCCCTGGGTGAGTGGGGTATAGTCTTTTCCATTTGTTCTTCTTAGCATATGGGTTGATTGCCGGTTCCCATTGCAAATATTGCTGCAGACTCAAGTGAGAACACACATGTCTTAAGTGCCAAGGTGTGTCCTAAAGTGCGCCTCTCTAACCGGGGCAGCGGAGATCACAGCATGGCGTGGTGATTATAGCCAGTGCCGTGCGTTTGTTTCAGGAGACCTGGACACAGTGGCAGGGCTGGAGAAAGAACTGAGTAACGCCAAAGAGGAACTCGAGCTCATGGCTAAAAAGGAAAGAGAAAGCCAGGTAAGCCTCCTCCTCAGGACCAGTTCACCAGTTCCATTTTTTTCTTTTCCTTTCAAACTGGTTTCTATTTTAAATGTTCCAAATCTCCAAGTACAATACCTGACTCCAAATGCAAGGTGTGCCTTTCTTCTTTTTGGAAACACAGTCCTCACCTCAATAAGATGCTCTCGCTGCAATGGAAAGTCAAATCTTTCTGTTTGCCCCTCAGATTGGTAAGTAAAATAAAATACAGGTAAAGCACCTGTGCCAAACAGAAATGCCATGTAATTCCTGCCTAGAAGGATGACGTCAGGCCTGTGAGTTTTGCAAACAGTAAACCAGAGGCATATGAACACGAGCCATGCTGTGCACTGAGTGATCTTCACATGCACTGTGCTATACAAGTGCTCAGACCCACAGCTCTTGTGGGTGAAATACGTGAAATAGGTAGTATCATCTCCATTGTGTGGGTGAAAAGATGGAAATACTAATTTTTAAACATGGATGTGGGGCCTCAACATGATGCCTAACTTGAGGTTTAACCCAAGTCTTAACCCCCCAAATGCCTCCCAAGAAGTCACTTCCCAGAACAGGTATTTTCCCCCCTTGCGTTTCTGATTCTTACTGTCAATGGAGTTTTCACCACTGTCTGAGAAGCCCCCTCAGCCTTACAGAACGCCATCCCGATGCAACCAGCCGCATGTCCTGCCACGATATAGGTCAGAAGACGGCTCAG
Source organism: Acomys minous (assembly GCF_964271855.1). NCBI lineage: Eukaryota > Metazoa > Chordata > Mammalia > Rodentia > Muridae > Acomys > Acomys minous. The sequence goes on along the minus strand of NC_140496.1, from coordinate 55,409,864 downwards.
GGCTCAGCACAGAGGGACAGGCTGCAGGTCGCATGCAGCTGCAGCACCCAGATAGGCCAATGAGCGTCCTGGGTTCCAAGAGTGACTTAGCGAGCTCAGCTTTCCTCCTTCTTCAGGCTTTGTCACGTTCTGATCCCTACTGTAGCATCGATGTCCAGATTGAGCATCTTGATTTCACTACCATAGTTTTTTTTCTTATATATTCATATTATATAGCTCAGTTTTGAAGACATGAGTATGCAGTATTTTAGAGTTACAGTTTAGAGCCCCCTAGCTGCCCTTCCCGGCTCTGGTTCTGTGTAGCTGCTACGTGATTATTTGTGTCTGGTCCTGTGGTTCCCTTACATCATTCCTCTCAGGGATCCCAACCTAAAATAACGTTCCTTTTTGCTTCTGTACTACTTTGAGGGTCAAAAAAAAAAAAAAAAATGGCAGAGGCTGTGACTATGTGTTTTGAATAAGTACTTTCTACTGCTCAACTTTATGTATCCTTAATCTTACTTCTGAGCCCAGTATCAGTACGTATTTCCTCTATACTGGGCACTCACACCATGTTGGCTTCTTAATATTTGTAAACTTTCCCTTAACGTTTGGTGATAGTGGAAGTAGTGGAGCTATCATTCACTAGTTTTTGGGTTTTGTTTGTTTGTGTTTTGCTACATGCCAAACATCCTAAGGATGTTTTCTGTAGTCCTTTGTGGCCCTGGAAATGCGTTCTCTCACTTACAGACGAGGAAATTGAACCAGGCTCTTTGCTAGGATGTAAAACCCATGTCAATCTGTTTGCAGAACTTAATCATGCTGCAGAGATGTCTTTCCTGGGTTGATCATCTTCTTTTTAAAATTTTTAAAGATATATCGTTATTTAATTTATATGCTTTGGTGTGAGGGTGTCAGCTCTTGAAGCTACAGACAGTTGCGAGCTGCTATGTGGTTGCTGGGAATTGAACCCAGGACCTTTGGAAGAGCAGCCAGTGCTCTTAACCACTGAGCCAACTCTCCAGCCCCAAATTTAATTTATTTACTTTATGTATATAGATACTTTTTCTACATGTATGTCTATATACCACATGTGTGCCTGGAGAGGGTATCAGTTCCCCAGGACTTGGTTGTTAGCTGCCCTGAGGGTGCTGGGAATCATACCTGGGTCATTAGGAGGCGCCATCTTTCCAGCCCTATTTTTTTCTTTAATGATGCAACTACTGGGATATATACTTATAGTGCTCTCTTAAGGGTGCCCAATGGTTGCCATACACTTCTCCATTCCTTAGTTCTAAACCACCTGAAGAATAAAACCAATGGCAGACACACCTTATCATCAACTTTGTCATTGATATAAAGAATTAGATGCAGAACTTGCTAGCAGCACCAAGCAGGCCCTGAATTAGTAGGATGGACCTAGCCAGGCTCAGGTGGCTTGCCCTGAGGGGAGCAGAAGGAAAAGCAAGCCTCCCATAGGCAGCTGTGTCCCACACAGAGGACTGGGAGGGGAAGTCAAGCAAGCAAGGACTCATCACCATCAAAAGGCTCTATAGCTATACAGTACCCTCTGAAAAGATGTTAAGCCCAGTGGCCTGACTTGGTTCCCTTGTCTGCACCACAGGCTAACTACTCACAAGCTGTGATATTAAGTCAGTTCCTTAATTTCCTTGTGTCCCAATGAGCCCATTAATTAAATCTGTTACTTATAGTAACAGAAGCCATTATTAAAACACTCTGCTTCTCCTAGAGCACCCTTTGACCCTGCGCTCCATCAGTTTGACCCACAGCACTGGTTTTCAGTTTTCTCTTGTACTGGCTGATTGTAATATGACATGAGAAAGCATTTGCCTCTGATGCCGGCTTTTCTTCTCTCCACAGATAGAACTGTCAGCTCTACAGTCCATGATGGCTGTTCAGGAGGAGGAGCTGCAGGTGCAGGCTGCTGACTTGGAGTCCCTGACGAGGAACATACAGATAAAAGAAGACCTCATAAAGGTCTTTCAAAGCTTTTTAAAAACCGCTTAAGTAGCTTTTGGCTCGGCTATCTATAGTGCTTTCTTCACACACGATGGGACTATATTGAATCCTTTGGCTGTGAGACAGAGCAGGAAGATCTGTCCTCACTCCTAAATAACGTTATTGTAGTTTCATGTTTGCTTGTGTTTCTTCTAGGACCTGCAGATGCAGCTGGTGGACCCTGAAGACATACCAGCCGTGGAACGCCTCACCCGAGAGGTCCTTCTTCTTCGGGAAAAGGTTGCTTCCGTTGAATCCCAGGGTCAGGAAGTTTCTGGAAACCGGAGACAACAGGTGAGTTATTGGAACACAGGATCCTCTGTAGCTCCCCCATGTCTTAACCTTCTCAGTGCCGGATTCTCCAGGAAGTCCGCCTCCTCTACGCCTGTCTGCACTGCTCTCGCTCGCTCTTCACCTCACTCTAGTCTGGCGCTAACTGTTAACAGCTCTCTGCTGGCCACATGTCCTCACAGCATGGTTTGGGGCCCACAGTGACACATCCCTGAGTGGTGAATGTCTTCCCCAAAACTAGAACAGAGTGTTTGATGACTTGGAGATGCCCAGTAAGACTGAGTGAAAAAGACTTTGGAAGTGTACAAAGTTCTTACTGCCCCCTCCTGCTCATTCCTGCCTTCCTTCATCCCTCCACTTAGTCACGCCCCTTTCCTGCGTTTCCGGATTCCCCCCCCCCCTCTCTCTCTCTCTCTCTCTCTCTCTCTCTCTCTCTCTCTCTCTCCCTCTCTCCCTCTCTCTCTCTCCCCCTCTCTCCCTCTCTTCCCTCCCTTTCTCCTTCCTTCCCTCCTTCCTTCCCCCACCCTCTGAGTCTCTCTGTCTTTCTCTCTCCCTTAATTCTCACTCCCATGTTTGAATTTGACCAATAGTTTTTAAGATATAAAATGAAGAAGAGTGTAATGCTGATTTGAAAGCTGTAAACCACTGTAGAAAGGTTAAGTAATAAGTACTAAGAATTAACAGTCAGTCACAGCGTGTGCTAATACCCTGCGTTTTCTCTCTGGGGGTTTCCTGCGGCTTCATGTCTCACTTTGCCGTCTCCACATTGCTGCTTCTCTCTCCCTTAGTTGCTGCTGATGCTTGAGGGGCTCGTGGATGAACGGAGTCGGCTCAACGAGGCGCTGCAAGCCGAACGGCAGCTGTACAGCAGCCTGGTCAAGTTCCATGCCCATCCGGAGAAGTAAGAGCGGGGCCGCCGGGCTCACTTACTTTCAGCTTTCATTCTTTTTCCTTCTTCTCCTTTTTACTAAGTCCAGTTGTTTACCGTACCAAAGAGGAAGAAAGGGAGCTACCCACTTTGTGATTTGTTGTGTGCACTGGCCTGAGCCTATGTGTCTGAATCTGAAATTAGAAATAGAATTTCCCAGTGTTACTGCAAAGATCACCCAGGGAGGCAGGCAGGGGTCTGGAAGAATGCCTGGCAGATAGGGAGCGCTCTCTGTGGGCCCCGTGCATTTCTGCTCCGTGTCCTGCTAACACCTGCTCAGCTGTGAGCAGGAAGGCCGTCAGCGCACTAACACTGGGGCAGTGACAGCGAAGTGAGCAGGAAGGCCATCAGCACACTAACACTGGGGCAGTGACAGTGAAGAAATGCATTGCTGTGGTGGCAAAGCCCACCCAGAGTCACAGCGAAGCTTTATGATGAGCGTTTCCTTACACTTCTCAATATGGTTAATTACAGTGTTCATATCTTTATCGCTCACTCCAGAGTAGCTTTTTTTTTTTCTTGCCTTCCTTCCTGGCCTCTTTTGTTCTTTGAGCATTTTTATCATTATTACTCAGTTTCCCCTAATGTCTCATTCTGATTTAGAAATGTTTTATTTGAACCTCAGGAAAATGAAGGCAGGAGAAGGTAGGATAGGACCACTTCCTGTGTTGCCTTTGAAAAGGATGTCTGGAATGCTCCTTCTCGGAGCTGGGGTTCCTCAGAGCACTGTCATTTTGGTGAGATGAGAAAACAGCCCTCGGCTCAGTCTTGATTCAGTTTACACTTCATTTTTCTAGTCACATAATGCAATTTCTCTTCTGTTGCTGTAGGAATGTGCTATATTTTTGTAGGGGGAGTGGCCCAGAGTCTAGCTACAGAGACAAGCTTTACAGAAAGGTGCAGGCCTTGCTTACCCTCCAGCGGTGAACACACAAAGACTGCAGCCGTTTACTTGCCATGCCCTGGAGACTAGTTAGTTACCCTAGGAAGTCTATGGCCTGAGTGACATGGATGGCTCTTTGGAAACACGTGGACTCATTATAGTTGACGGCTAACCCATTTTCCTTCCGTGTGGCATGTTTAAGCAGCTCTGAGAGAGACCGAACTCTGCAGGTGGAACTGGAGGGGGCCCAGGTGTTACGCAACCGACTCGAAGAAGTTCTTGGAAGAAGCCTGGAGCGCTTAAGCAGGCTGGAGACCCTGGCCGCCATTGGAGGTGGGGAACTGGAAAGTGTGCGAGTTCATCACAAGCATGGCTTCTGAGCACTGGCGGATGGAAACCCTGTTTACACTAACCAGAGAAAGTCGTGGCTGACTTTTGACAGAACTAAGTGTGACTTAACTAATGACAGGGCTGGTGTGAGCCGCGGTCCCTGCGAAGTGAAGCCACCCTAGTCTACCTTCCTTCACTGCACGCACCTAGCTCTCAGTTAAATGGGGAGGCCATGAAGTACATTTGCACATCTTAGATCATTCCACCTTAATTTCCCACTCCACCTTAATTTCCCACTCCCACCTGCCCTTCTCCCAAGCCTGTCCTCATTCCTCCCCCCTTCCGTGGGCCAATAAAGTTTATTCCCCCGTTTTACCACCCATGTCACATGTTCCATGTCACATCATAAAATGCATGTGTGTGTATTATTTTTGCCATCCAATCAAACCCTGCTCTTTGAAAGCAATTTTTAATCAAATAAGGGATGAGTTTCAGGTTCCGAGGGGGAGAGATTGAGAGCCGTCAGGAATGGCTTAGGGAGCGATGTGGCCCTGCTAAGGACAATCAAAACCAGAAGGGTGGACTCAGCCCGAGCCAGGGGGCAGGGGCCAGAAAATGTTCCTGGTAAATCTTGCCCTCTAAGGCTGCTTCAGAGTTCACTACTAAGAGGCACAGACAAGATCAGATTAGTGGAAAATAAGTTCTAGTCTAAAACAAGTCTACAAAACTCATGTTCTTCTCCCAGCCACAGGTATGGCCTTTAGTCAGAACATAATTTTGAAAAAAAGTTTCCCAAACCAGAACTCTCTAGATAAAAAGAAAATCTTCCGTGTGATACTTCCCACTCTCACCTCCCATTTTTGTTTCAGCTTTGGTTTTTTGGTATTTTATTGTTTTGAGGGGTTTTGTTTTGTTTTGTTTTTGAGTCAATGTTTCACTATGGCTGGCCTGGAATGCATTGTGTAGACCAGACTAGCTTTACAGACATGTGCCTGCTTCTGCCTTCTGGGTACTGGGGTTAGAGGTGTGGCTGCCCATCAGTACTCCCGGATCTGGATCCTCATCTGGAGGTAAACCGGGCGGCACCTTTTACCTACCTCTGCTTTGGTGTACATCCTTCTCCTAGTGGAGTAAGACACCTGTGTGAGATGCTAATGTGTTCTGGTCACTCAGAAGGAAGCATCAGAGGTCCGCACATAGGTTTTAGTCACCATCTCTGCTTTCTTGGGGCAACATGACAGGTAGGGAAAGGGCCCTAAAGATTTCATTTCTAGCATCTTAAATGTCAAGAATCTGGAAAGGAACAGGTTACTTGTGGGGGGGCCGAGGATGCTGCACCATTAGTGCTCCTACTGCTGATGGGCATGGGCTTCCCAGGGTAGGAGCTAGGGTCCTACTGGGGTAACATAGTCCAGGCTTCCCAGCACCCTAAGAAAGGCTGAGTCCCCTTCCTGAGCTAGACTGAGCACAAGGCTTTTCCTTTCTTTTTTGACATGGCTCATGACATCCATGTGTTGACATGGCACATGTTACATTCTAAATTCTAGTCAAGATTCTGTAATCTCAGCTGTGTCTGTAATAGATGAGTGTCAGTCACTCTGGAGTGGACAGGAAGGAAGTATTCTGCCAGAGAAGCACCCTGCAATCTTATGACGAAGTAGTTGACAAAGGTTGATAACCTGTTAACAGCCATTAGCGGGAGAAAAAAATCATTTCATAGGAAAGACAGAGGAAATATAAGCAGAACCATCAATTTTTTTTTTTGTAGTACCTCATTTTAAGAGACTTTCAGGCCTGCCTGCACAAAACTAACAAGGAAGAGAATAATAGAGTTGAGCTATGGACTTGTCAATCAAAGACTAGTCTCGTGTCATTCATTACAAGGCAATTAGGAAACATGTTTACTTAAGTTTACTAATAGGCCAACAAAGTTTTGCAAAGCTGCTATTAAGTTTCAACTGTAAATAATTCTAGGGCTCTAAGGGTTCACAGTAATTTTAATAATGTCTGTTAATCATTAGTGCATCTGCCAACCCCTAACAAGAGTTGGTGGATAGGCAGATCAAGAGTTTGTTGTTGGTCTCATAAACGTGACTAAAGTTCAGTACTGACTTCCTGGTCCTGATGCTAGTATGATGCTGGAGACCAGGATGCTTTGAGGGAGTATGCTAGGCCCACAAGCCCATGCAATAATTTGACATCTGGTTACAGGACACAATTCTGATGGATTGTATTGCGTGAGCCATAGGTGGGTGGTACTGATTCTAGAGAGCATCCATAGAATTGGATTTTGGCATTCCTCTGTGGGAGCGCAGACTGTGGGAGCTGGACTTGTCTACCTTCACTGGGGGCTTTTAAAAGAGTATAGTAAACTTAGATCTGAAGCATCACATACTTACAGAAGCTTGTGTGTCAATAAGAGATTTCTTGGAAGCTGGGTGTGGTGGCACACACCTGTAATCCCAGCCCTCGGTGAGGCAGGGGCAGGCAGATTTCTGAGTTAGAGGCCAGCCTGGTCTACAGAGTAAGTTCCAGAACTGTCAAGGTGACACAGAGAAAACTTTGTTTTGAAAAACCACATCAAAAAGAAATTTTTTTAAAAGAAAAATAATGAAGTAGATTTTTCCTTAGGCTTTTAAAAATTAGAAGCATGGAACTTTAAGAAAAATCCATTATTGATAGATTTCATTTGTCTCACCTTTCCTTTTAAATAGTGGTAAATGTCTGCAGAGTAGTAATGCCTGGGAGACATCAAGTAGATAAGTCTAGATTTTAAAACTTTTGGGTTGAGAACAGCTTCAGGAAGATTCATTTAAGGAATAAAGTACAAGTTCTTCTGACCGCCCTCTCTATGCTCTCTCCTGTTTTAGAATTCTTTGTTGCTGTGTATCTCATTTTGGGGGATCGAACCTAGAGCTTTGTACACGCTAGGCAAGTACCACACCGCCTCTGCCGCAGGCATAGATCACATTGTTGAAGTCTAATTGTTAGTAGGCTTCTATTGCTTAGCAGCTTTCCAACATTCTGTTTATAGCAACTTAGCCAAGTTACAACTTTTGAAAGGATTGGTTGGGCTATTTTAATGCACTACCCTTCTCCTTTGGAGATGTATCCTTGTTTTCCATTTCTCCCACTTCCACCTCATCTGCCTCCATACCCACGTCTCTTCATCCACATGTAGACAGCAGTACTATTTTCAGTACTGCTAGTCGTAGGGAAATCACATCACCCCGTCGATATTTTAGTACATTTTCAGCCATGTTATATATAGAAAGAGAGCTATTAAGGCTCAAAGAAAATCGAAACCCACGTAGACTCCTACCTGCAAAGAGAGTCTCCTTAGAAGGGTTTTAGCAGATTAGACGCACACGGCTCGCAGGTGTGTGGCTTCTGTGGCGGAGATGCATCGAGCCCTCCCAGTGTCTAGGTAGTGAGAGCTGGGATTACAGCATGAAAGCAGTTCAAGAAAGTCCACTGAGCTTTCCCTGCTGTGATCCGCACGCTGGATCTGGGATCTCATGGTAGGGGCGTGTGGGGAGAAGCACCAGGTCACTCTTTCTCAGGAGTAACATTTGATTGACTGCCCGAAGCTCCTGACCAAGAAGCCCAGCCAGCCCTTAACACTAATAGTTTTGCTTTCCCCGAGCTGTCGTCTCAGGACTCTGATCCCATTGTTTAGACTCAACTCAGGAAACTCCTGCGAGAATTTCCTACTTTCATCATCTTTTTATAGGAGAGAGTCACAAAAATGTTCACGTTTTTTGGACTCCTGAAAACCCCTTGCTGTCTCTTCACCAAGGCTCTTAGTAGTATTTAGCAGGTTTACCAGCAGTGGCCTACAGGAAAGGGGCACCACCTCCCTCTGACCTTAGGGAGGTCATGCTGTAACTCTCATGCTGCCTAGCAGAACAGGTGCTTAGAGACTAGCACCTGTGAGGTGCAAGCGCCTATTTAATCATTTCTCTCTGGTTGAAGCTCTGCAAACTTTTCTCCTCTTTTTGGTAGTCTATATAATCCAGAGAAGCATCTGGAAGCATAAGGTCCATCCATGGCAAGCCAGTAATAAAAACCAAAGATGCAGAAGTAGGTTAAACATGGCAGTGGTTTCTCTAGGGTGGGGTAGGTTGAACATGGCAGGGGTTTCTCTAGGGTGGGGTAGGTTGAACATGGCAGGGGTTTCTCTAGGGTGGGGTAGGTTGAACATGGCAGGGGTTTCTCTAGGGTAGGGTTTCGAATCTCACTGCATCTGGGATGATGGACTGAAGTTGCCCCCATTGCCATTTGTAACAATGATGTTTTAAAGCATTTTATTATAATTAGAAAAATAAATGTAGTACCTTTATGTACTCTGAGTACTGACAGAAAATAAGTCCTCAGCTTTTTTTCCATATAATCGCACAAGCCAAGATGAGTGTTCCGAATAAAAATTAGCACTGGACTTTTATCACCAGCAGAGAACAAGCAGTGGAAGGGAACTCAAAAGCTAGATAGCCAACAGGTTTTAACCAGATTTCAGATAAGACTAATTCAAACCACAAAGTGATGCTCTTGTTTGATGTTATTTTTCCTTTGTCACTGTTCAAAATCAAATTCCAGAATTTAAAGTGTTTATTATACTGCCCTTGTGCTAAAGCTGGAAGAATAAAATAGAACGTTGGGACAGTATTGTGAAATTTTTATCCAAAGTAATCTGAGAAGTTAGGACTGTTAGACACATAAGCCCTGTTCCCTAGACCTTGGCAGAGGCAGGTCAAGTCGCTGTCAGTGGCTAAGAGGGCACGGGCCTGCTTGGTACAGCTGCCAGGCATTGTCCTAGAGAAAGGCTGCTCGGCCTAAGAGCCCGTGTGTAGACAGGTGTGCCCTGCAGGCCAGACATGCCTATGTGTGAGGTACTATTTAACAGTAAGAAGCAATGTTATTGCTTTTATCATGAGAGATTTTGTGGGCTGTTGAGAAAGGGTGATTTACAAGCACTTCAAATGAAGAGGGAAGTGACACATCACATGATCAGAAACCCTGCCACTTACTTCCTTCCAGGACTTTCCTCGCCCTGTTAAGCTGCCTACTTTCTCAGAGTTCGTTCTTCATGGGACTGTGCTGTTCAACTGTAAACACCTGTGCTTTGTGTGTGTGCTAGCATACCTGCTCATTCAGTTGAGACACACCAAAACTTGTTATTCATCCAATAAAACTATCAAAGGCCAACAGAAGCTATTCGGTTTCATTCTTAAAGATTTATGAGAAAGATAGAGAAAGCGCATATCTTTTTTTCTTTTCCTTTATAGGAGTCAGTCTATCGATCATTGTACTAAAATTCTAAGTCCATGACAGAGCCTATGCATTTATTTATTTAACTGAAGAAAAGGAAACCTGTTTTTTGTTTTTTGTTTTTTATCCTCTCGAGGAAGCTAGACCAAAGAAACAGCACCGCACTTCCCCGTGGCGGTGCAATGTGCTCACTAAACTACAGACATGTGCTGTTGCCCTCCTGGCTGAGGAGATGTGGTGACTGCAGGTTTGATGGCCAGTTGCTGTGGGTGGTACCATCTCTTAATGTCCCTCCAAAGAGCACAGTTCTTCTGTTCCTTGAAGAAAATATGCCACAAGAGTTCCTGGGCATGGTAGAATTAGTTTATAGGACAGAGATTGTGGGCATGTCTTCTGATCTGCCAGGATAGCCCTAATTTATATATGTCCTGGGTAGTTTCAGATAGGTGAAACAGTGAATTAACAACCTGTTTGGAAAGTAGACCCTGTTTGCGTGCCCTGGAGAGTCATTTGATTATAATTTGCTTTACAGTCATTTCACATTGTTTCTTCCTTAGTAATATTCACACTGGCTGGCCCTCTTAGGAAACATTGCATTTGAAAGACAGAAGTACAGCATAAAAAAGCCTTGGCTGTTGGTAATAGAGCTTTGCTACCTATTTTCCAAAACCATAGCATTAAAAACAAAAACCAAAAAACTCAGCAGAAACAAAAGCCAAGGAGAAGTGTAAAGATTCCTGACATCAATATAGTCCTGAAGCGAATAGATGCAGGAGAAACAGCAGCTTTATAGGGAATTTTTGTCTTTGATTCTCATACAGCATCGTAATCCTGAGCCAGTAAGACTCAGTATTGGTTCATAACATGGAAGTGTGAGCCCATGGCAGCATGCCTGGGAATGAACGTGGGCTGGGCCAGAGAGGGCCGGTACAGGATTGTCAGGGAAAGAACAGCTGGTCTGCAGACTTTCTCAGACTGAGCTTCAGCGCTCTTCAGTTCCATACCACCCCTGCCACATTCGAAGTTGCTGTGGGAAGGGTTCTGCTCGTTACTGTTCCCATATAAATAACTTAAGGGAAGCAATGACCATAGAGGAGAATTCAGAAAGAATGCCTTGTATTGTCAGGAAGTGCGTAGATTTTCCTATTAAGCTTATTCGTGCATAGTGGCATTTCAAGGCAGTTCTAATTTGATGATGACAATGGCAGCTTTCCAAAAGGGATCGCCTCATATCCCTAACATCCCGGGCTTTCCTGCTTGCCCAATGATGCAGCAATTCAGAAAGAAAGATGTGCAAGTAAAATCAGTAACATCAGTGCTAACACTTAGCTTAGTTCAGCTCTGTAGCCTTCAGCCTTGCCAGCCCTCACCTTTCAGCGCAAGGACGGCTTCAGTTCCTCAGGAGCAGTAAAATGGTACTGTTTGAGGGCAGGACCTACTGCACACAACCAAACGCTGTTCTAAGCACACAGCAGCAGCACATTGAAGTCTGAAGTCTTTGAAGTTTGCAGCAGCTGCCTGGAACAGATAGCACTCCTAACCCTAATTAAAGTCATATAACTAGAGGCAAAAGCAGGTCCCAGCAGATGATGTGGACCAGAGTCCACATTCTTGATCACCCTGCCATCTCCAGTGCCTACCAAAGTGCGGAGTTCTACCTCGCTGGAAAGAGTGCCTTGCCTTTCCACAATGCATGAACTATGAGCACAAGGGTTTCGTTACCTTTCAGAGCCTTGTTTTATTTCCATGTACTTTGTAAAATTATATAGCTGGTAGAAAACAAATGGAACACATGGCATCACCCCCGTTCTGTGTGCTTCGGGCCTAGGAACCTCTAAGAACCACAGAACATCCACTGAGGATTCAAGTGTAAGCCACACACGAGTTGACATGTGACGCTTCATCTCAGAGAAGCAAGCTTATTGGAAATGGGCAGGTCATTCGCTCTCAGAGACTCGTGCATTATCAAAGTGACCAGATGTTCAGTTTTTAAAGTGGTGGAATCTCTTCCACTTAAACTAGAAGCTAAACTATCCGAAGAGAGTTAACGACAATAGTCTTCGATTGTCTTGTGAAAAGTGTAGAAAACAGAACCCTTTATGAAACTCTTTTTTTCACCTTTTCTTGGAAGTGGGCCAGGGTTTCACTGGCCTCAAACTCACTGCATAGCTGGGGAAGACCTTCAACTCCTGATGTTCCTGCTTTCACCTAACAAGTACTGGGGTTCAGGGATTTGCCACCAGGCCTGGTTTGCTGTGGTGCTGGGAATCAAGCCTACAGCTCTGCTAAGCAAGCGTGCTAACACTGAGCCAAACGCCAGCCCTAAGAAAATGTCTCTTCATTCATTAAAAAATGAAAATTATGACAGAAAGAGGGATGCTACTGATCACTTCTATTACTTTCTCCCCCACACTTTGTAGACCAGGCTGGCCTCGAACTCACAGAGATCCCCCTGCCTCTGCCTCCCAAGTGCTGGTAATAAAGACCTGTGCCATCACTGCCTGGCATAGTGATCACTTCTACATAGGACCCTGTGTTAGATATCATAGTCATTTTATTCTATTTCCTTTTGGGTTTTGGCTTTATTCTCAAACACACATTTTTCAGCATTTTAGTTTCAGGAGAAAGCAGGGTAACTATCAAGCTCCATTAAGGGAAAGAGAAACAAAATCTCCATATAGTAGATGGTTGTGGTAAGGGGGCATATTCTTCTTCTTCTTCTTCTTCTTTTTTTCTTCTGTATTTAATTTCTGAGGAAGCCAGAAACAAGGCCCCACGGCCCCTCCCAGTGGCTAAAAGAAGAATAGTAGAAATGTGATTCCAGCAGCAGAAAGGCCCCCACCTTACTCCTGGAACCTAGTGTAGGGGTGACTTAGGGATATGGACTCAGCATAGAACAGACTCCACAGCCCAGGGACAGTGCCAAGGGATGCTGACCCCAAGGAGCTTCCTTGCCTCTCAGACTCATTGTCTAGCTCAAGGGAAATGATGGGGAAAGTTGCTTTCTTGATCTGTCACTGAATGAGAATATGCATTTTCTTTTTTTTTAAAACTATTTATTACATACACAGTGTTCTGCCTCCACATACACCTGAACATCAGAAGAGGATACCAGATCTCATTATAGATGGTTGTTGGCCACCATGTGGTTGCTGGGAATTGAACTCAGGATGCCTGAAAGAGTGCACAGTGCTCTTAACTGCTGAGCCATCTCTCCAGCCTGAAAATGCATTGTCTTTATGGAGGGACAAATGTCATCTCTACTGTGGGACAGGGACAATTTTTCAAAAATAAGTATAATCTACAGATGTCACCAGGGGCTTGGCATTCTGGTCGAGCGGGTTTCTGAAATGCCTCAGGTTTAGGGAATATGCTCACTCACCCTCTACTTACCCAGACCCTGAGGAGGAGGAGTTCTTTCCACTCTGACAGTAGTTGGAAAGCCTTGCTGTATGCTGGCTGCCGTGGGTCTCTAAGATGCTGAGTGGTACATGCACCTCCTGGTCAGTGGTTTACTGGATAGACTCTTGCTCTCCTGGGAAGGTATAGCAACATTCACAGTGAAGACTGGAGGCCTTAAGCTGTCAACACAACACACTTGCTACTTCCCTCTTAGCTACTTGATGAGCTGAGCAAGCCATTGCAAATGCACTTGCATGGACTTGCAGGCACTAAGAATTGAAAGGCACATGGGAGCTGCCCACCTTCTGCTTGCTGTGTGGAATAGACATAGTTTGGGCTTTGTTGGGATGGGTAAGAAGTATGACCACTTGTGTTCATCTCCATGTTGAGGTTTCAAGTGTGAGTGTCTGGAGCTCAGGGGGAAGTTCTTTGGTCTTGGAAGAAATAATTAGATTTGCCACCATAAGAAACTCCAGACATCCACCGGCACAAATCTTGTCAGTAGTAGCTATGTAACCTCTTTGAGCCCAAGGTTACTCAGTAGATAAAAGGGGATTTTAATAGGTTGGTTGCTGAAGTAGGGTCAGAACTAGATGTTGTTGTTTTTGTTGTTGTTGTTGTTGTTGTTGTTGTTGTTGTTGTTTGACAGGGTTTTTCTGTTACACAGAGCCCTGGCTGTCCTGGACTCGCTTTGTAGACCAGGCTGGCCTCAAACTCACAGAAATCTGCCTGCCTCTGCCTCCCAAGTGCTGGGACTAAAGGCATGCACTATCACACCCAACCATAACTAGATCTTAAATGTTCCCTAAATTGGCAAATTCCATGAGATACAAAAGTGCCACAACAGATATTCCTTGACATTCTGAGGGGGGAAAAATCAGTACTGTGGGTCACAGTTCTTAACATAGAATTGCATGTTCAGTCTTATAATCAAATTATAATCAAATTTAAAAGGAATAAATATGACCTGTTTGTGCCATCCTGTATAGCAGTCAGTAGCCATGTGTGACCATTTCAATGTAAGCTACTGACCAAAGTCGTCTCTCTTGAGCAGCGCCATCCTCAGTGAAGGTTCTCTTTCCCAGCACCAGCCTGGACCTTTGCCCAGACTGCTAACTTCAGCCACTTGTTCCTTACAGCAGGATGTAGGCCCTTGTGCTCTAGGGTGACCAGGACATCACTGGAGGAAGAGAGGATGAGACTGTATACCATTTGAGCAGAGCAGTACAGAGAATCTTCCAGGCAAAGGGTGTTGGCACTGAAAGAGAGACTGTGAGAAGTGTGGAGGAGGGGTGGTCAGAGAAAGGAATTAGAAAGCCCCTGGCTCACCTTGTGCCTCACATCCCAACCTAAACCTCTGTGAGGCTCAGAAACCCAGAGAAGAGTTCCTCATAGATACTGTCAGCCTATGCGCACCCCATCCCAACCATGGCAGAGTGTGAGAGCGCTACCCCATCCCAGGAAGTGAGGGGCCTGCTCAGCTGTCAGTGGTGGGAGAAGGGCTAGTAATGTCTGGCCATGTTAATATGATGTTCCTCTGTGAGCAAAGTGGAGAAGAACTCATTGCAATAGGGGAGAGGATCAGCCACTCTAAAGGCTTCCGAGGTGTAGCTGGGAGGTCAAAGCGAGCTGATTTTGAGGCTTACGCTTAGATATTAGGAAGGAAGTAATGCTGGCAGAGAAGGCTTGGCTCTGTCTTCCCTTCCACTGAAGGGCCAAGAGTATAAAGTGTGGAAGAAATCAGAAGTGGATGGCAGGTGTGTAACTGTACCCGCCGTCTGGAAGCCATCTGCAAAGGAGTCACCTTTCTCTTCTGGACCTTCTTCCAGGGGCTCCCGCAGGCGACGACACTGAAGATGCAAGCACAGAGTTCACAGACAGCATCGAGGAGGAGGCTGCACACAACAGCCACCAGCAAGTAAGTCAGTGTCAGGCGTGAGGGTTCCCAGGGATCTGACCTTCAGCATCCATGCGCTGGGAGTGAGAAGGCATCGCTATGTAACCTGCTTCTCCTGCGCTCCCTCGTCTTCCTCGCTCTTCCTATCCAGTCTACCGTTTGTTTTCACTTCTTCTACTTCTTATTTCTGCTTATTATCCCTTCCTACCTACCTTTGGCCCTATTTACTCTCTGTAGCTTTAGCTTCAGAAGAATGAACTTTTTACTCACAAGACAATGGTGGCTTCCTCTCTTTGGTTTTTATGACTGAAACACAAAACAGAAGACAGGGAGACACTGAAGGGCTGTCTCGGGGCATGGCAAGGCCGAGAGCCTGCTTGACAAGAGTGCTGTCTGAGAAACTCATAGAGGATTGCAATGCCTCCAAAGCAGGGATCTCTCTCTCTCTCTCTCTCTCTCTCTCTCTCTCTCTCTCTCTCTCTCTCTCTCTCTGTGAAATAGAAGACAGCCAGCCCTGCCAGGCCACAGAATTTGGCACTGGCCCACCACTGAGGCCAGTATATCAAGGTGTAATGTCTCAAGGCCAAGAGCAAATGTCCCGGACCTCAGAGATTACATCACCCTTAGTGATCTTAGCACTCACTGGAACTGGGTGTCCCCACCTTGCCCAGTGACATTCAACAGTCACGTCTCCCAAATGCCTGTGGCTCTTAAGTTGTTGCAGAGAAAGAGGACCACTGCCAGAACGAATCTGGATTTTCTAGTGATTTCTTCCTTGGGGGCTACTAGGAGCACTTGTAGGGGAAATGAGGTCTCCTAGGTCTGCCTGTACATTTCCTGCATGAGGAAAAGAGGAGACATCTATTAAACTGATAAAAAGATGCCAAGGGAACAGGCTCCTAAACTGCATAGGATTTGTCATCGTTTTGGGCTCTTGGCCTGAATTTGTCTGGTATCCCAGACATCATCCCCAGTTTCTTGACTTTCTATCAAGGTCCCCTCTGTGTTGCTGTCATTATGCCTGCCCCTCACTCCTCCTTCGAGTGTTTTCATTAGCAGCAGCTCTTTATTTGCTTCCTCTGCGTCCTTCTCACTGACTAGTGGGCTGTACGTATACCACTGCCTCGGGACAGAGATACCTCCCTGATTTCATCAAGGATCTCAGGGGAGAGAATTTTCAGGATGAGCAGAAGTCTACTTTAAAACAGATTGGGATGTTGGCCGGACAGTGTGGTTATAACTGTGGTGGGCAGGAATTGCCTCAGATTTAAAAAGCGGAAGACACTGCTACGAGCATCAGTTTCGGACTCCTGTGCCCCAGCTGTTCCTCCTGGTGCTGCAAGTCTTGCAGACACACTGGTTTGTAAAGTTGTCTCTCCCCCAGCCTCCTCTCCTCACACAGAGAAGGTGAGCGGAGTCTATTCAGAGAAGGTCAGTACCTTCTACACGCGGCCTGGAGTAGACTTTGACCTAGCGCACACAGTGCTTATTTTGGCAGTAGGCGTAGGAAGTGTTGGATGTAATCCTAACTGAGCAAACCTTCCGAGCGGGGCTTTATTCTTTATAGACAGATGTATGTGCCTACTGGTTAAGGGATCTTCTGGGAGTAAGCTCCATTTTCTTCCCACCACCTTTTCTTCAACACCGATTTCCAGCTCTGAGCGGGAAGAACCTTGCTGTATGACATCATGGTGTATGAAGCCGTCGTGACTTCACGTCATCTTTTGTGGCGTTTGAGTTGTGACTCCCCTGTTACCAATCAAATAAAGCTTGCTTTGCCATAACTACTGTGTGTCCATATTATAAAGGTTTGTTTGCTTGTTTCCATGGAAATGGTACTTTTGAAGTTAGCGCCTGAGCTCTTCCTTATTGTATCCTTAGGAGATAAACTTTATTGTTGACCCCACACTCCCTCCTCCTCCTCTTTCTATCTTTCTTTCTTTCTTTCCTTCCTTCCTTCTTTCTTTTTCTTCTCTTTTGGCTTTTCAAGACTGGGTTTCTCTGTGTGTAGTCTTGGCTATCCTGAACCCGCTTTGTAGACCAGGCTGGCCTTGAACTCACAGAGATCTGCCTGCCTCTGCCTCCCAAGTGTTGGGATTACAGGCGTGCGCCACCACACCCTACTTCCACATTCTCTTCTTAGCATAGCCATACACACACTTCCCCTGACGAATAAGCTCACCTTTGTGTTCATGGGCAAGAGTCAAAGAAAGCGAGTTTGCTTCTTCATCTTTAGGAAGTCACTTAGCCCAGAAAGCCTGACCACAATAGTAATCTTCCCTAGGGATGACCCACATCTCAAAAAGATGTAAGGTCTGTAAGAAATGCCTAGGAGATGCCCACAAAGGACACTGGAAAGCAGTCAGCCATTCCAGTTCATTTGAACATTTGCAATGCAGAAACATTCATCAGGAGTCAAGTTTCAAATGCAAAGAGGTCAGTAGACTAAATGTGACCTTTTCTTTGAGAAAAGCTATTTTAAAGTAGTAACATCTTATTATCAAATCATAATTAAATGTACAGAGTACAATGTGCTGCTTTGATATTCACATATATAGTGAAATAATTAAGCCAAGTTAATTAATACAACCATACCTCTTCTACTTTTTTATGGTGATATATTTGAAATTTACTTAGTTATTTTAAAAATATACTTAATGTTAGCTATAGTCACCATGCTGAAAAATTGATATCAAAGCCTATTTCTTCTGTCTGTGTGAAGCTTTTTGAGTTTTCAAGTCCCCACTGTATCTTCCTGTCCACATCAAACTCTGGTGGCCGCTGACTGCTCTTCTTTCTCTTTCAGTCAGCTCAGCTTTGTATGATTCCACATTTAAGTCATGTAGGAAGACGATGTGGTCTTTGTTTTTCTCTGAGCAGCTTTATTTCACATATCCTAATGTTCTCCAGACTTAGGCAAATCACAGAACAGCTCCTCTTTTTAAGACTCAGTATTTTTTCATTACATGTCATTTTCTTTGCTCATACATTCATAGACACCCAGGCTGACCCCACAGGGTGGCATTTGTGCATAGTACTGGAAAAGGAGTGCTGACCTCAGTTCATACCTCAGATCCAATTTACCCAGAAGCAGAAATCCTGGATTATATAGTAGTTATAGTAGTTCTGTCTAGTTTTCTTTTTAGCTTCCTAACCACAAATGAGAACTCTTTTCTATGCTTTTTTCCTTTTCTTTCTTTTCCCCCCGGTTCTGAGGAGAGAGCCTAGTACCTCACACATGTTATCTTTCTTAAAATATATGCAATGACATTGTAATATGTATGAGGTGATGGCTCCTTGTGCTTATAACACTGATTATTTGAGAAATGATGATTTCTTAATATCCTTAATATTGTCTGAAAATTTACCTTTCCTGTGAGAAATATGAGGTGAGAGGGTGAAAACAAAACATGTCCAAAACAGGGCAAGATCTGAAGTAGGTCTATGAAACATCCAAGAGGGTTAAATTGTGTAAAACAATTGCACAAGTGAATTAGGTGATAATGAAAAAAAAAAAAAGAACAATAAGAGAATTATAATTTAAAATTCGTCCCAAGGGAGTCACACTAGTATCACATACACTGGTATGAGTTTTTTATTTGAGGAAAAGAACAGGAATATTTGCTTTTCATAGATGGTAAAAGCTGATGAAGAGTCTAGATCATGATTCACTTTTCATACACTTATATCTAAACTATAAAGTTAGTGTGAAAAAAGAACCAAAAAAATAAGAACCTAACAAACAAAAAATATTTCAGAGCTGTGAAAACCCAAACTGGACAATAGTCAGATCTCTACCAGGTAGATACATTCAAACTGTGCCCCCAATATGCCTCAGAATGATTATAATGTCATATTGCTATATCATAAGATGGGACACATCTGTGTCTATAAATCATTGCAATTATTTATTCTCTTACTTTAAAGTGAGAAATCAGACCAGATGAACCTTAAGGTCCATTTCCTATTTCATGAGTCAAAATGCTTCCCTTTAAAAGAAA
This sequence comes from Acomys minous, assembly GCF_964271855.1. Classification (NCBI taxonomy): domain Eukaryota; kingdom Metazoa; phylum Chordata; class Mammalia; order Rodentia; family Muridae; genus Acomys; species Acomys minous. Next base: position 55,390,866 of record NC_140496.1, on the reverse strand, counting down.
ACAGGTATACTGTGACCAGCTGACTAAAACACACACATAGAAAAGCCTCTCATCAATGGACAGACCTCATTGGAGATGGGTACTATTTTTAAGCATCAAGCAACACCCAAGGTTAAGAAAAGGGTGACTGCTGTGTTCATATTCAAGTCTAATGGTGATTTTGGTTATGTTTGTGGGTAAAGTCATGAAGTTTTCTTATTTATTTTTGCCTACCTAGTCATTATTTTGGAGGCTTTTGAAGCTAGCCTTGCTTCTGGTCCTCCTGCCTCAGTCTCCCAAGTGCTGGAACTACAGGCATGGGCTACCATTCCTGGCACATCACATAGTGAAGTGAAGGCTATGGTAATAAACCATCATAGCGCCCTGCCTAATACCCAACCCTCTTTTTTGTTACTGCTGAGTGGTACATGTAGAGATGGCACCAGCTGACTACACCTAGCAGCAGTCTTAGAGATAGATGGATATTGTCTGTTGTCTGGTGACTGCTGGACTCTCAAAGCCCAGATGGGATTGGATGCCTAAAGACTGAACAGCTGTGCCTATAACTCTCTTGTTCATGGCTGCCTATCACTTGGCAGTTTCAGTTGCTATGATATTAAGTGCCATTGCGTGTGCGCTATGAATGAATGCCACCACAGACCGGCAGCATGGGTCTGGCCTAGCTTTGTTAGGAGTAATGCAAGCGTCAGCAGGTCTGTGACCACCCAAGCTGCTCTATTGGCCTGTATACCTTGCTCTGGGTCCTATTCTATTCAATATGTTAGTGACCTAAGTGAATGACAAAACATATTAAACATTATATGAATCATCTCTAGTCAGGTGACCAAAACATGGTTTATAGAGATGCACATTAACTATTTTAATGGCTTTGTAATTGGGACATGTTTCTGTGTAGCCAGGATAAATTTATAAGTGACAAACATGACTCACAATGTTAATAGAGGTAAAAAGAAAATAGCACGACACAGAAATTACTGTGTGGAGCAGTGGAAAGTGAGAGTCAAAATTGACCTGAAATTGAGTATAGCTTCCAAATGGTGTCGCCGAGAGGAAAAACAAGTCAACGTGACTGGGAGGTAGGGAGAGTGCTGCTGAGGTGCGTGCAGTGGTACCTGCTTATAATCACCCTAGCACTCGGAGGATGAGCCAGGACAACCAAAAGTTCAAGGGCAGCCTGAGATACTAGTGACATTGAGGTCAATGTGAGCGCTAAGGCAAGACCCTGTTTCAAAAACTGAGGAGGAAGGAGGAAGAGGAAATCCTTACATTGAAATAGCCATATACTATGTGGCTTATCACGCTCAGGTTTTGATTTGTATTAATATAATTTTTAAAGTGTAGAAAAAAGCGAGAACTACATCCAGTGTATCTACTAAGAAAGTCTAAAAGTTCACAGCTTCCCACCTGGGAAAGGTACCTTAAGGTCTGTTTTACATGAAACATTTAGGAGTGAATTCAAGAGAATCCTTCAGAAGAAAGGCACTGAGAAATTTTCTGCTTTGTTTTCTTCTCTCGTGGACAGATTTATTGCGCTGGCACAGGGATAATAATCGAAAAGGGAAACGAGGTGTCCAGTAGGGTGGCTTCACCTCAAATCCCCTGTGATTGTAGGGTGGGATTCTCCTGCTGTTGGTGGCCATAAGCACCCTGACTCAGGGCAGAGTTTCAGGGGACTCCACACCCCTATGGGGAGAAGCATCGCAGTATTGTCATCTGCTCGGTCAGGTCAAACCGCGTTTGTCTGCACCGGGGTGGGTGAGCTCACGTGCGCTTCTCACCACATCTGGAGTCTCTTCTTTGTCCTACTCTGCGTCCTCACTTCCAGGGCTTCAACAGCGGAGCATTCCGTCTTGTCTTTTGTCTCCATGGGGAGCTGCCCTTGCCTTCACTCTTGCGTCCCCTTCAGTGACCTAACTTTTTTAAACCATGATTTTCCTCCAGATCATCAAAGTGGCCTTGGAGAAAAGCCTGGCGACCATGGAGACCCAGAACACGTGTCCTCAGCCCCCTTCCCCGGTGGGAGAGGACAGTAACAGGTGCCTCCAGGAGGAAATGCTCCACTTGAGGGCTGAAGTCCACCAGCACTTAGAGGAGAAGAGAAAAGCTGAGGCGGAACTCAAGGGGCTAAAGGCTCAAATTGAGGAAGCGGGATTCTCCTCTGTGGCCCACATCAGGTACGTCCCACCTTTTCCCCAGATCATGAGCTACCGCAGCCAAGAACTCGCCTCAGTGCACCCGCGGCATCGGCGCAGCCCTAGGGTGAGCCATGTCATCAGCTCTGAGCCTTCATCCTTCTATGTGCTTTTCATAGAAAAGTTAATGGTATTAGGTAGTGTTAGATAGTATTACTCACTTTCAATACTAAAGTAATCTGATCTTATTTCAGTATAATAATGCCTATGTATGGACAGAATAATGCGTATGTATGGACAGAATCTATGGGTGCTGTATGGGTGCAGCCTTCTTACCCAGGAGGCTTTACTGCTGTACAGGGAACTGAGAGCTCATGCAGAGAAGCATTTACACAGCCCCGCCTGTCTCCATTCAACCCCCTCTCAGCACAAACAACTGAATCACAGAACTGCAACTTTAACAGTCTTTGCCATTTCACTACAACTATAAAACTGATAAGCACTGATCTGATGGCTACTTTGGGGTAAGGAGATTTTTTTTAATGCTGAAAACCACATTGATACTGTAGAGTTTCAGTATGATGACCCTCCTCAGATGATCAAGTGGAGATAATAGGGGAAGACACCAGATGTCAACCTCCAGGTGCCCCCTCTGGGGCACACACTCTCATACACACACACACACACACACACACACACACACACACACACACTCACACACACATTCATACACACTCACACACACTCACACAGATTTATACACACACACTCATACACACTCACACACATTATTATTATTAAATCTTGTCATTCTAGATATCAGTTTTTTTATGTTGAATTATCCTGATAATTCTTTCCTTTTCACCTAAGTTAAAATGTAAATTTTACTTAGGCTTCTCTCTGTGTGTGAATTTAGTTGTGAGGTCATGGAACGATGCATCTCTTACTTCAATATAGACCGTGTACAGACACGTTAGCAGGTTATTTTCATTTTTCCATGGAGTTACTAACCTGAAGTTTTGAGTTGCTTAGCTCTCTGCACTCAGTCCTCAACACTGACATAGAAGCTGCAATCCCCTAATACTCAGTCCCTTGCTAAGCTTTACTCTCACTAGTTTACAGTGTGAAAACATCAGACTTTAACCTGAAACAGAGGTGTCAAAGTAATGAATATTCTTTTCTACACATGTTCCTTTTCTCACCCTCCTACCTGCTAACTTTGGTCATAGCCCTCCACTCTTTTTCTCCTCTGAGAGTCTGTCTGAGGTCTATGCCCTAGAGGATTTTCTCTCATGAATCCACACCTATCAACTTCTGCTGGAAGCTCCAAGACATTAGGATTCTGAGAAATCTAGTCTAGGTGCATACCCAAGTACTGATTCTTTAGGCCGTGATTCCTCTGTCTGTCTGTCTGTCTGTCTGTCTGTCTGTCTGTCTGAGAAGCTCAGTGTTCTCAGTTTAGCCAGTTTTATTTCTTCCACAAACACAGATGTTTTATGTGGCAGGTGTGCGTGGCAGTTCCAGAAATACAGGGTGACTAGAACAAGCACAGCCTGTGCTCTCTGGGGGTCACCTCCCATCGCATGGACCAGAAATATGGCAAACGATAGAACAACCACGTTTTCACTGCAGTTCTGATTGGTGTTACTTATTTTTATGTATTCCTGAGCCCCGATTATCACTAGGTGACTTAAAACCAGTGATAATTAAGGCAATGATGAAATCTACAATAAGGTGCTGGAGAGATGGCTCGGTGGTTAAGAGCGCTGGCTGTTCTTCCAGAGAACCTGGATTCAATTCCTAGCACCTACATGGTGTCTCACAACTGTCTGTAACTCCAGCTCTAGGGCTTTGACACCTTCATACAGAATGCATGCGAGTAAAGCACCAGTGCACATAAAATAAAAATGAAAGAAAAGATAAAATCCATGATTACAAAATTGTTCTAGGCAGCATCCTTCTTCTTCTTCTCTTCCTCCTCTTCCTCCTCCTCCTCCTTCTTCCTCTTCTTCTTTCTTTCTTTTTTAAGAAACAATATTGTAGGTTTGCCTGTGTACTCCAGAGGTCACTGAATAGTAAAGCATGTGAGACTATGTGGCTAAGTAAAAAATAGATGGGGAGGGGGTAGGGGGTGTAGGTGGTGGTGGTGTTTTAGTGATGCCGCCATCAGATGTCCATGGAAGCATGTGTGGTGAGGTCATTCTCCCATGCTCCCTCACTGTATGAAATGAGGGTTTGTTAAGTGTCTCTGAGGTTCAGTTATGTACTTGAGTGGCTCCGGTGTATCATGCACTAAGATGTGGGTGGAAAGGTCTTTAAAGAGCTATAGATCCCTCCAAACCTGGCCCCTCATTGTGTGTTTCCTGTAGGAACACCATGCTGAGCCTTTGCCTTGAGAACGCAGAGCTGAAAGAGCAGATGGGAGAAGCAATGTCTGATGGATGGGAGGTCGAGGAAGACAAGGAGAAGGGCGAGGTGATGGTGGAGATCGCAGTCGCCAAAGGAACTCTGAGTGAGAACAGCCTTCAGGCTGAGCTCAGGAAAGTCCAGGGAAAACTGAAGCGTGCCTACAACGTCATCCACCTCCTCAAAGAACAGCTGGTCTCGAGCAGCTCGGGAGGCAACAGTACAGGGACGCCAGAGTTCCTCGTGCGCCTGGCCAGGGAGGTGGACAGGATGAGCCCTGGCCTGCCTTCCCCGGGGAAGCATCACCATCAAGAACAGGAGAATGAGACCGTAAGGCATGGCCCCAGACCGCAGAGCCTCCATCTTGGGGCAGCCCTCTCAGTGGATGTCCACCAAGTAAGTGAGAGGCCCGCCTGAGGGAGATGTTCAAGGAAGGGCTGGGGGTGTTAGCTTTTTGTTAAACTGTTCTGCCTCGTGGGGCAGGAAGTATTGAAGGGAAGATTGTGATGCCTCAAGAGTGGGCTCTGAAGTCAGAGGTGCCCCGGTCAGCATCGGAAAGGGTCCTGAGCATTTAGTTCCAGGTTGCACACTCTGTGTTAGAAATTGATGTCTGCCCCTCCAGGTGCTCAGTGTGTGGGCGAAAGTGTTTAGACACAATGACTTTTTCTTCTCCCTTTGATTTTTTTTTGTTTGTTTGTTTTTCTTTTCTTTCTTTCTTTCTAAAGATTAATTTATTTATTATTTATACAATGTTCTGACTGTACACCAGATCTCATTATAGATGATTGTGAGACACCATGTGGTTGCTAGGAATTGAACTCAGGACCTTTGGAAGAGCAGATGGTGCTCTTAACCTCTGAGCCACCCCTCCAGCCCTTTTTTGGTTTTTTAAGATAGAGTTTCTCTGTGTAGTTCTGGCTGCTCTGTAGCCCAGGCTGGCCTCGAACTCAGAGATCCACCTGCCTCTGCCTTTGGAGTGCTGGGATTAAAGGCACAGTGGCATTTCATTAGATGTAGTCTCTGTACTATTGGGATGCTCTGGTTCTTGATGGAGCCCAGAGAGATGTTGTAAATGCCGTCTTCTTGTCACTGCTGCATCCTCCATGGCTATGCCTGTGTGCCTGTGCCATGGCCTCTTGAGAGTCCACTGGTGTCCTTCTGAGGGATGGATCGTTGCCTTAGATTCGGTGAAATGGAGAATTTGGAGGGCAGAAATGCAGAGAGGGTAGAGTGGAGATTTGAGCTTCTTCCTATCAAGCAACTGAGTAAATGCTTACTGCAGGTTGTTCTAAAGACTTGGTTGTCACTGTGCTACAGTGCTGCAGAAAGATGAAAATGACATTCTCCCAGCACCCGAGAAGCTCTGTCTGCAAAGCAGAGATTCAGAGAATCGCCAAAGGGCGAGAGAACTGCTGTGGCAAACACACAAGCGTATGCAGTCCAGAGCATTCAGACAGAGGTGGCTATCATAACCCACCCCCACCCCCAGTGTCCTCTGATCCTTGGGGTTCTTTCACAGCTGGAAAACAAGTCCCAGGCCCAAGACTCTGGACATCTGCCAGAATTCAGCCTGCCAGGCTCCACCAAACACCTGCGCGTGCAGCTGGCTCAGTGCAGACAGCACTATCAGGACCTCCAGGAGAAGCTGCTCATCTCAGAAGCTACCGTCTTTGCCCAGGCAAACCAGCTGGAGAAGTACAGGGCCACAGTCAGTGAGTATTGCCAGCTTGCGGTCGCCAACGCGCCCTTTCCCCATGAAGTCACCCTTTCTCAGACTTTCTCTTTCTACCCTGACCTGTGAACACTCCGGCCGGCCGTGACCAGTCTTAGAAACGTGGTGCTGAATATTTGACTGCAATCTCTAGTTAGTATAAAGAATAAAAGATGAAAACGAGGTTTTAAAGTGACAGTGAAGGGGCTAGCTCAGTGCTTACGAGCACTTGTTGTTCTTGATGGGGACCCCAGTTTGGTTCCCAGCACCCATGAGGTGTCTCACAACCTTCTGGGACTACAGCTCAGGGCATCCAACACTCTCTCCTGGCCTCCTCGGGTATCAGGCATGCAGGCACATGGGGGTGCATATGCACATGCAGGCTAAATGCTCATCACACAGAAAATAAAAATGAGCACATCTTTAAAGCTACAGTGGAAACATAGGAAGGAAACAGACTAACATCTGGGCTTGCTGCTCTCCAGACTGTTAGTACGCTGACTTGACTCTCCACATAATAGTTTCTTTCCTCCTTTCACTGTAACAGATTCTGCAAAATTCTATTATCACTGGTGCTGCACTGAGAGGGGGGGGGGTGCTCTTTATTCACATAAATATTGGGCTTGAGAACTTGGAAAGCTTAAATTTGGTTAGCTCGATGTAGTGCTATTATTTTATTGGACAGGCCAGGGCCAGATGTCTTGGGACTGTCAATCACTTCAGCTCCATTGAAACTAAAACCTGTGACAGGGCCAACGGTTCTCCTGTGGCTCCCTGACCTGGTAGCATGCATGCAGTTCCTGACTTGCCTCAGTTCTCAGAAGCAAGCCTCTCCATGCAGAGCATAGTGGGGAGATGCCCATTACCTATGGGAGGCTTTCTCTTCTCCCACTGGGGTCCAAAAGGCATCTCTCCCAGTCTGCCCCTGACTTCCCAGCCTTAAAGAAGTGTGCCAGTGGGGTCGAGGGAACATGTAGGATGTCCAGATATGCTGTGCCACCCACCGTCTCCTCCTGAGCACAGGCGAGTCCCCGGTGAAACAGGACAGCAAGCAGATCCAGGTGGACCTTCAGGACCTGGGCTATGAAACTTGTGGCCGAAGTGAGAATGAAGCTGACCGTGAGGAGACCACCAGCCCCGGTAAGTACACAGTGCGTGTGGTCACCTTCTCTCCCTGAGGAGTCATGTGTTGCATTTGGATGTCTTAGGCTACACCCACACATGATGAGTAGAGGGTGGGTGGGGCACAGATTATGGCTGGAATTCACCCAGGACTAGAGAAGGACAGGAACTTTGGAACACTCTTCAAAATGAGGCTACCAGTTTGAACTTCTCTAGCTTCAGGCATACTGCTAATATTAAGTAAGTAAGTAAGTAAGTAAGTAAGTAAGTAAGTAAATAAATATCTGTGAACTTTAATGTGTACCTAAACTGTAAGTTTAGATTTTTGGTTTTTGGATTTTTTTTTTTTCTGAGACAGGGTTTCTTTGTGTACCCTGACTATCCTAGAACTCACTCTGTAGACCAAGCTGACCTTGAACTCACAGGTATTTGCCTGCCTCTGCCTCCTGAGTGCTGGGATTAAAGGCGTGCGCCACCATGCCCTGCTTTTTCTTTCTTTCTTTCTTTCTTTTCTTGTCTTTTTTTATTTTTATTTTTTATTTTATTTATTTATTTGTTTGTTTGTTTGTTTGTTTTTGTATTCACAAAGGACCATTAGGGACTACAGGATTCCACAGAAGTGAACTTGAGGCAGTGTAGCAGGACAGTTAGAAACAGGGGTCTGGAGACCTGCCTGCTTGGTGCAAACCCTCTCCAGTGAGCTTCTCTATGCCCCTGTTTCCTTATCTGCTAAAATGGCTATTAAGGAACGATCTAACCAACTGGACATTCACATCAATAAGATGAATGGATTCTAATAAAACATTCTGACCAGCATTTTACTACTGACATGTTAACTAGTACTGTCATCCTGGCTGCCACCACCCTAGAGCAGCTTGGGGTATTAAATATCCTGATTTGGTTTGAAAGTCTTATTTTCCTAGGCCTGTTTTCCACACTGTTACAACTCAATGGTTTTAAATCCTAGCACTGTTAGGGGATGCTGTAGAAGCAGTTTGTTCTTCTGCCCTTGTGGTCGATTTACATATACACAGGTTTTGCTTTGTTTATTTGTTTGTTTATTTGTTTGAGACTGGGTTTCTCTGTGTAGCCTTGGCTGTCCTGGGCTCACTTTGTAGACCAGGCTAGCCTTGAACTCAGGATGATCTGCCTGCCTCTGCCCCCTGAGTGCTGGGATTACAGGCATGCGCCACCATGCCTGGATTCAACGTCTCACTTAAGAGGTGCTGACTAATGACTGACTCCTGTGTTAAGGACACAGGAGACTGCGGGGTTTGAATTCTGGGTCTTCTGTGTGCCCTGCATATGTGTGACTAGCTATATTACCCACTCACCCCCATCACTGGTTTGGGTCCTCCAGCCAACCAGATTAAAAAAAAATAACTGTGTATGTTAGGCATGGTGGCACACACCTTTAATCCCAGCACTGGAGAAGCAGAGGCAGGCGGATCTCTGTGAGTTCGAGGCCAGCCTGGTCTACAAAGTGAATCCAGAACAGAGCTATTATACAGAGAAACTCTGTCTCAAAAAACAAAACAAAACAAAACAAAAAGAACAAACAAAAGTGACTGTGCCTTGCTCCAGGCACAGGGCTGTTCAGTAAGAAAAGCTAAGTGTGACGGCACAGCTTACAGCCAGACCCAGTACTTGTTCATGTGACTAGTCCTGAAGGAGAGATAAACATGTTTTTTGTTTAGATCACAAGTGTGGGATGTGAAAAAGACTTGTGAGAGAGCAGGTGATGTTTATCCCCTTAGAAGTTTAACCACAGTGTGGGGGAGATTGGTTGTCAACCAGCTGAAAAACATCCTTGAACAAATTCTGAGAGGAGATATAAATGTGAGCCAAAAACAGGAGGCGGGGCCTTTGGAGACTTGGGATAGTTTTGGCTGTTCATCACTCCACTTCAAGATGCTCCTAGAGAGAACCGCTTGAGGGAAGGCTTCGGGGCTCCAGGTTCCGGTTGCTCCAGGTTCCAGCAGAAGAAATCCTGCTGATTATACCAGGAGAGTCGTTCCTTGGAGTTGATATCCTTATAGTTTCACTATTGTATCCTTTAATCTCCTCTTCCTATTGTGTAGGTTAGTCGGGTTATAAGTGAGGTACTCTTGGTTAATAAGTTAATAACAAAATATAATTGTTAAGAACATTGAGCCTACACAGTCCACTCCCCACAACAGAGTGGCCACAGCAGTGTGTCCAGCTTCTCTTCAGGAAGATGTTTCTGTCTCTTCCAGAGTGTGAGGAACACAATCGGCTGAGGCCCGTGGTGCCAATGGAGGGGCTGTGCGCTGAGCAGGGGTGCCTGGACCCTGTCTTGGTCAGCCCACCTGCGAAGAAGCCCTTGGAGACTAAACTAGGGAAGCAGGATGAGTTACGGGCCAGGGGAAATCTGGACGAGAGCTCTATCCTGAGGAAGGACATCAGAGACCTGAAAGCCCAGCTACAGAACGCCAACAAGGTCATTCAGAACCTCAGGAGCCGGGTCCGGTCCCTCTCTGCCACGAGCGATTATTCATCCAGTCTGGAGAGACCCCGGAAGCTGAGAGCCGTCGCGACCCTTGAGGGATCTTCACCCCACAGTGTCACTGATGAAGACGAGGGCTGGCTGTCTGATGGCACCGGGGCTTTTTACCCTCCCGGGCTGCAGGCTAAAAAGGATCTAGAGAGTGTCATCCAGAGAGTCTCCCAGCTGGAGGCCCAGCTCCCCAAAGCTGGACTAGAGGGGAAGTTGCCTGAGGAGCTGAGATCTGCCTCATGGCCTGGGTAAGGGGGGGGGGGGATGCTCAGGCCCTCAGCTTGATCATTGTCTAAGAAGTAGATGGAACAGGGCAGCCCTTGGAAGGGAGAACCTGTCCAGGTGACCAGAAAGGCATTTAAATAGTGGTTGAGCTGAGGGAAGACAGGAACAGAGGCAGGGACAACCAGCACCACACTGGATGGTGGGAGCAGATCTCTGAGATGTCCCGTTACAGATGTTAAAAATGGGCTCAGAGGTCCTGAGTTCAATTCCCAGCAACCACATGGTGGTTATCTCACAACCATTTGTAATGAGATCTGGTGCCCTCCTCTGGCAGGCAGGGGTGCATGCCCGCAGAACCCTGTATGCGTAATAAATCTTTAAAAAATAAAAATGAAAAATATCTGTAACAATATAAGTGGTATAGGGTAGTGGCAAAACTAGACTCAGATGCCTGACTTGAAGTCCTAGGTCTGCAGCTTATGAGCTGTGCAAACCACTCAACCTCTCCCAATCTAGTCACTGAAGAGGAGCAAACAAACAAATGAACAGCTCAAAGACAGTTTTTGGGCTTAATTAAACTATTACATGGGCTTAGACTAGTGTCTGGAATAGGTTAATCTCTCCATGCTATTTTCAGTTATCGTGATCACTTATAATTTATGCTGAAAAATATTGAGTGGACATACATCTCAGCCTCTGTCCTCATCTGTTGCTAAGTAACAAACCTCTCCAAGACATAGTGGCTTTACCATGTCTCATGGGTCTCTGGGCTGACTCAGTTCGACTGGGTCTCCCATGTGGCTGCCATTCTACAGGAGCTGGGAACAATGGCATCGTAAACATTTTTGGTGCCGCCGTTTCTCAGCGTGGAATTTACTTTTTAAACACTTGCATGGATAGTACAAATTCCGAGTCGGGGAGTTCGTTAGGTGTGCTCTCACAGAGGACTCCCGGGGAAGCCCTCATAACTTACCATTCACTCTTTTTTTTCACTCTCCCTCTCTCTCCTCTTCCCTGCATTAGAAAATATGACTCCTTGATCCAGGATCAGGCCCGAGAACTATCCTATCTACGTCAAAAAATACGAGAAGGGAGAGGTATATGTTATCTTCTCACCCAGCACGCGAAAGACACGGTGAAATCTTTTGAGGATCTCCTAAGGAGCAACGACATTGATTACTACCTGGGCCAGAGCTTCCGGGAGCAACTTGCCCAGGGAGGCCAGCTGACGGAGAGACTCACCAGCAAACTCAGCACTAGTAAGTTGGCCACTGGCACCGCCCCAGGTTCGCGTGGCCACCGCTGGTCCACGGCAGCGTCCTGTCCTTCATGTCTTGAGGGTCGTTTCTGAATCAGGTGGTTGCAGCCGTGGAGCCAGACATAACTGCCATGCTCCTATAATCCCAGGCCTCAGGAGGTCAGGGCGGAACAGTATGTGTTTGCGTTAACCTTCAGGAAAAGAGACTTGTCATCTGAGCTACAACAGAAGGTTTGCGTGAGAGTTGCTGGTCACTTGTCTGTGGGTGTGGGAGCCAGGCTGCCACAAGAGGCTGGAGAATTCTGCGAATAGCTGGGGATGGATTTTGTGGTCAGTGAGAGAAAATGTACCTCAGTTTTTAGCCTTGCTTTGGATGTGTGAAGTCAGAGTGTCACCTTGCCCAGGGGTAATCTCTCCTTGGTGAGCTTAGGCGGGCTGCCTGCTCACCTCTCTAAAGGAGAGTTGTGATAGCTGTTCTCCTTCAAGCGGAATCAGGAGACGAACTTTAAAATGTTAACAATAGCAAGCATGGCAGTGGGAGGCCACTTATTAGGACGTATGACCAAAGATTCCTATGTACATCTCTGCAAGGCTCATAATGTAGAGTTAATTTATGCTGATAAAAAAGGACATAACAGATGGCTGGAGAAGTAGCTCAGTCAGTAAAGTGCTTGCCTTACAAGCAAGAAGACCTGAGTTCAAGCCCCAGAATCTACATAAAAAACCTGTACATGGTAGTACCCACACATCTAATCATAGCCCAAGGAACTAGAGACAAAGGGTCCCCTGGGCTTGCTGGCCAGACAGGTTCCTTCTTTGCTGAGTCCAAGTTCAGTGAGACACTTTCTCAAAAAAGAAGGAAAAAGATGGCAAATGGCTCCTTTGAGTACACTCACACACATACATGCATCACATGCACACACACACACACACACACACACAACTTGACTACTCAAAATAATTTTCCCGAACCTATGCATGGCGTAATCACTGTTCTGTTACTTTCTAAATTCCCTTTGCAGAGGCCCATAAGAGTGAGAAGGAAGAAGCTGGGCTTGAGCCGCTCGCCCTCAGGTAATTAAGAAGGCAGTCTGGTAAAGGGGGTCCAGTCAGGGTAGCCCCAAGTTCACAGCCTAGGAGGGGAAACCGAGTGAGATTAATCCACTTGTGCATGGACACTCATTGGGGCTGTTTTCCCCCAATTTCTTTCAATGGAATTTCATCGCTACAGTAATGCCTCAGGCATGGTAAGCTATGAACAGTCTGACCCATGAGTGAGTCATGTGTGTGTCAAGGACTCGCCCTCCCTGCTCCCCTCCCCCTCCCTCCCCCCTTCCCCCCCCCAGCCTGCCCTGGGTTTTATTGACAGCTAGCTTAGTAGCCACTCGATATCCTTGGAGAAATATGACTCCTACAGCAGGAAGTAGAGGAAGAGGCCCGGGTGGGGCGGATGCCCAGAAGGCAGCAGGAAAACATTCAGCCCATGTGCTCACCGAGACACTGGCTCAGGGCCATCTATGGCCACTGGTTTGAGCTCTTTGTGTCACTGTGCGTCAGATCATGTAAATACTTCTCAAAATGTCTGTGGTGCAGGACATGGAGTCTGTGGTTCTTTTTGGTTTTGTGTCTCAGTTATCCCAGACACATAAAGGGCCTGCGCTTGAGTGAACTAGATGACTCCATTTATCCTCATTTCAGACATTGTGACAATGCTTTGTTCCATATTTTTCTTTTTTAAAAAAATATATTTTTAGCCGGGCGTGGTGGTGCACGCCTTTAATCCCAGCACTCGGGAGGCAGAGGCAGGTGGATCGCTGTGCACTCGAGGCCAGCCTGGTCTACAAAGTGAGTCCAGGACAGCCAAGGCTACACAGAGAAACTCTGTCTCAAAAAACCAAAATAAATAAATAAATAAATAAATTTTATTAATTTATTCATATTACATCTTAATTGTTATTCCATCCCCTGTACCCTCCCATTCCTCCCTCCCTCTTTCCCTCCCTCCCTCCCTTCCATTTTCCCCTTACTCCCCTACCCTATGACTGTGACTGAGGGGGACCTTCTCCCCCTGTATATGCTCATAGGGTATCAAGCCCTTTTGATTTTTATTGTTGTTGGAGATGCCAATATTCCTCAGACTGCCACTGTTTAGGGGCCACCGGTTACGCAGCCATTCCTTAAAGGACTGGATGTGCCTCTGCCAGTGCTCAGCATGTGGCCTGTGTACTACTGTTACCTATCCACTTGTTCCATACATGCACTCTATGCCTGGTTAGAGATGTGTTGTTTTCGTATTCTACACAGAACGGTGCCCTTGGCTCACGTGGGTTTCCCCGAGGGCTTTAGTGAACATGAGCTAGTCTGGGTGGCCTGGGATTCACCTGTGGACTACTTCCCTTCCCCACCAGGCTCAGCAGGGAGCTACAGGAGAAAGAGAAAGTGATTGAAGTCCTGCAGGCAAAGCTGGACACCCGGTCCCTCTCACCCGCCAGCAGCCATGCCATGTCTGACTCCCACCGCTCTGCCAGTAGCACGTCCTTCCTGTCGGATGAGATCGAAGCCTGCTCTGACATGGATGTAGCCAGCGAGTACACACACTATGAAGAGAAGAAAGCCTCACCCAGCCACTCAGGTAGCCCCCACTGTCGGAGTGGGACCTTCTCTGTCTCGGCTGAGAGGAGACCTTGGGATCCAGGCCTTATAATCCACTTTGGAGTGTAGCAGGGCTGAACGGAACATGGCTCTGGGACCAAGTCCCAAGCACAGGCTCCCATTGGCTAGAATTCTTGCTCTGTCCCTGACTCTACAAGTAATGCTGTCACTCTGAGTTCTGCCATCAGGCACATGATGACATGTAATCCCAGGTGAGAAGATGGTGGCCAACCTTTACTTCTCACCAGATCTGACTGATAGGCTCACATCCTTAAGATGGAGCACCTTGGGTCCTTGCAGTGTCTGTACAGTGAGCCTTGAGTGTCTGTGGGTTTCCACAGCTGTGTTGCCTGTGTCCATTCAGGATCTCCAGATTCTGAATTTCCTGTCCCCCGAAGGTGATTCCCTTACTGAAGGAGCTATCTAAAAGCAGGAAAATGCATCCTGCCAAAGGTCCTTGTCCTTGGGGGCCTTCCACGACAGCCAGCCAGCCTCCAGCCCTGACACTGCTGGGTAACATAAGGCCTTGCTTCCAGTTCTCTGTACAACAGCAAACATTTTCTTTCATTCATGGGTTTTGTAGAATCCATCCATCATCCAAGTCATTCTGCCGTGTTGTCTTCTAAACCATCAGCAACCAGTGCATCTCAGGGGCTTAAGGTCGAGTCCAGCAACAGCCCCATCAGCTTGCCAACTCCCCAGAGTCCCCCCAAGGAGGCCAGCCAGGCCCATCCAGGTATGAAACAGCCAGTGGGGCAGTAGCTTCATCTTTCTCTCTCTCAGCTGCCTGCTTGGTTTTCTTTCAGGGATAACGTGCAACTGTTAGAAGCCTAAATCCATCACATCACAGACAAATCAGGAGGCCGTTCTCACTTACCATCTGTGTCTTATTTTAAAATATTAGAAAGCAAGAAATCTTCAATAAGCTTTAGTCTATGAGCTGGTTTTGACCAATAGCTGGCTACCTTTTTAAAAATTTACTCCTTTTTCACTTAAGTTTTCTCACTTACCCTGAAGAAACAGAGGCCAACATTTTTATAGGATTATAATAGACAAAGAATGGGGGGGCGGGGAAGCCCTCACATCTATTAGTCCCATAATTATCACCTACTTAACTGGTCCGATGCCTTTTTCCATAGGTGATGCGGCTGTCTTCATAGCTAACCACTGCTTGTTTTTCTGTTACCATCAGTGAGCTCATGCTTGCAGACAATGAGTGGGCAACATTCGCTTTCGTATCTCAACATAGTTGTCACAAGTCTTATTGATCATTCACGGTTCAGCTTCAGAGATGCTGGAGAAAGGCCGGTCCCTGCTTCCTGCCTTCCTCCATGTCTGACTCCCTTCATGTAGTGTGTGATCCGGTGTGACTTTCTGTCCCACTTTCTGCCACCTTCATTCCTGTCCCCCCAAGGGCAATTCAACCACAGTCTTGAGGAACAGGGATATGTATCCTTCCCCTACCTGTGCCTGGGCACTATGGTTCTGCGTCTGAGGGAGCAGCAGCTGGACCAAGAGATCATGAAGGGTGGTTATTCACTCAGGGGGCTTTAACATCATGGTGCCTTCCTAAAAGATGCCTGGGCTGTGTTGCTAGGCAGTTCGGGTGTGTGACGCAGCATCAGCACCACGGGAGTAGTGATCTACTGTAGATGTAGTCATGTGTTCTACATGAGATGTCCTCCTCAGGGTGGCCTTGATTTCTGCCTTGCTCCCACTGGAAAAAGGAAATGGATTAAAACATTAAATTCTCATAGTGTTTCTAAAGAGTTGGCTGTACATAGACTCCATGGATCACTGAAGGAAATTTATTTTTAATTAAACTTCTGGGTCCTACTCCCAGAGCATCATCCTGTTGCTGCTCTGCACTGAAGCAGATTGCTGTGCACTGAGAGCTGGTGGTGCACACCTTTAACCCGGCGTTTATCAATACTGTGATGACTTGAGGCTAGTCGGTAGTGCTGGGTCAGGTCTTGTCACAGGAAGGGGGAGGAAAGAAAAGGAGGAAAAGGAAGGGTGGAACCTTTTAAGGAAAAGGGGGCTTGGAAAAGGAGGAAGGAAAACCAAGACAGCACCCTCTTGAGAGGACATAATCAAAGCACGTACATACATGAACAGACGTGTCGCAATGAAGCCCACTCCCCTACTCAATTACTATAAGCTAATGTACATATTAAATAGTCTCCTCAGACAGGCTTGCAAGGCACTATCTCAGCCCCACTTCCATGGCCGTTTCTCATCTTATGAATGAACACACTGCTTTGGATTTCTAAGGTTTGTTCCCACCAAAAATCCCACACTATACCTACTAATAGTGCCTGGTCTAGTCTGTCATCCTCAGGATGATCTTGATCCAGTCCAAAAACGGAGTTCTGGATGAATGAATAGTCTTTATCCAGAGGAAAGGGCTGGTGCACACTAGGACAAGCACCCTAGGGGGTTCTGGGGGGAGTAAACATAGCTACCCTAATACACAGTGGGAGTGAGTCACACCATCTTGCCTCTGTAGTCAACTGCCTCCATCTTGAGCCGAGGATATATACACAGATAAGGCAGAGAGACCTGCCAGGCTGCTTCTTAGGAATTATACTTGGCCTTGCTGGGGCTTGGCCTGTACCACAGCAAGTGCTGGCCACGAGACAGGCCCACATCTGATCAGGAAATGGTCTACCTTCTCTGTTTTTCTCTTGCTCTCTCTCTAATGATGTCTCTCCCTGACTCTTTATTTCTAGGCTTTCACTTTACCTCCATGCCCACGCCGGCTAGCCTTTCCCAGGCACCAATGCACCCAACTCCATCCAGCTTCATGCCTTTCAGCCCCTCTGGCCCTCCCCTTCTTGGCTGCTGTGAGACACCGGTGGTGTCCTTGGCTGAGGCGCAGCAGGAGCTGCAGATGCTGCAAAAGCAGCTGGGAGAAAGTGAGCACCGTTGCTGCCTTGGTGTGCTTCTGAGTGGTGGCGCACATGCTGTGGCTTTGCATGGCTTTGGCTTGATGGTGGTGAAGGGGAAAAAACTAGGCACGGGTCAGGGTGGCAGATGGAGGGAGAGCTCGCTTGCTTCTCACGTGAACTGCATCTGCTGTTGTCTCTGGCCTGTGCCCCCATCAGATACAGGAGGTCTTCAGATTCAACCTGGTGCTCACAGACTGCTAACAGAGTTAGGCACAACACAGAATGCCAGTGTGCATCCCTGGCAGTCTGGGGAATGCCTATTGGCAGGTGGGATAAAGAAGTTATGCTTTGCCCTTGCAGGGTGACATAAAATACAGCCGTGTTCAGAGACTGCTTTGTGGGGCAAGCCGTATCTCCTGCTGTGCACTGCTCTTAATTGGTGCCCGACACCATCAGCTTTAGATACAAAGGGTCAAGATTCAGAAGCAGAGTGGGGTAAAGCCCCCTTTCTTATTGTTCAAGGTTCATTCCACGCCCCCCCCCCCAAACAGGATGTGTATACGGATAGCACCATAACTCAGGCTGTGACAACTGTTGTGAACTCTGCCCTCCATCTTCATACATGATGGCACAGTTCATAGAAAAGGATCTGCTGTGTGTATGCACTGGATGCCTTACAGTGAGATGCCATGCATGTGATCACTTTAGGAATAGAAAAAAAAGGATGGCTCCTTGGTAATGATTTTTATAGACTTACACTAAAGTCACACTCTGTGCCTGTAACAGAGCTTGATTGAGCAACAGAAGATCCTTCACACCTGGGCTATTTACTGAGCATAGACCACAGCCAGCAGCTGATTCCGTAAGGCCCCTGGTGGCATCTGCATCAGCCTAGGTTTCTGTTTGTCTGTTGTTTTGTTTTTGTCAACCCTAAAAATGGTTAGTTTGACTAGTGTGCACCCAGCTAGACTTACAGAACCCACTGGATCACGGCAAGTTTTCCAGTTCTAGGTTATGAAGTCTAAGGGAATAAATTTTCTGTTTTTGGATTTCTCCAGAACATCAGAGTAGGGCTTACCTAGCATAACTACGGTCTTGCCTGGGCCTCCCAAGTGTCCTGTGTAGTGCATGGAGTTAGGTCAGGCAGCTAAGATGGAAGGTAACCGCTTGAAGCCTGTCATCTGCTCCTGCTGTCCAATTCTCCCCGTAGCCTTGCACTAGGGTACTTTAGATGCCCTACTGCTTAAGCCATGGGCTGAGCCCAGTGGAAACACTCTGGTGATCCTTTACACCTGCCGCCTTCTCTTCAGAGACCAACAGATGGGCTGTACTTATGACCTAAAACTTCTGTTGGCAGTTCTGACACCAACAAATATGCCCCATGTCAAGACGGCACGAACATTCTTTGGTTTCTATGTCCTTCCCTGCATCCTTTCCCCTTGTATCCTTTTTATGGTTGTCAACATATCTTTACCAAAAGGAAATAATACAAAGAGAACCCTGTGCATAAAATGGGTCTTTTGTGGCTTGTGGAGTCACGTAGTCTCAGGCCCTTGATGTTGGTTCAGATGGTCCCAGCCTTTGTAAAGAAGATTAGCCCTCCCTTTCCCTATCCGGAGGCATGGTCCTCTCTCATGGATCATCATTCACTGTTTATTGAGAATCACTTTCCCACATAGACACTGGCACACAGCAGCTTCCTAGGTACGTGGTGGGCTAAGAGCCCCTGGAATTGGTGTCTTTGCATGGTCTGGGGCAGGGGCTCTGGGTGTGCAACCAGAGGAAGCTCAATCACAAGGATACAGGTCATTGTTACCAACAGACTTAAAACCTCCCCTGACCTTTACATGTTTGGAGGTAAGGAAGCATCAGGTATGAGAGGAGTAGGAAATCATGTCTTTGTCAAGTCCTTACTAAAAAGTACAAATGTTTAAATTCTTAGTCTCCCGTTTTAGCACTGAAGAGTGGCTTGCATAACTGGGGAAGGAAAGACCCACGACAATACTTCTTGAAGTTTGCTCCCTATTAAAATCTCCTGGGATGATGTTCTTAAATGTCCAGTGCTCAATATGTATCCCACACTTATGGTTGGGCAGGTGTGCGTGTGTGTGTGTGTGTGTGTGTGTGTGTGTGTGTGTGTGTGTGTGTGTGTTTACGTTTCCTCAGGTGGTTTTAGCAGATGGGCCAATTTGAGAACTAGTTCTGAGGATAAAACTTGGTCAGTGGCAGTTGTAGTTGTACTGATCCTTGCCCTGAGTCTAAATTGTTTGGAGGAAATGATACTTCTCCCTGTTTGATTAGAGCCTGTGTTGATAGCGATCGGAAGAAATCGGCGGCCTTCTGCACTGTCTGCACTATGGCCCTGTGCACCCCTTTGCCTCATGGCCCCACTTCTTTCCTATGCTTGGCTTAAAAAAAAAACAGAAGCAATCTAAAGTCTGTGCAGGGGTCTTCCTTGCAGACACCCCCTAGATAGGGCAGAAACAGGCTACAGGGGACATCACCTGGACTCTTGCCTCTGCTTCAGGGGCCCAAGGAAGGGCCAGTGGTTTCATAGGGTCTTTGAAAATATCATCCTAGAAAAGAAGTGATCCTACCACCCTCCTTGGAATATGTTTAATAATTCTTTAAGGTGGTGGTCCTCAGCCTGCCTAATACAACATGTGGTGACCCCCAACCATAAAACTATTTTGTTGCTACTTCATAACTGTAATTTTTCTACTGTTATGAATCATAATGTAAATATCTGATATGCGACCCCTATGAAAAGGTCATTCATCCCCAAAGGGGTCACATCCCACGGGTTGAGAACCGTTGCTTTAAGGTTTCATGATGTACATCTTAAGGTGGTTGTCCAGATCACAACTTTCCTTACACAGGGTTTTCCCAGCCTGAGCAGAGAGCTCTTCAATGTGGCAAAGTCCAGCTGGATTTTATTTCCCCATGTCTCCCCGAAGGAGGCATGGAAAGATTGACTGGTTAGCTTTAGGGGATGGCAAATACAGGCAGGCAGATACTCCCATGTGTGGGCTAGCCCATCACATTCTTTACCCCTAACTTTGGGATGACTCCAACTTCAGAACTTTCCTGAATTCTGTCATGAGGAATAACAGTAGGGACCAGGAGAGGAGCCCCTAGGCTTTTCCTTTGTGTGTACAGGCCCCTGTCAGGTCTTTCTTCGCCCTCTACCTCTGGATGCCTCGTGCTGGGAAATAGAAGGTGAAAGTCAGGCTTGAGGTTTTGAGTCTTCATCTCACTGATACCCCACGATGAACTGGGGTGCTGGCCTTCCCCCATGTTCACCACTAGTCCCCATTCTCAGTGGTCTCCGTGTCCTTACTGGTGTTGGCTTCTGATGCCGTTTGTTTCTCACTGTGTTTCTTTCTGCCCAGGTGTTAGCGTTGCTCCGCCTGCTTCTACATCGACACTGCTGAGCAACCATCCAGAAGCCAGTTCCTGCGGCTACCTCAAGCCTCCTCAGCCCCACTCTCCTACAAGGGGCACCCTAGAGCTGGGCAGAATCCTGGAGCCTGGCTACCTGGGTGGCTGTGGCCAGTGGGACTTGATGAGGCCTCAGAAAGGGAGCATCTCCGGGGACCTGTCCTCAGGCTCCTCGTTGTACCAGCTTAACTCCAAACCCACAGGTAACGCACAGAGCTGGGACCTTCTCCCTTCAGTTGGGGAAATACACAGAAAGGATACAACTTCTCTACCCCTCAAATATGTCCTTGGTGCAAAACTCAGTCACACTAAGTGGAGGGGTGTAAGCAAGGAGGCAGACAATACAATGTAATTCAGTTCCAACAGGAAATTTCCAGGAGATAGCTCAAAGTGACACGGCCTGCTTGTAACCTGAGTACGCTTCCTCCTCTGGGTCCTTCTGGGTCCTAGATCCATGCTGGGTCTTCCTTCTTCCTGCCTGACTAAAAATGACCTAGAAAGCATCAAATGCCAGCCCCTAGCTACCCTAGGTAGGTTGCAGGCTTGTGGTTTTTACCTTAGGCCTGCTCTAGGTTGGAAAGGATAGATTTTGCTTTTTGAAAAAAAAGTCATTTATCAGAAAGAATAAGGAGATTGAAAGAAAGGAAGTCAGGCCTTCCTGGTCGCCCCAAAACCACACTCAAGAGGTGGACACGCCTCGCCAGATGGCAGTTGGGTTCCGTTAGAGCTGTCAGTTACTTTCTAAGTGATACAGAGCCCCCTTTCACCACGGGTGGAGGCTCATGGGCTTTCCTTAGCAAGGGGCCACCCTGTGGGCAGGAAGCCCCCTTTTCGTTAAGTGAAGCTGCCTGTGTGAAAGAACACAGTGGGTAGAAGGAAGGCGACACCAGGGTCAGGCTGAGCATCCACTGGCAGAGCTCTCACCCCACCCTAGTCACCAGTGTTCTGTCTCCCGCTTCTGCCCTGGTCTGGGATGGCTTCAGGGGCTGACCTGTTGGAAGAGCATTTAGGTGAGATCCGAAGCCTGCGCCAGCGCCTGGAGGAATCCATATGTGTCAATGACCGCCTGCGAGAGCAGCTGCAGCGCAGGCTCAGCACCACTGCCCGGGAAAGCGGTAGGTCCAGCCTCTGTCCCGCAGAAGGGAGAGCCCCTGGGCAGAGCAGTCCCATTCCTTTTACTTCACTTAACTGTCAGAGTCCATCAAGTGGGGGCAGGGAGCGCAGTTGTTCCTGCTTTACTGATCTCAGCTAAGCTCAGAGATTGACTTTCCTCAGGCAAAGGTCTGGCCTCTTGTCCTTAACCTGCTTACATGCAGCTGGCCCGTTCTCTGTGTCCTTGTGACTGGTAAGCAGTAGAGCCCTGTCTATGAAGACCCTCCTCCCCTACTTCACTAGGAGGCCATTAGTCCCCACCTCTGCCACCCTCCAAGATGTTGCCATTTGGATGTCACTCTTTGTCCTTGCAATTGCTTCTTCCACACAGCAGCCCCAGCTATAATTGTGCAGGGAGGAAAAACTTCCGACATAATTATAGTGGCTGCATGTAAAAACAAGCACATACCGCTCAGCTGCGAGCTCCAGTTCATCCCAGGTCTCCAGGGGCCAGAGATTTCTGCTGGGTCAGGACAGCAGATCTTTGAGGAAGTGGAAAAGCACCCGTTACATGGGACATTGGTGTGTTTTCTGGGACAGGCTCCACCTCTCACTTCTACAGCCAGGGCCTGGAGACCATGCCTCAGCTCTACAGTGAAAACAGAGCCCTAAGGGAAGAAAACCAAAGCCTGCAGGCTCAGCTCAGTCATGCTTCCAGAGGTAGGTGGTGCAAGAGCAGACTAGTTCCCACCCTGGCTATGACAATCACCAATGGGAAAAGCGAAGAGAAGGCTGATGTAACAGCTACCCAAAACTTACCAACCCAACATTTAGGTTACTAATATGTCTACCAAGGGCTACTCCCTCAGACAGTGGTTCTCACCCTATGGGTTGTGACCGCTTTGTCAGGGGTCGAATGGTCCTTTCACAGGGGTCTTGCAAGACTGTTGGAAAACACAGATATTTACATTATGACTTGCAGCACTGGCAAAATTACAGTTATGAAGTAACAATGAAAAATTCATGGCTGCGGGTCACCACAACATGAGGAACTATATTAAAGGGTCGTTGCAGTAAGAAGGTTGAGAAGCACTGCCCTAAGAGATCCCGACACTGGCCCTTAGGCTCCTAGGCTCTGAGAATGAATGGCTCTAGGAAGCCTATCCCGTTTAAAACCTGCCCACATCCAAGAGCAGTGACTGTCTACCCAGCTGCCGTGCCAGTTTGGAGCCTGCTCCCATCTACCTGCTCACAGTCGACTGGGACTCAAACCCAGGAAACATGTGTCTGTCATCTCTCATCATCTCCAGACTAGTACAGCTGTGGGCAGCTGTCTGGTTCCTGTTCTGCCATTTCTCTGCCTCTCACTACATTCCTCACCCAGACTTCTGTCCATTCCCATGGCTCTGTGTCCTCTAGAGCTTTCCCAGCCCTACTTAATGGTCATCCATAAGTGGGCGCCATTTCCCACATGGTCTGAGAGGGAGACTGCCTTAGTATTCATTGGCTTGACTGAATCAATGTATAGTTGACCACAAATTATCTTTATGTACAAATATCTACTGAACAGCCATTTTAAAAGCTAAGAGCAATATATGACAGGATTAAGTCCAGAACCAAGGAATCCTTGTGGAGGCGAAAGACATGAGGAGAGATTTCTAAGGTAGCTACAAGAAAACATGAGAGGCAAGGCCCTTGCTGGAAGATAACTAAGGCTGGCAGATAAGGAGGAAGGCAGAGAGACTGATCAATCTACGGGTGCATGCTGGGAGAGAGTGGAACAGCCTCAGTGGAAAGGAATGGCAAGAGATCCACGTGAACACAGCTGGACCTAAGAAGTAGCCATCTATGAAGCGTCAATGTAGATTGTCTTCAAGGAGTTTTGATCAGAGAGATGTCACACAGCCAGAAAACATCAAATGTCCCAGTTTTCAAATGATGAAAAGAGTATATTCTAAAAAACCACAAACAGGAAACCGGCGCTGGCCTTTGACGAGACTGAAGGTAGACAGTTGAGCAGCCTTTAATCCCAGCACTCGGGAGGCAGAGGCAGGTGGATCACTGTGAGTTTGAGGCCAGCCTGGTCTACAAAGTGAGTTCAGGATAGCCAAGGCTACACAGAGAAACCCCGTCTCAAAAAACCAAAACAACAACAACAACAAGACAGTTGAGCAGCCGCACATCAGCACCTAGACAAAGCTGATCGTCAGGGCCACACTGTCTTTCCTAAGAGCAGGGAGGGTGTCTTAAACAGAGGGTCTCACACACATACACACACACACACACACACACACACACACACACACACACACACACGGTGTTCTGGCCTCACATGTGTGTTTGGGCTTGTCTTTCTAATGAGCTTAAGGCGGTGACATAAATGCCCCTGTGCCGTCCTCTTCATCAGGACACTCCCAGGAAACGGACCGCCTGCGGGAGGCTCTGCTCGCCTCGAGGTCCCAGCTTCAAGAGCTGGAGAGGGAGCTGGAGCAGCACAGGACTGAGCGGAGGCAGCTGCTGGAAGACTTGCAGGAGAAGCAGGAAGAGCTCTCGCACTTCCAGGAGGAGAGGCTGTCCCTCCAGGAAAAGGACTCCAGGTGGGCGGGGCCTTGGCAAGGAGTGGCCCCACTCTGGGGCAGAAGGGATATTGACAAAGTAGTAGTTTCCTCCTTTGGAAACCTTGGTTTCTTCTTCACTATTCCTACCTCATTGTAGCAAAAGGAAAAACAAAAACAAACAAACAAAAAACAAAAAAAGAAAAGAAAAAAAAGGAAGACTTTAATTTGGGGAAAAAAAAATTTCCCCCCACAAAGTAGAGAGATGAAATCTTGCGACAAATGTTTCTATCTGTCAGAGACTGGCGGGAGCCTGTCCCCACGCTTTCCACTAGATACAGGACATCAGTTTCTCCATGCCAGGAGAGGCCCTGCATCTGCCTGTCAGCAGGAGACTGCTGTAGGGTGAGTGAGTGAGTGAGAGAGAGAGAGAGAGAGAGAGAGAGAGAGAGAGAGAGAGAGAGAGAGGGAATCTGTAGTGTGTTTGCCCTGCTGCCAGCAAAGGAAGCCAATGCTCTGACTTACCTGCCCCCACACTCTGCCTAGTGAGCCTGCGAGCTAGCCCCGCCCACCAGACTCCCCTAGGCAAAGGCTCTGGTTCATTTCCCCCCACGTGGCTCACCCTCCCTTCTCCTTCGCAGGCTGCAGCACAAGCTAGCCCTCCTGCAACAACAGTGTGAAGAAAAGCAGAGGCTCTCCCTATCCCTGCAGTCCGAGCTCCAGATCTACGAGTCGCTCTGTGGAAACCCCAAGAAGGGCCTGAAAGGTAGGAGCGCCCTCGGCCCCTACTCTGTGAAGCCCAAGGGTGAGGCAGATCCAGCCTGGGTAGCCTTAAAGACAGCCCACAAGAATCACACTTCATCCACTTAAGTAAGAAAAAACAACCTAGCCAAGGGCAAAGTCTATAGCATGTTTTTGTTTATATGAAGAAATGTTGTAGGGCTGTCACCATCTGAAAAGATTTTAAATGTGATAAAGATAGACTATGGTAGCCCATGTAATCCTCATGTACCCTCCTCCCTCCCCACATGGAAAAACTGACTCAAAGCCACAAAAAAAAAAAAAAGGTGCCTAGTGAAACACTACTAAGAGGTCATATGTTTCAAGCCTAGGTTTATTATTATTTATTGAACAGCTTTTCTCTCTGCTTGTTTTTTGTTTGTTCTTTAAAAATTTATTTATTATGTATACAGTGTTCTGCTTGCTTATACCCCTACAGACCAGAAGAGGGCACCAGATGACATTATAGATGGTTGTGGGCCACCCTGTGGTTGTTGGGAATTGAACTCAGGACCTCTGGAACAGCAGTCAGTGTTCTTAACTACTGAGCCATCTCTCTATACCTTTTGTTTTTGTTTTTGAGACAGGGTTTCTCTGTGTAGCCCTGGCTGTCCCAGACTCACATTGCAGGCCAGGCTGGCCTCGAACTCACAGAGATCTGCCTGCCTCTGCCTCCCGAGTGCTGGGATTAAAGGGGTGCGCCACCACGCCCTGCCTTAATATGTTTCCCTACTCAAACGGAGAAAAGTATAAAGAGTTACATTATGTTAGTGAGTTACAGAAGGTTGCAACAGGGCTGAAATCATGTAATTGTGATTAGCAAAGATAAAAAATAAAACTACAAGCTAGACGCAAAGTGTCAGTGGTAAAAGGGTCAGCTTGGAGACTGCGCATGGTTTTGAAGGCCGGCGAGTGGGTAGAAGCATTTTTACATGAGGAAACTGTAAGACACGTGTTGAAAGCCCCTCTCAACCTGAGACCATGGTGGTACAGCTATGATGTCCCTGTGCTGTGGTCACATAGTCCATGCAGCTGGTGTGGGGGACACCATCTTGTGAATTGTGCTTGGCCCCATGTAGTGAAGGCAGAGGCCGCAGTGGTCTTCCAGCAGAAATCTTGAAGTGACTGAAGTAGTTAATCAGCTTTCGGCTCTGAGAAGATCACTGGGAGATAAGGCATGGCTTTAAATAGTACAACTCTCAATTAAAGAAAAAGAACTGGTCCAGAGGGCTGAGGAAAGGGTGAGTGGCCAAGGGCAGAGGTCAACTTACAGAGGCTGGAGCTAGCTTCTTAGTTTGCTGCTAAGAGACAGGGAATTAGAACTTGTGAGCTCATGAGGCTGAGAGAAAAATGGCTGAAGTCCAGATCTGTGGTGCAGTGGGTCAGTCTGCCTGTGGGAGCCCCTTGGCACTGGAGGAGTGAGCAGTCAGGCTGGTGGGAAGGGTAGCTGCCGGCACATAGAAAGCCTGAAAGTCAAGACCAGAGTTTACTTTCAAGGGAAAAGCTCCATGTTGAAAAGAGAGTTTTAAGACGCTAAGTCTGGTAGGGCATACTAAAGTTAGGAGACCCTAAGTCTGGCAAGCTTCTTGAATGAATGTAGAGATTCTTCTAATTAGGAGACAGTGTGCTATTGGGGAGACAGAGGACAGCAATAGGCAGGCTAACGTGGAAGGGGAAGCTCATGAGGCCTCAGCCCCAACAGACAGAGAACCTCAGCAGCCAAGGGATGATGAGAGGAAGGAACACAGTCTTCTCTAGGGAAGAGCATACGAGTTGGTTATCCAACACCAAACGGTCAGCCTTGAAAGCACATAAGTAACATTATAGAGACTGAGCAGTGTGTGTGTGTGTGTGTGTGTGTGTGTGTGTGTGTGTGTGTGTGTGTAACAACAATTAGCCATGAACTGGAAAGGGGGCCAGATACATGGAAGGGTTAAGAGGAAGAAAGGGAAGGGAAGAAATGATCAAATTATAATCTCAAAATTTTACAATTATAATAAGAGATACGGTGCAATTGAAGATACAGGGCAGTGGATGATGGAAATTTGTTTCCACCAACAAGCAAAAGTTAGTGAGAACTTGGAACTGGAGGAAGAGAAAGTACAACAAACTTTTATCTCTGAAGTCACTTCATCCTGACCCCCCACACACACACACACTGGTGTGTACCCCTCTCATGCTGTTCTTTTGGTGGGTGGGTCTTCTTGAGGTCATTCAAACTTAACTAGCACTAAGGCTCCATAATTATTTATTTTGAGTTCCAAAGGCCCAGCAGGATAGTTAAATTGCGGGCTTTTCCAGGAACTCATTTGATAACAAAACATACCTGAGGTGACAGGAGGATATTCAGTCTCTCTCTGCTTAGCCTATTCACATGGCTCATGGCAGAAATAATCATGTGTTGGACTAAGGCCAAGGAGGGAGGTAGAGGGTAGATGTGGCAGTGCAGATAGGGGAAGGTAAAATCCAAAACTAATGCTGCCTTTCAAAATATAAGTGGCCCTCGGGACTTCAGGTAAGGAGTGTGGAAGTCTAGACTGTTTATTCGCTTCCTTTATCCTTGTATTTAGAAACATACGTGGTAAGTGGCGACAAGAAGTTGGAAATTCACTTAGGAATTATGAGCCCAGGCCTACGGTACTTGACTTCCCTTCTAGTGCCAGAAGCCCTGTGTGTTCCTGTTTCCCTCTCTGAGTGCGGAACCCATCAAATCTCTTTCTCCCTCAAACTCTACTCTTTTCTAGCTCGGTGCAGACATGCTTTCTAGCCTGCAGGATGACACAGTGTAGACATGCTTTCTAGCCTCCAGGATGACACAGTGTAGACCTGCTTTCTAGCCTGCAGGATGACACAGTGTAGACCTGCTTTCTAGGCTGCAGCATGACGCAGCAAGCTTGTTCGTCTGCCAATCCAAATGCTCTACAGGCATGCTTGACCCTCAGAGAAGTCCCAGGCTAGTTATAGGCAACCTTGCTGTGCTCCGGGTGCTGAACAAGAAAGGCTGTGCCTCACAGATGTGTGGCCAAGCCCCGGAGACTCCAGTGGGGCCCTTGGCAGGGAGGGATGGCACAGGGCGGTATTTGGCTATGACGTGAAAATACATGGTCAGTGCTATTGGTCCCTCCTCTTTGTTCTTTCAGCTTTCAGCCTCGACTCCTGTCACCAAGTCCCCAGTGAGTTAAGCTGCCTGGTGGCAGAGATACGAGCCCTGAGAGGGCAGCTGGAACAGAGCATTCAAGTGAACAACTGTCTGCGGCTGCAGCTGGAACAGCAGTTGGACCGTGGTACTGGCAAAGGCAATCTCAGCGCCTCCTCTGTTAGCCAGAACTTCTCAGCCAATGCGGAGCCTGCAAACACACAGCCATTCGTCCAAGGTAGGGAAGAAGAGGGAAGCCCAAATCCTCTGCCAGTGGGATGTCTGTGGCACCTGGACGGTCATGAGGAACTGTTCTGTCATGGCCAGGCAGAAACCCCGGGCATGCTTTTACTGTGCCTCCTGGGACTCAGCATCAGGCCTGTCTCCAGATTCCCTGGTTTGCCACTTTCAGGTTGTCTGCTTTGGGCCAAGTATTTGAACGCTCAAGTGTTTAACTCTTAGTTTACTCCACTTGAAAATGGGACTGATTAAAAGAAATATAGTCTGTATGGTTATCTGTAGCATTAAAGAAAACAATTGCCAAGCGCTTGGGGCAGTAAGGAATCTTCATGTTTACATAGTGCTTTAGAATCTACCAGGTGTCCTCAAATACACAACCTCATCGTAAACAGGACATTTCCCCCACCTCTGTACTTCCCATGAGAAAGTTGAGTCCTAAGACATTTAATAGACAAGCAAGGGCTACTAAGGCTGGGAATCAGGACCAGGACCAGATAACCAGGCTTGGCTGTGCTTACTAACAGCCAGGATGATGAGCAGACTGCTGAGCTGAAGCTTTTGGGGACCTACTCATTCTTTGGTCAACTTACTTTTCAGTGTTGGCTCACATGTTCTCCTGAGCCTTTCCCCCTGCCCTCACTCAGCATCTTAACATCCATACTGTGGACATCTTTGCACATTTATACTTCACTTCCAGACACTGTACTAGACACTACATGTGAAATTATATCCAAAATTGGGCTTACAAAACCTACCAATATTTTTCGACTAGAAATGATATTCTTGAGACATACCCTTGAATGGAAGAGCGCACACTGAGTGCTTTGCTGTCTCCCTGCACTGTGGCCTATGAGATCTGGTTCCCTGAGGCTAGCCTTGAGCTATGCCCATGCCCTGCCATGCCATGCTGCTCAGAATGCAGCATGTTGGCCGACCTGACATGGCAGCTGTTTTGTTCCCTAGGTTCAGCTGCTTCCGCTCCTGTCCGGGATGTTGGCTGGAATTCTCCAGCCATTGTTCTCCCCAGCTCTTCTTGCCCTGTCCCTGGCACAGACCCGGCCATCATCACCAGGACAGATGGTAAATACAGCAGTGAAGGGACTCAGATGGTGATGGAAAGCCTTCAGCTGGCTCTCCAGATATGCAGGGCATGCAGGGCTTGTGTCTCCACCTTATTCCCAGTCTCATGCCTATGCGCCATCCTCTGCCTTTCTGGGTTTTCTTCCTATACTTTCCCTGCTGCTCTGGTTTTGCTTTGCTGTTCTGTCATTGCTCTGTTCTTGAGTGGGGCCATACTTTACCCCAAAACTCACTCATTAAATGTACTTACCCTGAGTATTTCACCTGTCGAAAGATGTCAAAATATCTTTTTTTTTTTTCCTGCCATAGCCCCCTGAAAAAAAAGCAATGTGAGAGAGAAAGGTATACTTCTGGCTCCCAGTGGCAGGTTTATACTCCATCATAGCAAGGAAGTCACAGGAACTGAGGGGGACTGGTGACATAGCACCTGGCATCAGAATCGGAGAGTAGTGAACACACGTGTGCTGGTGCTTAGTGCTACCTTCCCCACGGTTCCCGGCTCCGGATACCCTGTCTAGGGAGTGGTCCTGCCCACAGTAAACACATACCTTCCCACATAATGTCATCAAAATGACTCACCAGAGGCCCACATACCAAGCAATTCTAAATTCTGTCTGGTGACAATTGACACTACCACAGTGCAGTAAAATGTGTCCATCAAAGTGACATAAGAATACTCATAAACATATAAAACATAGACCGCTCTGTGGGTTCTGCTGCCCTGTGTTTTCGAAGGCCGGCTTGCTTCTTGTTTCTCTCATTGTCCCTTTGGAGACGAGTGAACTGAGGTTGTTGTTACGTAACAGTGGCTCCTGCTCTCGTTTCTTTGTCAGAGCTGGCTTCAGATGGTTCTGCAGGGGTGAAGAGCCCTCCCAAGCCGGAGGGTGATGCTACTGATGGCTCCTTTGCCAACAAGCACGGCCGACATGTCATCTGCCACATTGATGACTACAGTGCTCTACAGCAGCAGATTGGGGAAAGCAAGCTGCTGGTCCAAAAGATACTGTCTCTCATCAGGTCGTTGTGCAGCATGCTTGGACTTGAAGCTCAGGGCGCAGAGGTAGTTACAGGCAGCCTCTTCCTCTGACTCTGCCTTATATCAATGCTTCCATCTCCCAGCAGTGGAGGCAGTGGCTGATGGGTATTCTAGCCAGATTATTTTCTGTATCCCATTTTCACCTTGCCATAGACCAGGCTGACCTGATATTTTGATTGAGAACCCCAGAATACCCTGTGCTTTATAATAGAGCACTTATAAAATATTGACATACCATGTCACTGTGTTTGGCATCTTTGGTAGCTTATCTATAATAGGAATGCTGGCATAAAGCCATGTCTAGATAGATTAAAGCCAATCAAACCAACAGGCATCCACATGAGTTTGTATATGTAGAAGGTAGTGAGCCTGATAACCCAGATTTCCCTATTCAGACTGAGCAGAGGAGAGGAGGCAGTCATTGAAGCACCATAGTGTGCTTAGGAGTTAAGAGGGAGCAGGTGCCAGTGAGGAACCAGACACCCATGGGTGCTTGCATAGCATAGTGGTTTCTACAAGGACCCACTACAGAAGAGCAGGATAGAGTTCCTTGTTTCTATGCACAATAAGGCACCGTAGGCACAGCGTGAGAACTTGTTCTCCGTGGTTGCATTACAGGCAAGGAAGGTGTAGGGTCTTAGAGGATGGACCACAGGAATGAGTTTTGAAAGCTTGTAGGGCATCCTGGGGGAAGGGTTCCAGGCAAAAGGACCAGCTGTCCTGGAACTTTAAGAAAAAGCCAGGGTTTCCAGCAGGCGTGTGTCCTATGCTAGTTTACACGGGAAGCTTAAAGCAACGGGATGCCCCAGCTCCAGGGACACCCGTGACTAACCTGTCCTCTTTCCCCAGGCACCAGGTAAGAGAAGTGTCTATGAGCTGCAGAGCAGTGCAGGTGCTCTGAGCCACGCCCTGGAAGAGTCGGCAGCCCTCCTCACCATGTTCTGGAGAGCAGCCTTGCCACACCCCCATGGTCCTGTGCTGCTAGGCAAAGAGGTGAGAGGCTGTAACTGGGCTTTTGTGACTTGGCTACTTTATTGGGTTCTTTTATCTGCTACCCTTCTCCACCCAATCCCTTCCAAGCTCCCGCCCCACTCCCTCCCCCACCCAACACTAGGTAGGAGAGAAAGAAGGATGGAGGGAAAAGGGGCCAGTGGTCTTGTTAGACTTCTTCCTGCTGATTAGAGGCATTGAGCTCCTTGGCAAGTTTGATTTTCATCATCAGGAAATTTCCAATAAGCAAACAGCAACCCAACATACAGCAAACAGCAAACAAACAGCAAACAGCAAACAGCAACAGCAGGAGGAGCAGCAGCAGGGGCAGCAGCCACCTCTCTTGGGTCTCTAGCATCAATATACCCTCTGAAGAGTCCCTAGAATTCCAAACCTAAACTATCCTCACATGGCAAAATCATACCCCTGCCAGAGCACGAGACAAATCATAGTTAGCTGCTGTGGTCAATCTGAAACAGCCCCATATTCCCACACCTGAGATAAAAAGCAAAAACATATCACTAACATACATGGGTTTTTAAAGAAACCAAAATCTCACTACAAGAAGCTGAGCCTTGAGTTAGCAGAGATGGGTCCAGAAAGGCACCAGTAACAGTTTTCTCCAGCTGGAGACTAAGCAAGATCCTGAAATACCTCTGTCCAAGAGTCTGTCAGCCACAGACTGGTTAAAACCTACCTTTTCCACGCCAGTGTGGCCCTGCTCCTGACTCCTTCGGCTTTCTTGATTGTCAGGAGTTGTGTGGCAAGTTGGGATGGGCAGAGTCATCATGGAACATCCTGCAAGGAGACCTCTGAGCCATCCTGGCTGCTTCATTGCAGCTCTAGCACGTTCTTTTCTCACCCTCCAACTCTTGATGAGACATTACAGAGGAAGGAAGAATCTAGGGAATAGCCCCAGGCACCCTGGACATCCAGATGTTTCCAGGTCTTGTACCCTGAAATTTGGCTGAGCTGATGAGTGGTCCTGTGGACCGTTGGCACTCTTCCTGATCAAAAGGCCACAGAAAGAGCATGAGAGCCTCTTCTAGCCATGCCCCAGAACCTCAACAGTTCTTACAGTCTGTGTCTCTGGGCCAGGCCTGGGAAAGCCAGCCACCTTCTGGGGTCTGCTTGTCTCTCAGGCGGGCTGTGGCTGGCAGACTCTTGGACAGAGGTATTTCAGCATCTCTCCTAGTCTTCAGCTGCAGAAAACTGTTACTGGTGTCTTTGTGGACCCATCTATGCTAACTCAAGGTGGTTTCACATCTCCATGGCGGCAGGTATTTGCAAACTTGCCCCCTGGCTTGTCCTATGTCTGCAGATACAGCATCCCTAAACTTCCAAGTGTCGCTTGTGATGAGGGGCTCAGGAAACTCTACAGAACCAAACAGAGCTCTTGCTTGCCTGTTGGGATTTAGTGCTGGTGTAGAGTGAGGCTCTTCCCAGCAGGCTTTGGTTTCCCGTTCCTTGCTGGAGTCCTGGTCCTCAGCTGTCTCCAGCGAGGCGTTGAGAAGTTTTAGTGGAGGGAATTCAATACAAAAGGCTGAGAAGGAGTTAGCATTCTGCAAAGCACCGGGTGTGCTCAGCCTTGTGAATGTTATCCAAGTCTGTCCCTCTTCCTCAGGGACAGTTGTTGGATAAAGAACTCCTGGACTTGCGAGCCCAAGTGTCCCAACAGGAACAGCTCCTTCAGCGCACTGCTGCGCGTCTGAAGAGGACCAACCAGCAGAAGAAAAGCATGGAACAGTTCATCGTGAGCCAACGTAGGTGCTCCCCGGAGGACATATAGGGAGGGCTCTTCCTGACAATCTTGTAGCCGATGAACAGGGGCTAGAGGGGCTCAGGAAGGTTGAGAGGGGAGAGACTGATGAGTAATGGTGGGCACAGAGGGAGGGGGCGTGGCTAACACCAGACCACACAGAGCGTCAGAGAAAGCGCTTTGGGAAGCAAGCGCCAAGCAAGCCAGACTCACTGTGGGGCTGTCTTATGTTTCCAGTGACCACGACCCATGATATTTTGAAGAAAGCACGGACTAATTTAGAGGTAAGGACAACACTGTAGCACTCAGCCATAGAGCCCCACTCGACCTTCTGCGGGGATGGGCAGGGATGGGCGGGGGGAGGGGGAGGGGGAGGGGGGCTGGCTGGCTCTGACATTCTAAGAAGCCCTGGCTCTCCAGTAAGCCCTACCCCAAGCCCCTCCCCTGACCTCTCTGCTTGCCCTCATCTTGCCTCATCGCTCCCTCTTACTGTAGTTTTCTGTCCTTTATGGGGGTGGGGGGTGGGGGGCTGGGGGGGTGGGAGGGGTGCAGTGCAGTTGCCTCTTGAGGGCTGAGACATTTGGAGCCGGCCTGTGAGGTCAGCTGTGGACTCCGGGGTTTCCTTAGGGGCTCTATGGAAACTAAAGCAAAGCAGAAGCATACGGACGGGCTCTGCCACAGGGTGAGGCTGGAAGCATCCTTGTCCATAAAGAAAGATCCTGAACAATCTCTATTTAGTCCCATTGATCCAGAAGAAAACCTGAAAATAAGCACTGCCCATTAAGGGGAAAGATTTTTCCATCTTGGCAGGTGCTCTCTGCGGCTATGGCAAATCCCCCAGGAAGCAGTGTGAGGGAAGACTTGGTGTATGTGACGTGGCTTAAAGATCAGAAACTATTCTGAGTGTAGGCTGCCCAAGCAGCCAAGCATCTGCCCAGAAAGTTCCACGTTGAATCTGCCGAGTGCTAGGGCCCACTAAGAAAGGGTTGGACTCTGATGTAGCTCATTCTTTTGTCTTGATCTAATTTCCTAATTTCCCTTCCTTCTTCTCTGACGATTTCTTTCTTTCCCGAGCCTCTGTAGCACAGCACTTACGAGATTGACTCTGTGCAGCCATATTCCCGTCCCAGCAAAGGTAACCCCTTTACAGTGCCTCTGGTCATGGACACTGCTGTCCCAGCCTGCGGAAGCTTTCCTCCCTATTTCCCAGGCCCCCCGGGGAGGCTCTCAGCATGGGCCTGTCACTAACTGGCTATGTGGCTTTGGCTGGCCCCTTTATCTCTGTGAGCCTGCTGCCCCAAGTCTGTAATGGTAGAACTCATGTCAGAACACCTCTGAGGCCCTGCTGGTCCTGCCCCACCCCATAACTGGGACATGCTGTTACCAGGAGGACTTCCTGCTGAACGTCTCTCCTTCTGTGTGCTCCCCTTTTGCTCAGCACTTCTTGGGAGACATGAAAAAGGCCCTTTAGGTTTGTTTCTCTTTGCTTCTTTGCTTCGGATCGCTTGACATGGAGCATGAACCAGCTCCTGAAGGGAGAAAGGCAGGGTCTGGCCATTCAGTATACAGAGATGTGAGCAGCAAGAGTCTAGAGGTGCGAAAGGGTTGCGTCTAACCCAGCCTTCAGCAGCTTCTCCAGGCCAGCACTACTCCCCACCCCTGTGCTCACCCTTCTAATGGGCTCTCAGGCTCCTGGCTTCCAACACATTCGCCTCTCAGTCCAGCCTCCAGCAGGGTCTGAGCACTCTCTCTGACTAGGTTTGCTTTCTTCTTGTCTGCAGGTGAAATCCTTAAGGGCTCTGCTGTCTACTCCAGCCTTGTGACCCTTGCCTTCCAGGAGCCACACAGGAAGCGAAGCCAGAGGTCCTTAAAGCAGCAGGAAGGGCAGGGCCGGCCGCCCCTTGTGCAGCTGGCTGTCTGCTGAAGAATAAATAGCTGGCCCCACTCAATCCTCTCCTGCTGCAGGTCCAGGAAAGGACTCAGAGATGTGTTCACATGGGACAGGCAGGAAGGAAGGTGGCATCCTGGCGGCAATGACTGAGATTAGCCAAGGCCCACAGGGCCCAGCACTAAGCAAAGCTCATGTAGACTGCTTAGAAGGCCTCCTGGCGCTGCTTCTAAACCGCCTCTGTGGCATGGTGCGTACCACATTACAGTTCTCGCCTCAGCATCTGTCCTCAAGACAGCCAACTCAGGGGACCTAGGTCCTCACTGCCCACAAGTAGGAATGCCGAAGCTCCTCGGACAGTTGTAAAAGCACACCATGGAGCAGCAGTGCCCTGCTGGGCAAGCTCCCCTCAAGGACCCACTCTTGAGCCAGGCCAGCCCTATGGGCCATGTGCTTTGGTCTATACCACCACACCAGAGTTCTTTGAGTCTACAAAACAAATGTGGTAACTTCCGGGTGCCCTATGCTTAGCCTAGCACCTCTGTTTCTTCTACGATCTCAAGTTGAACTGACTCCCTTAAATCTGCTGTCCCCTGTAATCCTAACTTCCCTCAGGGGACTGGGGACTGGTGGCCATATCCTGCCTATTGAATGTCTAGCACACAGCACACCTGTGCCTCTTTTAATGGCATAGGCAAGGCCTGGTCTATATGAAGGCTGTGTCTCCACAGTGCTCATAGGCTGTGGGTGTGTGTATAAATGTATAATATAGATTTATATATGTTGCTATGGTCATGCGTTGAAGGCCAACATAATGTGCAGACAGAGGGTGCTAAGCAGTCTTTCAGATGGCTATTAAAGCAAACTGTGTATAAAGAATTTGTTTTCCTTTGCCTCTCACTTCTGCACCAGCTCCTAGAACAGGACAGTAAAACCGTGAAAGGCGTGGTGTCACCTTCTGTTCCCATGGGTGCAGCTCTCCCTTCAGCTGCTCTGCCAGAGACCCCCTGAGTACCAACCCTAGTCCCCCTACCGGCCCCATTTCCACTCTGACAAGATGAAATAAACAATCCTGACCAAGGAAAAACTCACCACAAACTGCAGGCTCAAGTGTGCATTCGGGGAAGGAAACTGCTCGCAGAAAGAAGATAGTCCACCGAACAGCCACAGCAGCCGATAAAAACCGGAAGTTCTCCTCAAGGAAGTGAGGGATAAACAACATCTCTGGTATTGAAGAGGTGAACATGTTTACAGGCCAAGGGACGGTGGTCCATTAGCAACCCTGAAGTTCAGACATCTCTGGCGGCAAACACCTTTACCATTACAGGCCTCGCAGAGACGAAGCAGCTGACAGAAGTGCTCTCCAGCATCCTAAACCAGCTTGGTGCAGACAGTTTGACTAGTTTAAGGAGACTGGCTGAAGCTCCGCCCAAACAGTCTGTGGGTGGAAAAGCATCCCTTGCTACTGGAGAGGAGGATGAGGATGAGGATGAGGTTCTAGATCTGTAGAGATTTTGATGAGGCTTTTAAGGATGAGGCGAACTGAATTGAGGCAGCTTCTGAAGAAAGTGACGCTTGCAGAAGTTACAGGAGCTGCTGTTTTCTATCATGACTGCTTTTAAAAATTTGTGGGTTTAAAGTTGGGCGTGGTGGCACACGCCTTTAATCCCAGCAGAGGTAGGAGGATCGCTGTGAGTTCGAGGCCAGCCTGGTCTACAAAGTGAGTCCAGGACAGCCAAGGCTACACAGAGAAACCCTATCTCAAAAAAAAAAACAAACAAAAAACAAAAAACAAAAAACAAAAAAAATTATGCATTTGATAACATCTAGATATCTTAATATTTTAAGCCCAAATCCCCTGGATACTTCAGCTCTTTTCAGTTTTTGCTTATACACAATTCATTCTTTGGAGCAAATTAAGCTGAGGAAGCCTGAAAATAAAGTTTTTTAAAGGGTTAATAAAATTCTTGGCCTAGTGAAAAAGAAGGAAGAGGAAGAGGAGGAGAAGAAAGAGGAGGAGGAGAAGAGAAGAAGAAGAAGAAGAAGAAGAAGAAGAAGAAGAAGAAGAAGAAGAAGAAGAAGAAGAAGAAGAAGAAATCATTAAGAGAGCCAGAAGCAGAGCTGGAGAGATGCTCAGTGGTTAAGAGCTCATATTGCTCTTACAGAGGGCCAAAGTTCAATTCCCAGCATTGCTGTCAGATGGGCCACAACCGCCTATAGCTCTAACTCCAGGGGGATCCAATGTCCCTGGTCTCTGCAGGCTCCTGCACTCACATCCACATGCCACTCTCCCCACCACCACATAATTTAAAATCATAAAAATAAATAAAACAAGAGGCTGGAGAGATGGCCCTGCAGCTAAGAGCTCTTGCTGCTCTTGCAGAGGACCTGGGTTCAGTTCCCAGAACCCACAAGATGGTTCACTACCACCTGTAGTGT
Source organism: Acomys minous (assembly GCF_964271855.1). NCBI lineage: Eukaryota > Metazoa > Chordata > Mammalia > Rodentia > Muridae > Acomys > Acomys minous. The sequence goes on along the minus strand of NC_140496.1, from coordinate 55,353,515 downwards.
GAGCTCCAGGGGATCCAATGCCCACAAAGAACTCTAACCCCCCATCCCATGACCCACTTTCTCCAACTAGCCTCTCTACCTCTGACCCTTTGCCATTTCCAATAAGGCCATGAAATTATTAATCCATTGAGGAACCAATGTATTCATGATGGCAGAGCCACCATGACCTGTTGTCTCTGAAACTGCTAACAGACACAGCACTTCACTGACCTCAGTATTCTCAACCCAGGGATACTCACGTGGAAGGGGAGCAACTGAATGTTGCTCACCAGGGGCAAAGCATCAGAGGAAATGCTACAAAGCTCCAGTTTCACAGAACTGAGTGCACTCTAGAGACCCAAAGGATAGAATCGGGACTATAGTGTTTTCCCATTCAAAACACACAGACATTAGGTCAAAGTGTTCTACACACACACACACACACACACACACACACACACACACACACACACAAATACAACTGGAAAGATGGACAGACTGGGCTGGAAGATGGCTCAGTGGGCAAAGGCACTTGCTTATAAGCCATGAGAACCTGGGTTCAATCCCCAAGACCCACATGGTGGAAGAATAGAACTAAGGGCCTCAAATTACCCTTTGACCTCCACACACATGACCAGGTATATAACAGCTCACTGTAACACAGTTCATTATGCATATACATATCAGAGTAGGTATACTGTAAATATATTCAATTTAATACTTTCCAAGATTCTTAAATATTGACAACAGCATAAAAATATGAACTACATAGCAAAAGATACAAAAGTCTGTATAATGAATATGGGGTTTTAGGTGTGTGTGTGTGTGTGTGTGTGTGTGTGTGTGTGTGTGTGTGTGTGTATGTGTGTGTATTTTACATGGCCTTAGAGGTGTAAAAAGAAGATATGACACTCCTCCCAATTTTATTTTATTTTATTTTTTAAAATATATTTTATTAATTTATTCATATTACATCTCAATGGTTATCCCATCCCTTGTATCCTCCCATTCTTCCCTCCCTCCCATATTCCCCTTACTCCCCTCCCCTATGACTGTGACTGAGGGGGACTTCCTCCCCATGTATATGCTCATAGGGTATCAAGTCTCTTCTTGGTAGATTCCTCCCAATTTTAGCTTGCTAGAGGGCAAATGATTAAGGGCAGGAAGTCCCCACCAGGGCTTTGTGGGCCTTAGTCAGACTCACCCTGCATGTCACCAGTGCTGAAAAGGCCACACCATCTTTGGTTGTACCATTGGAGTCCCTGCAAGCAGAACTCTTCCTTGACCCTTGACCTCAGCTGTTCTATGCCTGTGGTCCATACTTGTAGAAACCTGTTCCCAATCTTTCACTTGGGCTTACTGGTCCCTGCTCAGTTATAGTTCCCTAGAAACTCCTCAACATCATCGTCATTATCATTATCAATGTCAACACGTGGAATAGTGTAATACAATCCGTCCTCCAAACATATCCTGACATCATACACATTCTTTGTTTTCAAGCTTAGCTAGGCCACTGCCTCGAAATGAATGAAGTGGAACCATTTTAATGACCATCTGGCTGTTATTTAATCAAGGGAATTGTGTTATCTGTTAGGCCACCCAGCATACCCAACACCCTGCCCCATCCCATCATCAGATTCCATTACCTCAAGTTTCTAAGCCAACCACCATGAGTGGCCTTTCTCAAAGTGCACCCACGAGCTGTCCCTGTTTGAACGCTGCAGCTTCTGGGCAATACATGTATCAACCATTTTAAGGATGCAGAAAAAGGGGGGGCTGCAAATCAACTCTTTGCCCACAAGAAGGCCAACATATGGAAATCTGGAAAACTTCCATATGTAGAAAATTAAGATATTGGCCAACCACTGGAAAAGATAGCTGTATCTGTTTCTGTCCAGGCTTTTTGGGATTAATCCTTTGGGCTAGCCCTTTTAAAGTTGATATGCATGCAAATTCTTGAGGAAACCGTAGCTGAGGCAGTCCTCAAAGTTAAATCACCTGGGCTACCTGCTTTGTCTTCATTATTATCTGATTTTTTTGCCCTGAAAATAAGCAATACTAATACTCTTAAAAGTATTAGTATAGGGCTGGAGAGATGGCTCAGTGGTTAAGAGCATTGGATGTTCTTCTAGAGGTCCTGAGTTCAATTCCCAGCAACCACATGGTGGTTCACAACTATCTGTAATAGGATCTGATGCCCTCTTCTGGTGTGCATGAAGACGGTGTACTCATATAAATAAATTAATTAATATTTTTTAAAGTATTAGTATACGTACATTTCTACATATATATGAATATGCAAGGTGTACAAATTATCTAAATATAATTGTCTGCTCTACTTTGAGCAGGTGTAGGGCATCAACTTTACATGTCTATTTGAGCTGTAATATCTATGCTGTATGAAAGAATGGCATGTCATAAGGACCAGGATGATTCTCTTGCTATATGAACACATTCATGTTTCAGGCAGTAGGAGGTCTTCCTGGTCAGATATAATCTTTATAAGTTTTGTCTGTAACCATATTCTTTTCACTCCCTTTTCACATCCCCATCTCAGAACTATTGCAGGTTTCCAGTCTATTGTCAACAGATCCTTATAATATATTGGTTGTCCTAGTTCCTTAGTTTTTTTTCTATAACCCAGTGTTTCTCAGCTGCTGTTATTCCTTTTTCACTAACATTAAGAAAATTTAAGTCAACAAAGCATTATTTAATCTGTCCCTGGGGATCTTTACACTTCCTTTTTGTTTAATAAGCATCTCTTTTAAAGTTCAATTAGCTCTTTCTGCAACTGTTTGTCCTGTAGGATTGTGTGGTATACTAGTAATGTGCTTTATACTATAATTTGCAAAAATTTTTCTTCATCTTATTGGATACATATGTAGGAGCACTGTCAGTCTTAATTTGTGCAGGTATTCACATAATTTCCATTATTTCAAATAACTGTGTAATTACATAATCAGCCTTTTCAGAACTCAAAGCAGTGGCCCATTGAAACCCTGAGTACGTATCAATGATATGTACGTACATTTGTTTCTCAAATTCTGCAAAATGAAACACATCCATCTGCCAGATTTCATTCCTTTTGGTACCCTAGAGTTACTTCCAGCAGGCAATGGAGTTTGGTTATACAAAGAACATGTAGGACACTTTTTAATTATGTCTTTAGCTTGTTGCCAAGTGATAGAGAATTTTTTTCTTTAAACCTTTACTGTCAATATGATGCTTTTCATGAAAATTTGAGGCTTCTAACACATTTCCTATTAGTAATTGGTCAACTTCCTCATTTCCTTGTGCCAATGGACCTGGTAAACCTGTATGAAACCGAATATAAGTAATATTCAAGGGATGGTTTCCACTTCTGATGGCCTGTTGCAAGTCCATAAATAACAAAGTCAATTCTGAGTTATCAGGTGTAAACTCTGCAGTTTCTATATGAAAACAACTCTTTCTACATATTGAGAGTCAGTAATTACAGTAAGAGATTCAGGGAAATCTAACAGCACCATAAGGATTGCACACAATTCTGATTTTTGTACTGAGGTAGATGGGCTTTTGATCACCTTAGTTATTTTGTCTGACTTATAACCCCCCATTCCAATCCTGTTTGCATCTGTATAGAAGGTTGGTGCCTCTGGAACTGGTGTTTTCTTTACAATACGAGGAAGGATCCAATTAGTTCTTTTTATAAACTGTATATGTTTGCTTTCCAGGTATTTGTTATTAATTTCTCCCAAGTTACTACAAGCTCTTTGCCAATCTTCATTGATTACCTACATTGACACAATCTCAGCATTGGCACTACAATATCCACCATGTCTGTTCCTGACAATTGACACAGTCTTACTCTACCTTTTATAATGAAATCAGAAAGTCTTTTCTATGTATGTCTTCAGTTGTTTACTTTATGTGCTAAGAAAATCCATTACATGATTTCATCTTCCCTTTGCATAATGAACCCAGTAGGATAGTGAGTTGAAGGCAAAAATAACCAAAACACAATAAAGCTTAGGATCAGTTCTGTCCACATATGCATCTTATAGTCTGTTCTACCAGAATTAACTTTTTCTGCTTCAGCTATTAGACACCTTGGATTGTTTAAATCTGAACCCCCTTGTAATGTTTGAAGCAAGTTACTTAACTCATAAGTAGCTAATCTAATTATAGGCTTCAGCCAGTTAATATCTTCGATCAATTTTTGAAAATTAACAGTTTGCAACTGGTCTCTCCAGATCTGTACCTTTTGTGGTCAATTTTTTTTGTTCAGTTATTTTATAGCCTGAATAGGTAATTGAATCTCCTATTTGTATTTTTTTTCTGGAACAATCTGTAACTTCCTGCATGGCAGAAATCTTTGTGTTTCAAACATTTTCTCTAAAGTATCTGCATCAGAATCAGCCAACAAAACAGCATCCATGTAATGATAAATGATAGACTGAGGAAATTGCCTATGAATTATTTCTAGTGGTTGTCGCACAACGTATTGACAAAAGTTGGACTATTCAATATTCCCTGTGGAAGGACCTTCCAATGGTATGTCTTCATTGACCCACTATTATTCAGAGTAGGTGCTGAGAAAGTAAATCTTTCCCTATCCTGCTCATGCATAAGCATTGTGAAAAAACAATCTTTTAAGTCTATAATAGGCCATGATCTAGGTAACAAAGAAGATAAAGGAACTCCAGCCTGTAAAGGACCCATTGGCTGAATTACTCTATTCACTGCTCATAAATCCGTTACCATCCTCCATTTTCCTGATTTCTTTTTTTTACAACAAACACAGGGGAATTCCACGGGCTGATAGATTTTACTATATGATGAGCCTCCAGCTGCTCTTGTACCAGTTGTTGAAGTACTTGCAATTTTTCTTTTCTTATGGGCCACTGCTCTTGCCACACAGGTCTGTTTGATATCCATTTTAGGAGCAAGACTGTTGGTATATCAGCAGTGACCCTTTTTATAAACTTGGAAACTCAATACCCGTGAAGTTCTGTGTTTGGGCAGTGGGCACAGCTTGTGGTTGCTCTTGATTAGACATGTAAATACCTTCCCCAGAAGCATCTACCATTTCACCCCTAATTTCATCATTGTCTGTCTCTGTGGTTGTAGGAATATTAATTTGAGTACCCTATTCTTGTAAAAGACCCCTTTCCCATAAATTTACGGGTATGTCAGCCACATAGGGTCTCAGCTTCCCTGTTTGCCCTTCTGGTCCCACACATTGACTATACTGTACACTTTGTCTTATGTGAGATAATTTACCAATTCCTGTAAATCGTGTATAAACCTCTGGAGTGGCCAATCTGGCTTCCAATACTTTTGAGAAAGGATCACGACATCTGTCCTGTATCCACCAAACTTCTATTTCAACCCTATTCATTTGTACCATTAATTTAGGTCTCTGATCATTAACCATTGTTTGCCAGGACACGCATCTTCCAGTACTCCCAAATGCACCTGTTCTATTACAGCAGCTTTGCCTTTGATGTAAGGAAGCAGTAAGAGCTGAGCAATTCTATACCCTACATTAATTTGCATCTCCTTCTTTACATATGCCATGATTTTAATTTCTTCCTTACAATACCCATCTATAATACCGGGGTGCACAATAAAACCTTGAGAAGTTAACCCACTTCTTCCCAAGATTATTCCTACTGTCCCTGAAGGTAAAGGACAATAAACACCAGTGGTTATTTTGTAACATTCAACCTGTGGGGATAGCTTAAGAGATTTATCTGAGGCCAGACCCAAAGCTGTGCTGCCTTCAGTAGCAGGCATTAAATCATTGATACTTTGTCTTCGTTTTCCTGCAAGTTTGTTATTTTGTGGCTGACCAAAGAAAGATGGCTCCTATTGTTTGCTGTGGGGGGCTTGAGCTAACAGGCCCCTCCTTTTGTTTCCTGATGGTAAGAAAGCACCTCGTATGTCTCTCTTGGATTGACAATCCCTGGCCCAATGTTTTTCCTTCCCACAATGGCTACAATACCCTGGAAGTCTTGGCACATCATTACCATCATGGCCAGAAGCTTCCTTGTACTCTTCTATGAGTACCATTTACTCCAAAGTTAGTGCCCCTGTTACTTTGAGGTTTGGAACTTTTAACCTTACAGTTTCTTTGTAAATGGCCAAACTTACCACATAGCTACAGTTTGTCCCATCATATTGTTTTGATACTCCTGAGAGCTAATATTAACTGTCACTTTTATCCACTCATCTAGTTGGGCTCCTTGTGCTTTAATGTTCTTACATTCAGTATTTGCATTCTAATATGCCATGATCAGTTTCAATGCCTGTCTGGTCTCAGGATCTGGTCTGGCTCTATCTAGAGCTGAACCCAATCCCTGTAAGAATTCTATGAAGGCTTCTCCAGGGGTTTGAAATACCTTAGTAAATGAAGTGGTTTTTTTTTTTTTACCAGGCTTCTCAACCATGTACCAAGCTCTTATGGCTGCAATATGACATTGTTCAATTACTACATCTTCAGATCGGGTTTGTTCTCTTAAATCAGCATAACGCCCTTCACCAAGCAATTGATCTTTAACAGCATTTATCCCCCTTGTAATATTTTGGTGTTCTATTCTTGTGCCTTCATTTCTCCACTACGATAACCACTGTAACTGCTGAGCAGCTTCTAACACAGCTGACACCAATCTCTTCCAATCTTGGGGAGTAAGTTTATGCTGCATAGCCCAGTTACTTGACATTTGTTTAACAAAAGATGAATGCATTCCATACTGTACAATAGCCTCTTTAAAATGCTTTAAAACTAGAGTATCTACTAGAGGCCATGCCATCTCATCAGGAGCCTCACCACCATCATTAGCAGGGATATGTTGCACAAAGACTGGAAAAGCTGATGGTGTCTGTGTAGCTCTAGAGAATTCCTCTATCAGAGCACTTGTCTCCCAAGCCCTTTTGGGTTGTCTGCTTTCCTGTTCCTCTAGAATCTTTAAAGCCTCTCCAGCTTCCCATTTTTCTTCAGCACACTGGTGCTCCGGACACCTGGTACTTGGATCAGGTTGGGGTGGCAACTGTAGGAAACACTGGCTCTCAGTTACCAGGTGTTTTCCCTTTACCAATGGCACTTTTTCCTTTCAAATGCTTCAATCTCTACCCACAAATTCTCTGGTTGTACAGCCAACTCTGCAATCCTTTCCAGAATGATAAAATTAATGACCCTTGCAGTTTTTGTATCTTATTGGTCTTTCTTCCAATCTTTTAAAAAATGCAATACAGTAAAAAGACAAAGAAAAAATTCCCCATGAGTATAAAGCAGGAAAAAAACCTTTGCAATAGCAGCTGTGATTTTCCTGACACCTGAAACAGCATCTGTGTATCTTCCACAATATTAGAAGTTACCCATTATGTCCAAAGCACGTTGGGTGCCACCTGTAGGCTTTGACCTTTTCCAAACCTACTTTATTTGAGGTTTTTAAATGCTTATACCTCCCTTCCAACCCTACATAGGAGAGAAAAAAGGTTAATGGTAACAGTAGAAGTAGACCTATTTTAGACTCAGTTCCCGGGAGTGATTCCCTTGGTGTAGTTAGCAGGATTTCAGTAGACCAGCAATTCAACCAAAGTTGCTGCTGGAACGTGGAATAGTAGCTAGAACCCAGAGGCCCAAAGCATTCCCTGGAGCAGTCTCTCTAGGAGTGTCTTGAAGTGGAGCAATGAACAGCCAAACAATACCAAGACTCCAAAAGCCCCACATCCTGTTTTGGGCTCATATATGTATATCTCCTTTCAGAGTCTGTACTAAGATGTGTTTCAGCTGGCAAAAACCAAGCCCCCACACGAGATGATTTGTCTTCTAGTGGATAAAGATCACCTGTACTCTCACAAGTCTGTTCCCCATCCCACACTTGGGATCAAAACAAAAACATGTGTACATCCACTACACTAGCCTCTACCCAGGCTATTTCTCCTTTCTCCCCCTGCTTGGTCAAGCTCAGTCCCTGAAGGCTCCAGATGTAGTGGACAAGAGGAGAGCAGGACAGAAGTCCCTTTCCTGGTGCAGTGTCATGTGAGCTTGGTGCCTAGAGACCTGTGGCCACTTCATCCAGCTAAGCTGTAGAGTTAGCTGCTCAACTACCTTGTGCCCCTGTCAATTGCTCTTGGCGGCCCTACCTGAAGGCTGTCAGGGTCACCCTGGGTGAGGAAGTCCTTTAAATTCTGACTGAGGAAGAAGGCCTCTCTCCCTTCCCTTAACTGCCTTAATTGGGTCAGCTGTCATGCCCTGAACTTCAGTTAGAAAATTGAGTTCCCAAAGGTAGGACAGAAAGGAAAAAAAATATATGTGTGAACAGAGCAAAAAGAACAGCAAAACAGACATTGATCTATTCTATTTCCATGAGGACAAAAGTCATTGCTTGTCAATCATTTGTCCATCAGAGAGCCAAGATTTTAGCTGTATGTCCACATACCTCCCTCCACCTTCTGCTCCTGTTTTCATGGCAAACATGAACAATTATTTTTTTTTATAACTTATGTCATCTAATATTTTTTAAAATACTCACAAAATAAATAAACGGATCTTAAAGTAAAAGTTTCAGGCCATCCTTGGATGCATAGTGAGTCTAGGGTCACACTGGACTTTAGGAAGCAAACAAACAAATAAACAACAACAACAAAACAAAACAGAAAGAAAAAAAAGAAGGAAGGAAGGAAGGAGCCATCAGTCAAGAAAGTAGCCCCTCTCCAGGACAGAACCATAACATAGCCGCAGAAAGCCTCATCCACACCCAATATGGATGGTTTCCATGAGATTTGGGCTTTTGATCCTGTGAGGTGTACCCTATCTCCTTTGAACTGATGCCTTGGTTAGACGGAACCGGAGAGCCTTAGCAGGGAAAAATGAGCATTCTTTGTGTTGGAGAGAGACAACCTCTTCTGCGGCCTGGGTCTGGCACCTAAGGACACGTAGGAAGTGTTCCATGAAATAGGTCCTCGGGGGATCAGAAATGCCACTAAGGGAGCTAAAGAGTTGGCTCAGCCACTAAAGGTATTTGCTACTCTTGTCGAGGACTAGAGTTCAGTTCGCAGCATCCATGTAAGAAGGCTCACAACTGCCTGTAACTCCATCAGGACCTGACACCTTCTCACACATACATAAAAATAGTAAAAAATTAAAATAACAGATTCCCACTTAGTCTTTCCGAGTTTTAATCCTAAAGAATTCCCAAAGTGGAGGGTGTGAAAGCTGTCAGAAGTTTGTATTCTTTAAAACCTTCCCGTCAGCGGTTGAACCAAATTCTAAAGAATGCATTCTGAAATGGGAACCACCCAGGACCTGTGTGGGTGTCCTTAGCCTGGGGGATGCGGATGGAGGCGCTGTGAAGCAAGGAACTTAGAGAGGAGACAGCAGAGCTAAAGGAAAAGAGGAGGGCAAAAGGATGGGGCGGTGTGAGGCGACAGGGACCGCAGCTCGGGTACAGAGAGTGCCCGGCTCCCGACCACCACTCTGGAGGTCGTGGGTAGCATGCCAAGGTCACAGTGTGATGTGTACGAGCTGTGGCCTCCACTGCCTGCTGTGTCATTTTCGTTCTTGAATTTGGCAACTCTCTCTGTGAGCAAAGTTTGGTTCATCCCAAGGCGCCCAGAACCCTCACCCCCACGCCGGAAGGGAGAGGAGCGTGGAGGCTGCGGGTGTCAGGAGGCGGGGCTGGGGGTTTAGAGAACATAGCTAGTTGAGCGCCTTCACCTTCTCCCATCTTCGTCTCTAATTAAGGCGACCAGAGCTTTTCTTTGACCGGCCTCTGGGGCCTAGAGCTTCACTGCGAACCCGCCCAAGTGAAGTAGTATTGTGTGCATTGTCGAACCATCCGCCAGGGGGCGCCCGTACGCCTTCCCAGGTGACTAGGCAGCCGAGGAAGAGCGCTCTCAGTAGTCGCGAATTTCCTACAACTTTGAGAGTAGATTTCGCCTTTCATGGTAAGAGCTTTCCTGTTTGGGGTTCACCCAAAAAGTAGGGACAAAAGAAGCACATTCTTCCCCACCTTCTCAGACTGTAGCCCTTTCTACGTTGAATATCCCCACCTCCGTCTCTCGGAAAAAGGAAGTGTGTCAAGGAGGACGGGAAATGCAGAACTGGTCAAGGTTGTGGGGAATGTAACAAGGGGAAGGCAGAAAAGAAGCCGCGTGGAAGTAGAGATAGAAGATCCGAAAAGGAATGGGAGGAGAGGAGGAAGATGAGGGGGCGGAGAATAGAAAAGAGACAAGGATCCGGTGAAGTCCAAATCTGGCTCCGAAAATCGTCAGCAGGCGTTGCGCGGCATGAGGAGTGGACAGCCACGAGAAAAAAGCAAGGAACTGGAGAAAGGGAAGGAATTTTACACCAAAGCAGAAAGCTCCAGCAACGTGGCCGGCATTGTGTTGTGTTATATGTTATATTGGGGGAATTGGATTATGTAAAATTTGTTGGATGCAAACCGCGGAGCGAAAAGGGCTCTCTGGTCCAGACCCCAGCATGTTTGTTTTAAATGTCCTCCCGGGATGGCTAATCTTGAAGGTCACCTTGACATACGGAAGAGGAGAGCGCCTCATTTGGGACACTGCCCCGATGGGATTGTCCTGTGGGCTTTTCTGCGGATTTTTGTTTGTTTGTTTGTTTTTGTTTTTGTTTTAATGTAAGAGGGCCCAATCCACAGTGGGCGGTGCCACCCCTAGCAGGCAGGTGTGCTTGGGCTGAATAAAAAAAAAATCCTGAGAGCAAGCTTTTCCATGCTTTCAACTTCAAGTTCTTCCTGCCTCAGTTTCCCTAAATGGTGGGCTGTAATCTATTAAATGAAATAAACCCTTTCCTCTCCCGAGTTGCTTTTGGTCAGAAAGTTTTAACCCAGCAACAGAAAAAGCAAACTAGAACATGCGCAAGATGTTTGTCCTGTAGCAGGCTGGTCCCCTAACCCCGTGACGGAGAGGAGAATGCAAAATCTTTAGTCACAACTGTCTGCATTGTTTTTTCTACCAGTGTCTTAAAGTAGCTCTGTACAGAGACAGGGCCAATGAAGCGACTCTGTCGTTCTCTTTTTGTCCCAGGAGGATCGGGCCTGCATCATTACCTCCGTTATGGGCCCAGGGTCAGATTTCCATTGGGAATGGCATGTTTACCCAGTGTCAGAATTTGATACAAGAGCAGAGTCCAGTCACTCTGCCCTGAGCCACGGTGTGTGGGACTCCGCTGGCAGCTAGAAGAGCCAATAAGAATGAAAAGAAATGCTCGCGGTTAGTTCCCGAGCCACCACCAAGAGCGGGAAGCCGGGCTCTAAGAGGTTCAGTAACCAGACAAGTTTACTTTCCGGACAAACACTGGTCCAGTCAGTATAAGAGGCTGAAGCCTTTTATATGCAGGAAGAAGACCTTTGCATTCTCGAGCTCCAGGTTGCCCAGGGGTTGGGGACTCAGCTACGTGGCCTTCTTGGCAGCAGTGTTGAGACTCCCCGCCCCACCCCCCACCTCTGCTAGGCCCTCCCATTTCGTCTCAGATCCCATACTGAACTCTCTAACACAGCAGTTAATACTTTTCAGTATTGCATAACTACCCAAAAATTCCAACCACAGGAAAACAATTATTGAAATTTCTCCAGGCACCCACACATGAAGGCCATTTAAATCTTCTAACATTCCCACGACCTTCTCCTGCGGCGTTTCCCTGGGCCAGAAGGAAGCCGCAGCTGGTGATTTCAGACTGGTGGCGGCGCAGCCAGAAGCCACCTGGGACGCTGAGATGCAAGCTCAGCTTTTTGTCTAAATATAGGATTTGAGGAGATCCCCTCACTAGACGCAGTGGAAGACAGCTGCGGCCTCTGCTGCAAAAGTTCAATGAACTGAAATTGCTCAAACGCAAAACAGAGCTAAGCAAGGCTAGCTCGCCTACGTTCCTCTCAGCGGGTGCAGGAAGAGGAGGGAGCCGCAGGTGTGCAAGCAGCCAGGACTTCGGTGAACAGCCTTGCCGACTGGGGAGCCCTTCCAGCCCCAGCTCACCTGACGACACGGAGAGCCCGGAGGGTGCCGGAGTACTGAACCCCAGGCCAGGGAGGTGATTGAGAGCTGGATATCCTACGATTAGGATTGGGGTCCGAGCTGAGAGTGCTGTGACGCGATAGAGGCATGTAATGCAAATGGATGCCCCTTTTCTTCCCGTACTAAGCCAGGGCTATGAATAGAAAGAAAACGGATCCTAAAGAGAAAGGTCCCACCGAGATTTGAACTCGGATCGCTGGATTCAGAGTCCAGAGTGCTCACCATTACACCATGGAACCATGCCCGTGGGAAGACTCTCACTATAGGTGACCACATCCACTCAGCCTCCAAAGCACCCCACAATTTCTTCCTCAAGCACTTATCCTATGGTCAGGACCAGAGCGCCTTCAATTCACAACCGGAAGGATCACCCGCAATCACGATCATTCTGTTCAGCTTTGGGGGGGGGGGGTAGCGGCGCAGGGGGCGGGGGGGGGGGAAGCGGGCGGATAGGTGGATAAGTGGATTTAGCACTTTGGGATCAGGAAAGTGCACGCCCGTTCTTCCTGGATTGCTGGTATCTTGTTTTGACATACAATCCCTTGCGCACCCCCTTCCACCCCCCGAAAAAGATTTCATTATTTTGTTTTGCAGTTATCTATTGTCCAGAAAGCAATGACGTCTTATCCCCGATCCCCCAATTTCTCCTCCAGTCCCCCACCTCTTCCCCGCTTCCGCACTCCTGGCCCCTCTCCTCCGTGCCCCGCCCCCCACCCCCACCCCGTGCCCTCTCACAGCACAGGCCATAAATCACTGGGGAGTTGCAACCAGAGAAAGAAAGGAACGAGAGGGAGTGTTCACCAACTCGAGGGACATCGCTGCTCCTTTAGTCAGAATGTCGTGAGAGTCTTTGCAAGAGACAGGACAAACCGGCCCGCGCAGCCATAGGAGCCAGGGCAGCACCGGCCTTAGGTGAGTACAGGGCAAATTCAGACTTGCTGAGTCGCCCACCTCTGAGCACAGGGCGCCTTTCCAGAGGAAGGAGAAACTGGTGGCAGTCCCCCTCAGCGCCCCCTGGTGGCCACGTTAGCACCGTGCACATAGCGGGGCAGTGGGGCCTATGACGCCATGAAGGTGAGGAGAAAACTGGGTGATATTCGCCACTTTAAAATGAAAAGTTCAGCAAACTATGACTGAGACCCAAGTAGGAGGAATGCGCTCTTCCTTCCGGGGACCAAGTTGAGAAACTATTTCCATCTTAGTATTCAGAATATGAGTGGTTTCCCGAAAATAGACCCCGAGGTCACTACTCACAGTGAGTTGGGCACTACTAAGTCTTCTGTTAGTTTATTTTACCAAGACAGGATTTGTCTGAGTTGCCTGCCTCCTTGGAACTCGTTTTTGCAGATCAGGCTAGCCTTGAACTCACAAAGATCCACTTGCCTCTGCCTTCTGAGCACTGGGATTAAAGGTGTGTGCCACCAGGTCCGGCTACTAACTTGAATGGAGGACATTTTTAGAGTCTGTATGGGAGTAGAGACTGAGGACGTTCGTGGCTCTTCCTTTTCGGCTAAGTTAAAGTAGTCAGTTTCGATGGGTGCCAAGGTCTGGGTACCAAGTCTTCAACACCAGTCCCTTACCCTCAGGTAGGCTCCTGCACTTTTGAGAGGCAGACCCCAGCATCTAGGGATCAGGAAGGCACTAATTTCATCGAAGGATTATTAGGACATGAAGCCTGTTGGGAGGTAATAGGCCAGTGAGGGGCAAATCTGAATAGTGTGCATTTCCCTCAGCTCTCTGCCTCCCGACTGCCATGGAGTGAGCAGCTCTGCTCCGACATTTGCTCCCTGCTGTGAGGATCCTGTCTGACCTGAGGTTAAATCAATGGTGTCAGCCAACCACTAGCAGGGACCTCTGACGTCACTAGAGCAAATAAACCTTTCCATGCTTAACTTGTTTTCTTCTTTTAAAAATTAACAATGGGAGGCCAGACATGGTGGCGCACGCCTTTAATCCCAGCACTCAGGGAGGCAAAGGCAGGTGGATCACTGTGAGTTCAAGGCCAACCTGGTCTACAAAGTGAGTCTAGGACAGCCAAGGCTACACAGAGAAACCCTGTCTTGGAAAAACAAAAACAAAAAAGCCAACCAAACAAAAAATCAACCCCCCCCCCAAAAAAAACATGGCAAGTCACAAAGGAGCCACAGCAGTAGTTTTTATATGGTCAACAGTAGTTACCCTTAGGGAGTACAGAGGAGTGGAATTAAAATTTTCCTCAAAGTATGCTTTTATTATATGAGTCACTTAACAAAGAAACATGTATTGTGTTTAAAAAGATAATAGAAAAAGAAAGAAAGAAAGAAAGAAAGAAAGAAAGAAAGAAAGAAAGAAAGGGTTCAACTGTTTCCATATATAGAAGGAATTTAACCTGGGAAGAAGTTACTCCAAGAACAGAACCCTAAGGGTGTGACAGGTTCCTGGGAAGACACGGGGAGCAAAGCTCCAACTTCACAGGGCCGGTTGGAGCATTGAAAAGATGGTTTAGCCACGTGGCTAAAGAGCTTCTATAGGAACCCTTCCCCACCTTCTTCTACCTACCTCTCAAAGCCCCTTGTACTTGAGAAACAGCGTCTGAGTCAAGGATTTCATGATTGAACCTGATTTCCCACATTTGAGAATACTCAGCCTGCCCCAAGACTCAGGACCACCGAGGAAGGGAGGCAGAAAGATCATAAAAGCCAGTGGTCAGGCATGACCAGACCAAAAGTGTCTTCTGGACATGACAGGACCCATGCGCTCACAGCAGCACAAGTTGGAGGCGGGCAGCATTCTAGAATGGACTGGGAAGGGCCTGACACCCCTGGCTGAATGGCAGCTGAGAGCCTCTGTGGGAGAGCAGTTTTAAGGGCGTGGCCCCTGGAGGGTCTACCACACTCATGTGGATTGTAGTGAGAGGTGGTTTTGGTTTCTTTAAAAAACACAGAAATGTTCTATGACTATGTTTTGTTTTAATCCGAGGTGTGGGATATGGGGCTGCTCCCCTGATGGCCCATGGCAGCTCTGATTTGCTTCGTGCTCTGCTAGGGGTGTGGTTTTGCTGGCTGCAAGTGTAGGGCAAATGCTAGAGCCTACAGAGGGGCTGCAAGACAGCAGCTGCTCCCCCTGCTGCTGTTGCTGTTTGGAAATATCTTGACAATGAAGATCAAATTTGCCCCAAGGAACTCAACACCCCTAATCAGCAGGAATTAGTCTAAGGAGATCGATGCTTCCTTCCCCTCCATCTTTCTTACTCTCTTGCTTAGTGTTAGGAGGTTGGAAGATATTGGGATGGTGCAAGGAGGTAGGAAAAAGAACCCAATAAAATAGCCCAAAACCTGGCTACCAGTGGATGACCCAAATACTCATGGGTACATGAAGAGCACAAATTAGATAGACTTCATGAGATTAAAAAGAAAAAAGGACAAGTTGGGAGAGGGTGAGGAGTCGGGGCTGGATCTGGGAGCGGTGGGCATGAATAAAATCAAAATGCATCATACTCGCCTATGAAATTTCAAAGAATAAAAATATGATTTTTTAAAAAATGACTCGGGGCTGGAGAGATGATAGCTCAGTCAGTAAAGTCCCTCTGGAGTAGACTGAAGTGCTGAGTCTGGAGGGAGATGGGACAAACCCTGGCATGGCAGTGTGTTCCCTTCCAGGGTTCCTAGCACTGGGGAGGCAAGGCCAAGACAGTTACTGCAATAGTCTTGCAATAGTCTCGCAATGAGTGAGCTCCACATTCACTGAGAGTCCCTGTCTGAAAAACTAATGTGGAAAGCAATAAAGAGTAATATCTGACTGGCCTGGCAGGACATTCACAACGGTGCAATAGTGGCCTTTTATTTTGGGGTTAGCAAACAGCTAATCACGTGGCCCACTCAACAGGAAGGTATTCAGGCCTGGTGTGTAAACCTAGCTTGCTATTCATGCCTGGGAAGCTCATGAGCCACAGAGGACCTACTACTGCCAGTTTCCTAAACTAATATAATGTCTTTCTGTTCTTCTAAGTATCTGTCCTCATATCCACAGGTCAGTGTGGCTCTCGCCCACTCCTCAGCAATCAAGCTTTTTTTTTTTCAAGAGATGGAAACAATTACAGAGATCTGCAGTTGGTGAAAATCAAGAGAAAGGGGGAGTGTGGTAGCATCTGTATCACAACCCCTACATGTAAGACTCGATGAAAACCACAGGAGAGAGCGACTGTAAGAAGAGAGGCCCAGGTGTCTACCATTAGATAGCACCCCCTAGACATAGCAGGGAAAATGTACCCAGGGCTCTCAATGTGGTTGCCTGAAGAAGACCAGCAGAAAGACACCAACTGACATGTCAATGCGTATTATGTGCATTCCACATGGTCTCACCCCTGGATGAAAAGCCACAGGTTAGCAGTGGCTGCCGAGAGAGGAGAAACAGCTTCTTCCATGAGCTCCACAATGGCTGTCTAATCTGAGGGGGGTCAGTCCTAGCGTATGTACAGAGTAAGACAAACTGGCTCTGCAGGATGTATGTGTATATACATATGTGTGTGCACATATATGCTACATGTATATACAGGAGACAAGAATGATTCAAATAAGAGATCATGAATTTTGGAAGGGGGCCAAGGGTGGATGGGGAGTGGGAGTGATGTAGAAGCAGTGGCCATTCTAGGTACCCTAGAATGAAATCTAAACAAAAACAAAACACCCACCTATGGCACTAAAAGAAGCGCCTATCGTCTGTGACACTGGTATAAGTGGCCCTTAGATCTGCAGCCAGTACCACAAGGGTTAGAGTGTGAAAATCATTAGTTGATGTATCAGACGCTAAAATGAGTATTGTCTTATTCTCCTTCCTTTCACACACACACACACACACACACACACACACACACACACACACACACACACCACCTTAAAGCCTCTATTCTGTAGGCACTTGCCTCTGTGTATACCTTACACTTGGTACGAGGCTGAAAGACATTAAAGGAATATCCTAGAGTTGTACACTGAGTGAAATGGTAGATGTGATGGTAATCGAGCAACGCCTTTCAGGGAAGTGTTTTCTAATCCATGGTTTTCTTGCTTTAACTTGTCTCCAGCAGGTTTGTTTAGTGAGAAAGAAACAACTAAGAAATGCCAGTGAAAATTAGTTATTAGTAATGACCTTTCACCGTTGGCGGTTGGTCTGCTTGCTGCCAAACGAACAGAATCACATACCCCAAAATGATGTTTGAAACTGTTTTCTGTTTGACCAATAATAAGTCAACACACCTGGGCAGGGCAAATGGGATAGCTATGGCTAAGGCTCGAGGGCTTTGAGGGCAGAGAGGATCCTGGAAAGGAGACACAGCAGAGGAAGAGAGGGAAGGAGCCACTGTTATGAGTTAGGTGAAGAAAGCAGCACATGGCTGGCATGGATGGAGGACTTGGTCCAGATGAAGAAAGCTAGCAAGTATTTGGGATTATGGATGGAAGGTAGCTCGACAGAAATTATTAGAAGCAGATAGCATAGATTGGGGGCAGAGAGATATGGAAGGCAGTTTAGGACATTAATACCTACCCTGCCCCAAGTGAACCAAGGCTATTTTAAAATATAACAGGTGTCTGTGTTTATAGATTGCTAGCAGGTTAGAAAATACCACCATAACAATTATAGGACTAATAATAAACGTCTGAGGCCCTACCATTTAAATTAACCACAGCATTTCCTTCAAGAATTTACTAAATTTTCTACTAACAGGGTCTTTCATAAGCACTAGGGACATGAAGCCAACATACAAGCCTACTGATGGGGAGATCAGAGGACTTTTTTGAGGGGGAGGGGGTTCTCTCCTTCCACCATGCAGTTCTGAGGAAGTGAACTAGTCAGGCTTGGGACCAAGTCTTTATTACCCACCGAGCATCCAACAGGCCCCTGTTTTTGTTTTGTTTTGTTTTGAGTGGAAAAACCAATAAGCCTTGGCCTTGTTTTGTGTTCTGGGCTCCAAATGCCTTCCTCCTCTAGCATTTGCTGTGAACATGATGACCTGACATGTGTGTTCAAGGACCACGAGGAAGCACAGCCAACCCCACACTGTCATCCCTGGTGTTTACTCTCTAAACACTGCGGTTGACCTATACCTTGAGAATGCATAGTTGCACATGTACAGGTTTAAAGAATAGCACGTCGCAGACTGAAGCCATACGGAGTACTGGGAGTCAAAGGGTAATGCAGAGGTTTTTAGAGAAGAAAGCTTTGGGGGGAAATGAGAAATGTTTACAATATCTTAAGGAACAATCTAGGCTACAGGAGGATTAAGAGAGAAACAGATGTTTGTCATAGTCAGGAATATCCATAGGGTGGCTCCAGGCCTGGTTCCTTTATATTGCTGGGAAGCACCAATTCAAGAGGTGGCAAGGAGCATGGGTCTCTCCCTTCATCCCAGAACCCAGCAAATAATCACTAGAGGGATACAAGAGAGAGAGAGAGAGAGAGGCCCAAAGCTGTGTGGGAGGAAGTCCCTTAACAGCTTGTCAAGACCAGGAGGAAAAAAATAGGACCACTGCCTGTAAGAAAAGTAATTACATTAACCTGTGCTATATAATAAAGGGCTTGTGTACACACACAAGTATTTATTGAGTATGTTTCTGGCACCATACCCAATACTGAAGGATCAGAGGTCAGTCAGTTAGGTGTCCTTAGGACTTTACATCTTTAAGAAATAAGTTATCAGAAACAGATGCCTTCATCAGAATTTAGTGGCTAATATCTGGATATGACAGCGAGGTAGAAAGGCACTTAAGAGACAAGTAGGTAAGAGAAGGTAGAACATTGAGAATTCTCAAGGATAATCCTACTTTTATTGAAGGTTACCATGAAAAGATGTGCCCCCAAATAGATGAAGGTATGAAGAGTCTATTTGAAAACTTTAGGGTGTATACAGAATCCCTCAGATTACTGGGATTAAGATGCATGGGGCCATCTTTACATGATGGTGCACACCTATAATCCTAGCTCTTGAGGCAAGATAACTGCCAGTTTGAGCCCAGCCTGAGCATCACAGTGAAACCTTTTCAAAAAGGAGAGGCCTAGAGAGATGGCTCAGAAGAGCAGTGGTTGCCCAAGAGGACCTGGGTTCAGTTTCCAGCACCCACATGGCAGCTCACAACCATCTGTAAGTTCCAGGGTAGCCAACACTTACATTTCCTGACCTCTGTGGGCACCAGGCACAAATGTGGTGCCTAGACATACATGTAGGCAAAATGTAAGCAGGGAAAGGAAAGAGCAGGTGAATAAAAGTGAAATTGGAAAAGTGAAATTACCTGTTCACAGATAGTGTAATCTAAAATAGAAAAACTTTAAGGATTACACACACGCACAAATGAATTTACAAGACAGAAAATCATCAAACAAAAATTAATGTTTTATATCTTAGTATAAAGTTAATAAAAGCTCACTTATAACAGCACGAAGTGAATAAAACATAAGCCAAAACATCCAGAAGAGCCTAGAAAATTATGCTGAAAGAAATGAAATGATAGGGAAGTCATCCCATGTTCATGAATAAGATTTACTACTGCCACGATGCCAAAACTACCCAAAGTAATGCAGATTTAATGTAAGCGCAGTTGGCTATCCAGATATGCCAGGCTTTAACCTCTCCAGCAGCACCCCAGGTTATCTCTCGGGTCCAAAACAACACTATGAAAGAATGACTCTGGAAGAAAAGGACTAACAATACCTTTGAACAACTTACGTCACTGGGAACTGGAAACAGAGGGGACTGGAAGAGATACAACAAAAGCGAGCCACAGAGGCCAGAGGTTTTGTAGAAAGCTCATGACAGTGCAAGTTTGGCCCTCAGAGAATTTTCTGCGACCAGGACATATGACATTTGGAACATTTTTTTTCACAGGCAGAGTCTCTGCTGTCAGCTCTGGAGGCCATCTCTGGACTATGCTATTTCACGGTTAGCTGTTAGTTCCCACTCATTAGTGTAGGTTTTTCTCACACACGTGGCTATGTGCTGTTCCTCCCTTCTTCTTGTCACAGTCATCTCTCCCACTGTCACTTTCTCTTTAAGAAAGTTGACCTCAGTTGACTCAAGCAATCAATGTAGAGGCCTCGGTTGTTTTAAGGAAAATAGAGTCTTCTACATGTAAACTCCATGAAACAAAGGGACAGAAAGCAAACACTGTTTCTACACACTAACTTAAGAAGAGCATCAGAGACGTGCTGTCAGAACACTATCTATCATCTAGCAAACAAGTAGAGAGGAGTCAGAATAGTGGTCTATTAGATTAGTGTGTCTATTAGAATCATGTGGGAATTTTAGACGTTCCTACGTGTGGACTCCACGCCTAAGATTTCCACTAACATGGGCTGAAGGCAGCAGCCAGCCATCAGTAGCCTTAGGGTCCCCATCGGGGAGATGATGAGCAGCAGCAATAACAATCCTCGGCCTGAGTTCTCAGCTGCTACAGCACAGGACAAGAGCTAAACACCAGTCTGCTTGCAGAAAATACTGGAAACAAGTAATCATGTGGGAAAGACTAAGCTTTGTCACAGGTGGAAGCAATCTTGGCGGGCTTTACCCTTGGGCATCCCATGAATACCTTGTGACAGACTGAGTGGAGCCATCCTGGGCCTGGAATTCAGGAAGCAGACCTGGGAACCTCACCTGGACTATTGTTTTTCTAACTGACCCTCAAGGAGAGAAGGAGACCACCCTTCCCAAGTGACTCAGGCAGGCGGGGAGGAGAGAACAACAGGTTGAGACCAGGCTTGAGCACATGGATCAGCGAACAGGCTGGACCAGTGCGCAGGCGAGAGACACCTAAGGACCTGTGAAGGTTCACTCTTTTTTCCCTTTCACCTTTTTTCCTCCTTGTGTAAGCTAGTTGGGTAGTTGGGTTGTATAATAAAGTTTAATTGTTA
Source organism: Acomys minous (assembly GCF_964271855.1). NCBI lineage: Eukaryota > Metazoa > Chordata > Mammalia > Rodentia > Muridae > Acomys > Acomys minous. The sequence goes on along the minus strand of NC_140496.1, from coordinate 55,332,638 downwards.
AGAAACAGAGCCAACATAATCAAGAGTTGCATTCCTTGCAGTTATTGTTAGAGTGGCCTGGAACAGAGAGAGGAGGACAAGTGGCAGGTTTGTCCTCTAAGGACACTTACATTCTTCGGGTTCTGATAATACCTTGGTTTTATGAGGCTTCTGACCACAGAATCAGCAAATAACTCAAAATACTGTTGCTGTATAATGCTTTTATTAAATTGTTTTATGGGGGGGGGGGAAACACACCCACATCTCTTTGTGTTACATTATACAGTTTTCAGCAGGCATGTCAGGGTCCAGTGATGAGGCACATCTGGAGAAAAGCTCTCAAGTCTTGACCGGTATCCAGTTTGTGAAGCAGCTTTGTAGGTCCGCATCAAAGGTCACAGACAGCACCATTTGAAAGACTCACACATACTTAACTGCCTTCCAATTGAATTACCCCTGCTTTCCGACAAACTCAAAGTGCTACAGTGTAAACAACCAATGGCCGGCCAAATTCAACCATGTCTCGGATAGGCCTCCCAGTGCAGAATTTAGGACAATTAACTGACCTTTGGCTGTCCTAACATGGTAGGCTGGGGAAAGGGCTCTACAGAGGGGAGCCAAAGATAGTCGACACCTGCCACGCACTTATGGTAGGTGTAACCCAACACCTACACATCCCTAATGTTAAGTATTTCATATCAATCTTGCTGCAAAGTTCTGAGCCACAAACAATTCAAATCAACTCCAACTAATATTGGAACTAATAATTTTATTTTGACTGAAGCTTGCTTACTTCAAAGCACTAGTGAAAAACACAAGCTGAGACAAGTCCAGCTTAAAATCCTGGAGGGTGGGAGGACATCCTACGAGCAACAGACTTGAGGTTTTGTTTTTTTGTTTTTTTCTTTCCTATAACTGAAAAAAGATTTGGCTTTTTACTCCAAACACTTATTATGTTCACCAAAGAAATCAGTCCTTCAGTCTCCAGTTGTGACTGTCACTTAAGGACAGACAAGTGCCTAGACCCAGAGGGTCCTAAAAGAGCCTTTTCTCTGCCAGGGCTCTGATCCGTGAGTAACTGGAGTCCCAAGCCCGACAGAAGGCAGCAAGAACTTGGCTTTGAGGATTAGTTATAACACATGAACAAAATACTTATCTCCTTGTAAGCCCCAAATCACAAGAATGTGAGGACGAAGTATCTCTGAGAAAGGAGTGAAAAGCATGCACAGACATGCGTGCATGTACACGCGGGGGCTATTGCATATTGTTTTGAGGTCAAACATTTTAAAAGCCCTGTTCCCCCACTTTCAGTTCACTTGACTTTAGCAGCATGCACGGTGTACTGACACCTTTCTAAAGGTTTATAATAAGATCCATTAGATCTACAAGGAACCAAAACCAAGGGGAGTGGGTGGGCCATGGTTCCTCTCAGAAACTCTGATTCTTCCTTCATACTTCCTACGTAAGAGGCCAGTGCTCTTGAAGCTGGCTGTGCCCTTCATGGGTGTGGCCTACAGTGGCTAAATCCTACTCAAGTCTAGGTTGACAGGAAGCTAATAACCATGGAGTCAAAGTTCTTTACACCATTGAGATCACAGACCTGTGTTTTTTTTGTACAGTGAAATCCAAGGACCCAGGTTGCGTCTGGCTTGTTTTTAAATAGGGTACCTTCAACTCCAAGGTACCAGATCCCTCAGTTTGCTGCTACCACGCCTCATCTCCGTCACTGCACTCTTTCCTCATAACCCTCACTCTACACTCCAGGACTTTAAGAGTCAGCCCTCCTTAAGGACTATTTTACTGCACCAACTTTGACTCTGCGAAATGCCCCATAGGTGAAGAGAAAAAGAAAAAAAAGTAAAATTTTAAAAGGCTACAATGTTTTCTCCTTGACTTATTTCTGTCCAACTTTTAGATGACAAACTGTCCATTAAAGTAATTAATAGAAAAGCAGTACCCTCCTGTGCCCCCTTTGCAGCGACGAGGGGTCAGCCGCACTGGCAAGTCACCAGCCAGACCCCCTCACTGTCTTGTCCACACCAGCTGGAATTTCAGGCTTGGCTAGAGATGACTCTGGGGAAACTGTCATTTCCAGAAGAGAAGGATCTACAGGTCACCAGCACCAAACTCTGTGCCACCACAGCCTTACCAGAGTCGCAGAAACCTCAGCCTGAGAGACTGCGGAACACTTTCCTAACCTGCTATTGCTACACCTGGGTGCAGCAAAACTGTACTGCACACAAACACAGCAGATGGTCCTTGCTCACGCTGTTAATGAGAAATGCAGTCACAACAAATCCCACTGTGTAGCAATCGAGACTGTGACTCCTCCTAGGTGGCCCACTTCTAAATTGGCACAGGGGCAGGGGGAGGGTGGAACCTTCTGTTATACCTGAAGAGCCTTAGAGTTGGTTATGACAGGATTAGACCTTAGTTTTCAAAATGGCACAGGATTGAGAAAGGCGACTAGACCGGAAAGGCTGTCCACAAAGGTCTCAGCTGAAGGCAGTGCCTGTTCCCACCACCTACCTGACAAGGTGTTTGGCAACCTGCATTCCCTGCTGAAAGCCCCCACATCTTCCTGCTTCACGCTTGTGAGCAGAGAGACCGGTGTGCAAAGAGGATGGCTGTGCCACCAATGTGTGGAAAGCCAGGAGGCAGCTCAACTGACCTGTAGGTCCCTTTCCGTGTGGCCGGTTCATCTCAGCAGACATAAAGCCTCTCGGACATAAACAGTGCTTAACATCTGACTTACATTTATCTGTAAAATGAAACTGTCAAGATACTTGGAAAAACTATTTTCCTTGACTCCTGAGTAGGCTGATCAGCCAGTGGTGATCAGCAACTCCATTCCATTGCCAAACATATTTACAAGGAGGAGGGGGGGAAAAAAAAAGGTCTTGTTAATATGGTGCAAAGAGCAGTGCTGCCCATGGCTGTGAACAGCTGGGGTAGTTCCTTGCCATATTCGTCTTTAAGGAAGGGAAATCTAGCATGTGCATCCAGTGAGCCTGCATGAGCTCGGGTCCAGACTAGAGCTTGGGCAACGGGTTACACATTGCTGGCCATATAAACCCAACGGTAAAATTGCCTAGGGTAGAGAAGAAGGTCTTAAGAACCATTTGTCAAAAGCCCAAGGTTTTAAAATAGCCTTTAAGATGAATAAATATGCTTTTTTTTTTTAATTAAGGAAAAATGCAGGCACATTTTCAGGGATGATAGATATGGAAGATTTCCCTCATCCCACACCTATCCTCAGACTGTCTGCTCTGATAAACAGACACTGGGAACAGCGCCAGGCCAGGCAGGAGACCTGTGGGTGTGTGCCACACAGCTAGCACACCAGGACCACGTGAAACACTAAGGTCTGCAATTCTACAAATACTGAGCCTTTTTAAAAAATAAATAGTAACACATTGGGACGGGCCTGTGCTGGGCTGAAACGGCGACCCTGAGACCTCAGTCTCTCAAGATGACTCTAATCCCACACACTGTTCAAAGAGGTTCCTCACCCAGTGAGTTTTGCACTACTCAGTCATGACTGAGATCTGAGGGAAGCTATTAAATAGGGTGCAGAAAATGAGGGCTCTTGTGGGACATCTAGTGTCATATAAAAACACAGACTGTGTCACATACTGTGGGGACACAGACTCAATCCATGCAAGGAAAGCTAACCTGCAACCAGGCAGCTGGAAGGAGGGCTGATGCTGCTGCCCCGTGGACACCAGGGCACAGCGGCAGAACCTCCACCGGACAAGGATCCTAAGAGTTTGCTCTTCTCTCACTTTAGGAAAAGAAGCTTCTGGCATGATTGTTTCCGCAGCCGCAGCTTCCCAGTCAGGCCCTGGTGACTACCCACAGGCAGAGAGAGAGCATACACAGCTGGGCCAGGAGGCTTCCAGGAACCTTCCTCTCATATGCATATATATGGTTTTGTGTTTTCTTAAAATAAACTCCATGAACTCATAAAGCTCTCACCTGCAGTCAAACGCAAAGCAGAGCACCCTACTCATGAGGCTCTGACACACACACACCAGCCTCAAAAACATCAGCCTGCCAGGCTCAGGGGAGACCGGCTTAGTCCAAAGGCGAGGGAAACGCTCCTCCAGAATTCTTGGAGGCAGGAGTGACGTCATCTTCAGATGGGCTTATAGAGCAGTGTGGTGACGTACTTCTTCTTGTAGCGATGGGTTGCACTAAGGACCATCACACTGTCCTGCAGGGAGAGAAGCACACACGGTTAATTCTGTAGCTTGGGTGGCTGCCAGCTCTTCCCAGCTAGGAGTCTTTCCCAGTCACTCACTGTCCTATTCTTCCCTGCTGTGATACAATACTCCAAGAAAAACAGCAGTAAGGGAGAAAGGTCTCTTTTGGCTCCCAGTTGTAGAGTACGGTCCACTGCACAAGGGAGGTCATGGCATCAGGAAGTTGAAGCAGTGGACCATGTGGCCCATGCTTTCCCCACTTTATCCAGTCCAGGATGCCCTGCCCAGGGAACGGTCTGCCTGCAATTAACATGGGTCTTCACATACCAGTTCAGGTATGTTTCCCCACAGGTATGCTGGACTAGTATCTCTGGTTGTCTTACGTTTTTTCATGTTGACAACACTAACCAACACTTTTACTTTTAAAGAGACAGCCTGAAATAAGAGAGGCTGGGTTGGCTGGCAAATGTAATTCAGTTGCACTCCGGTCCCTGTTTTCTTGTGAGACTGGTGGGGAGCCTTGAGGAAGCTATATAAGGGTCTCTAGGTCCCCCCGCCCCCCTTTGTAAAACATTTCATAAGAAAGGATGATAGCTACCATTAAAGAGGGTCTGATGAGTACAAGAGAATATCAGAAAAAGTGATGAAGAAATATCTATGTATCACTTTATTCCCTTCTCGCTTCAAATTATAATATTGGATTTAAGCCTAGCAAGAAAAAAAAGTGCTGGCAACCATTCCCACGACAAATTTTAGTTAAGAAAGGGAAGTGGTCTTTCTTGACGTTCATTTCTAAGTCGCTTACCACCAAGATGAACTCAAAACGCCCTTTCTGACCTGGAAAGAACTGTGGAATTTCCTATCCATCCTTAAAGGGAAGGAAGGCTTTCTCAGACTGACCCAATCTGCTGGGTCAGTTCTAAATGGCCATACAACTGAGAGAACCCAACATAAGCCAACCAATCAGGACTGCCACTTTATCACAAAGAGTACAACAGAGCAAAGGCACCACCTTCTAGGATGTTGTGGCATTTGGGCATGCCACAGAAGAGATGACAAGGGACACCAACCGACAGCCACAGAGCAGTCACAGAAGGCAAAACTGAGCCAAATCTCAGAGCACCCCAAAAGTCCAGCACAGAGACCAGCACAGCTTACTCTCTCCCTTCACCCTGTACTACCCCTGACAGAGCAGTGCCAGACGAGCAGCCTGGTTAGACTGCGCTGATACACAGCCTAACAAGATCCAACTGTGCTCAGGAGAGCTGTAGATTTGGGGAGCAGGGGAGAGAAAGGCACCCATGAGAAGCCCTGCATGATGACAGACAGGAAGGGGCACCAGTGAGGGTTGAGAGGACTGGACCTCGGTCCTGTCTTACACTTACTGGCAATCTGACCTTCTGAGTCTTAGTTTCTTTATCTATAAAACAGGGGTTAAAAATAACACTTACCTCTCAAGGTTACTGTAAAAGTGAAATTCAGCGCATCAGGATCTTATGTACAACCGCACAAGCTATTAAAGTCAACTCTCTCAGTGATTTCCCTGCTCCAGCTGATATGAGCAGCTCACAGGGGAGCTGCTGGAGTCACCCTGGATGCTCTTCTTCAGAGTCTCCCCTCAACCTGAAGGCTCACCAGCTCCTCCAAGCAGCTCTCACTCAAGTCAGCCTGGACCACACACCTTTATGCCAACAGTCAAGCCACAGACATTAGAACCACAGAGAAACTAAGGACTGTAGGGCAGGAGTGGGAAAGACGGGGAGCATCTGGTCACCCCGACTCCCTACTGAGAGATGGGAACACTTGGGTTTACAGAAGTAGGACATCTTAAGGCAGCTTGACTGCCCACTTTTAAAAAGCCAAGCTTTACTGTCGGATTCAAGCATTCATTGAAGGATGCTAAGCCTGATTTTCTGCAAACGGAATCCAACAAGAAAGCCAAACTTGAGCAAACAGATGGTATAGAGGGTCCGGCCACCCAAGGAACCTGGGAAGCAGAAAGGTCCCCATCACTGGCAGTTCAGCTGTAAGGCGGACCAGAGACTGAGGTTTGCAACCCAAAAGCCCCCGAGGTAAGAAAAGACAGCTCTTTTATAATCCAACCACCAGTGCCAATCGTAGCTTTAAAAGCAGTAGTGACTCTCACCTAGAGTCCCAGTAGGATGTCCTCCCCTCTGTCCCACTTTCCTGGTAAGTGAAGACTTTCATGGGACATATCCCTTGGGCTAGTGTCCAGATATAAGTGAGTATATACCATTTGACTCTTTCTGCTTCTGGGTTAACTCACTCATTATGATCATTTCTAGTTCAACTTGGTGGCACTCAGAGGAAGGATAGCAGGCTACCAAGAAGAGACTTGATACTCTATGAGCATATACAGGGGGAGGAAGTCCCCCTCAGTCACAGTCATAGGGGAGGGGAGTAAGGGGAAAATGGGAGGGAGGGAGGAATGGGAGGATACAAGGGATGGGATAACAATTGAGATGTAATATGAATAAATTAATAATAATGATAAAAAGCAGTAGCGAGAGAGTTCCCACTGAGGAGCATGAGTGACCCTCACCCGTCCTTCCACCCAGGAGGCTGCTGAAGACCAGGGCCACCACTTACCTTGATGGACAGTGCATAGAGATGGTTTAGCATAACATGATTGGGCTCCGGAAGTAAGGCTGGGTCACACTAGGAGAAAAGATACCCCCACCCCACCCCCAGGAGAGATTAAAGGCAGACCAAACAAACAGCTTCCTCTTCCTCTGAACTCTCTGGGACTGTCAAGAACTCTGAATAGGTGTACACTTTGCGTCCCACAAGTCACGCATTCTCAGACCATAAGATCTGGAAAAAAAAAATCTTCAGAAATGCTAGGCCCCCAACCAACACCTGCCAATTTTCCTTAAGAGAGTGAAAACAAAAAAACTTGTTTACAAATATAGATGGTTTGGGTTAAAAGGGCAAAAGCAGTCTTCCTGGGCTCTATCAACTAAGTGAAATAGAAATAGAAAGCGTAAGGCGCTGTGACTGTTTTTTTATCCCCCAGTGTCAGGACTCCTTATCTTATGTTGGGATGGAAGTCATAACAGACATCGCCTCTACCCCAGTTTGGTTCTGATTTTACCAGAAACAGAGACAACTACGAGCTCTGCTAAGTCATAGTTCGGTCTGGGAACGGGGATTTGGTTCTGCCGCGCAGCTGATATGCACACGCCTTTAGAGCCTTAGTTACGACACATCCGGTGTCGTGATTCCAGCCCCAGGGTTAACTGCAGTTGGCCTTGATGGTCCTAGAGATGCCTAGACACTCCAACAACCTGCTCAGGATACTCACTGAAATATTAGTGTCCTTGTTAAGGATAACTTGGAGCAGGTGAGGGGGCAGGATCGGTGGGGATTTGAATCTCTCTTCAGATCGAAACGCATACATTTCTTGACCATAAGGCCCTGGGGGTGAGCTGGACAGGTCTGAAAAATAGTTGTGCAAACGTGAAGGAAAGTTGAAGGGTTAGTAAGAAGGCACAGGGAAAGCTCTCAGCACACAGCCATTCCTCTTAAATGTAGTACAAGTCCTGGACAGTAGGGACGGAGCCTACAGGGCCTGGAACCGTGATGAAGGAAAGAGAGGTCTGAGTCATCCTGAGCATGGACCAGGAAGCTTCCCAGCAAGGCAACATTATGTAAGGGAGAGATGCGAGGTCAGGTCCTGGGCTCCAGGAAACTGACTCCATTTGTCAGCCTTGGACAGATCCCCTTTATAACGGTCAGTGTCCTCTGTATCCTCCATAAGATAAAAACCTTCCTAATCCACAACGCTTTTGAGGAAATCAGAGTGGGAGCAGATATGACAATGTTTTGTGAACTCAACATGAAGAGATTTCTTCCTTTCTTTTTTTTCCCCCTGTCAAAGCAACAGGGATGTTATACACTCTAGTCTACAGTGATTACAGAAGACAGGACCAAACGGAGCCGTAGTCAAGGAAGTGCAAATGTGCCCCACAATAAGGTACCACATTTTGTACTCGCTAGGATGGCTGCCACTGAAACAGCAAGTACTGGCAAAAAAAAAAAAAGAAAAAAGAAATGTGGAGAAACAGGAAGCTTCAAACTACAGTATTCCCATTGCTGGCAGAAATGTACAGCAGTGTAGACACTTTGGAAAACAGTTAAACTTTGTGAGCCAGGAATTACATTACAGGGAGTAACACCTAAGATAAAATATAAGTCCCCACAAAAACCTGCACACTGAGTGCTCATAAGCAATACTTATAAGAGGGCCAAAGACGAAACAAAATCCAAATGTCTGTCAACAATGGACGGAGAACCAGAAAGGAAAGAACTGTCACACTGTGGACATCTACTCAGCCACACACAGAAGCGCAGGACTGGTAATGTTTCAATAAGGACAAGCCCTGGAAGCCAGCTAAGTGAAAGAAGCCACGCAGCGTGCATTTATATGAACTGCCCAGGACAGGCAGATACACACAGCAGAGGCTCCCTGATGGACAGAGGGCAGAGAGAGCCGAAGGGAACCGGGGCAGTCTTTCTTTGGTTGACAGTGGTTTTAAAACTCAATGTGGATATTTAAATAATAACCAAAAAGTGGATAAACTGTAAAATTTGAAAAGATGTGTTTCATGGTACCTGGATTATACTTTAAAAATGAAAAGCATTCAGTTTAAACCTTACAAAAAGCAAATCAACTATTTTTATTGTTTTGAATTTTTTAAATTTTATAGTTCCAGAGAAAATACTTTAGTAATAGTCTATTTTAATAACTCAGATTTGCTTTAATATATAAAGCAAAAGGGAAGAAGTAGAAACAATGCAGTGTTATTAAGCAAAGCCTCAAAAATATACGGGACAGGAAAATTTTCAAAGCGCTTTCAGTTGTTTTGGTCACATTATCCACAAAACACTCCTGGGGAAATAACATAAAATAATTTTCACATGTTGTCCATTATACTAAAAACTACAAGTTAGGCATTGAAGAGTCACACACATGACCACACCCAGTATCTGCATGTTCCTAATAAATGAGTTCTTACACCACTGGGTTAGGAAGCCGGGTGAACCCAAACATGTTTTAGCTCTCCCACTACATAATTATGATTGCCTGTCGTTTGCGATCACAGTGTAATCACAGTCTTAGTGGCCTCAGAATTTAAACCTCTTAAGATCATTGCCCTTCCCACCAGTGAGGATGCTCACATTAACTTCCTGAGTTTATACACTGAGACGTACTTTCTAACTAGCTACTCACTATGCCGTGGACCACTGGTCCCCAGTCCTGGAGACTCTGCCATCATGACCGGCGCACAATCGCACGACTAGTAGCAGAGGCAGGCTTTGCACACGAGCGACTGTCTGCGAAGTGGAGAAACGTGTGCATTTCTCCTGGCGGACACCTCTCCCATCACACAGTAACAAGTTAGTGTGCAGAACGTGCTTCTGCTACTAGAGTGAGCAAGCACTGATAGAGACCTTGGGGGGTGTGGTGTGACACAAAACAGAAGCACATGTGACTCTCTTCACACACACCCGCCTCCCCCCCCCCCATGGAGAGCAGCTTTTGGGTTTGCTTTTCTTCTCACACTCCCTCACTCCCTCAGTGACAATTACAACTGTAGGCTCTCGTGAAATCACAATTGCCAGCTGAGCTCTCAAACTAGCTGGTTCAGGTTACTAAGACAAACTAGCCACATCCAGCCTTTACCAGGTAATATGGCCAGATGCTCAAAGTGTGAAATCTTACTGGAAACTGCTTTTGAAATCACAGGCTACTGGTGGGTTAAAGGTAAAATGGGAAACAATGGCTCAGAGTAAGTAAGGCAGACACCACACCATGGGATTTGTGCAGGAGTGGTGTGTGTGTGTGTGTGTGTGTGTGTGTGTGTGTGTGTGTGTGTGTGTGTGTAAGTAATTATACCACCCTCGAGAAGACATAAAAATACAAAATAAGACATGAAATCACTTTGGGGAAGAAATATGCTTTGTAAGACAAGGCATAGCAAGAGAAAGCGATAGTATAAAATTACCTCGGCACGATGTCTCAGAGCTTTCCATAGAATCTAACTTTAAAGCATCGAATACTTCAAAGTCGGATTTCTTGACATGAATCAAATTATTAATTGTGCCAAGCTGGCTGGTAACGACAGGCTGTAACAGTGAGCAAAATTAATCAATTAATTATTATCGATTGCCTTTTCAAATCCATCTCTTCACCCAACCTCTCCTCTACACTTTTATGAAAAGCCTCTAGTGCGGAGAGGGCTGTTGCCCACTGCTCCGGAGGGCAGGGAGTCAGTAAGACCACTGAGGCTCCCCTGCAGATCAAGGCCTCACCTCTGACGGATCGTGAGCCCACTGTCCATCTACAAAGAACTTGTACTGGTGCTCTCCCTCTGGAAGATCCAGGATGGCCACAAAGTCGTTATGACTAGGGAAGAGAACAGACGGTCGGACGACAGAATGTAAAAGGTAACAGGCGATGATGGTGCCACCCCGTGACCCTCCACACTCCTGAGCTATCACAGCCCCTGTGTGCACCTCAACCCCATACAAATCCATTCTCACTTTCAGCATCACTCAGGACATGTACTTGTCACCTTCTCCCAGTAATTTTGTTCTAACCGGTGTGTGTGTGTGTGTGTGTATGTGTGTATGTGTGTATGTGTGTGTGTGTGTATATGTGTGTGTATGGGGCGGGGGATATTGAAACTACTTTGTTCCTGCAGAATGGATTTCTCAGGGCTCGGGAGATGGGCTCAGCCACTTAAGAGTGCTCTTTGTGAGCTTGAGGCCCCGAGTGTGAATTCCCAGTATCCGTGTAAAAGCTGGCCATGGCTACACACGCCTGTGACTGCAGCGTTGTCGGGGCAGAGAGAAGCTGAGCCTGAGAAACTGCTGGCCAGTGGAGCTAGTTGAAATGGAGAAATTGTGCTTCCGTGAGAATGCCCCAAGAAAACAAGGCTGAAAGCCAGGGAGGAAGAGCCCTGGGTCTTGCTGTGGCCTCCGCATGCACACATGTCTGCATATATATGTATATACATGTACATACACATTACACACATAGCACAGAATCCTCATAGTATGAATTAGGTAAAGACAGGTTTCAGTGGGAAATATTTCAGGGGATTGTTCCCATAGTTTGGCAAGACTTTTCTGAGAAAAGACCTAATATACAGAGGGCCACTCTGACAACCCCTTAAATCGTTCGCTGTTGCTTTGCCAGCAATAAACTGGCATTATACCTAGAATGCCACAATGTAGTTTGCTTTGATACAGAAACTGAACAGGAATGAACTAGTTCCGGACCTCCTCCAGACACTAAATGGCTTGAGAAGCACACACGAACAGCGCTGTTAGAATCTGCTCCCTAGCCCAGGCCCAGTCTCTCCCCTGAGAAAGGGTACCAGGTGCTTATTCCTGCATTCAGGAGACTCGACAGAGACCAGAGACACCTGTCCTCATCTCTTTTTTTTTTTCTTTTTTTTACTTTTTATTTATTTATCATGTATACAGTACTCTGCTTGCATGTACTCCTGCAAGCCAGAAGAGGGCGCCATATCACATTACAGATGGTTATGAGCCACCATGTGGGTGCTGGGAATTGAACTCAGGACCTTTGGAAGAGCAGGCGGCGCTCTTAACCACTGAGCCATCTCTCCAGCCCCCCTCACCTCTTAATCAGAGGGATCTTGGTGCTCCAGTTGTTGAAGGACCCAGAGATGAAGACCTCCTTGCCTCCTTCAGACCAGCGGATGACAGTGGGCCGGGCCTGCTGCGTGGGTTTCACAGAGTCATCCAGGTCCTGCTGCCAAGGCACAAACTCTTTGTCCCCCGGGAGCTGTAAGAGGGAGCAGGTCATCCCTAAGATAAATTGTCACCTGAGGGTTTTTAAGAGGTCAGTTTCCCTCGGGGTATATGAGGTCCTAGGCCTCAACTAGAGACAGACACCCCAAATTCAGCAACTATGACAGAATTTGAACAAACTATAGGAAAGAACTAATAGAGGCTCCAAAACGGTCAGATGGCCTCTGTTCAAGCACTGCGCACTCTGCAGAGCTCGTTCTTGTGGAACCCTTGGATCACCCTTCAAAAAGGCAACAAACCCTTCCAAACCCTCCCTCCATATCACCAGCTTAACCTGTATGCAGGCAATTAGGATACACTTCTGAGCATCTCTTAGAAAAGTACACACACACACACACACACACACACACACACACACACACATGAATATATGAAAGTTCTTTAAAAGAAAATCAAGCCATGTATATGTTTTTCAGAGACAACCTGTTCTCAACTGTCAACTGCAATTAAACTAAAATTCCTAAGTAATCAACAACACTGTTTTAGCTACTCGGTTATACAACGGGACATTAAAAATGTAAGGGCTAGAGACATATTTCAGTGTAGAGAGTTTCATTTCTAGCACCATCATCCATCAATTGACGCAAATTCTGAGGCCAGACCACTGCTTCGGTCCGGCTGAAGCCTCAGGAGGATGAGTGACCCTGGAGCTCCAGGGGCCCAAGAGGAGAAGCAGCTTCCTTGAGCATCCGCTGTGAAGCGGGCTTTAAAGGGTTCTGAGGAAAATTAACTCCTTAGTCCCTTTCCCTTGCCATCCTTTCGGACAGGCGTGGGCAAACTGCAGTTTGCATAGCTTTTGTTTGGAGACAGCCACTCATTTGTTTACCACCTACAGCTTTCTGCTACCATGTAGATCCGGGGAACTAAGACAGACTGTGTGAGCCACAGAGTCTAAATTATTTATTATTTGGCCTTTTACAGAAAAAAAATTTTCTAATCTCTACTTTTGATTGGCTTCACTGACTGTATGGTACCAAGTCCAACATTACAAACAAAATCATGAGGGTTGGAGTAAGAAAAGAGTAGCTTATTTATGTGGGATTTTCCGAGCTTTTCCCAAAATGAAACAGTTTACCTTCTGTTCTGCCTCTGGACAGTCTTTAACACTACAGTACAAGTACAAGCCAGAGCAAATGGAGAAAGAAAATGAAGGACTTTTACATTATTCAGGGGACTAGATGAGACAGAACTTTGGCCTCCATAGTCTCAAAATAATGCACCGAGGCTGACAGTTGCATTAGGAATGTTTACATATGCCTAAAACAGCCCTCAGATTCTGGTTCCTCCATAGGATTCTGGCAACAAATGCTTGAAAAGTAACAATGTTGTAATTACATTACAATGAACAGCAACAATAAAAACCTCTGAAACAGCTGCAGTCACAGGTGTGAGCCACTATCCTATCAGCTCTAAGAAGATGAACCTTCTGAGGTACCCACTAAAAGGTTAGAACTACTATTTGTTGAGCTGTTTGACCTCTGTTTCAGAATGGTGGGGAGGGGAGTGGCCTGGAGCGCTCACTCATGACCTTTCAGCGCCTTTAAATGGGGCGACATAGCCACAGTTCATTATTACACTGTTCCAGTTTATGAATGTGTCAGATTTCCCATGAGGTTTTTAAAGCAATGTTGGGAGGATCCTAATGTACAAACAAGATTGAGAGCCACTGAGTAAGGCTACTACAAAGCCTGACCTTTGAAGCAAAGATGCCCCCTGCCCGCCAACACTGTTCTTAATCAATTACTTTTACGACTGAGGAGTTTCGGTTTAGAATGTGAGAGCTCCAAACTATTAATATGCCTGGGCTTTGGAGCAAAGCCTTCCTTCCACTTGTGACATGACATTTCTGTGGTAGGAGCGAAGACAGCTGACTAGCAGAAAGACTGTTTGCTTGAGTTCAGCCTTCAGGAATCAGCAGCTAACCAGCAATTCTGCCTAAGGTCTGCAGATGTTTAAGGAAGCTCAGCGGGGAGGGTATGGGGACTAGAAAGTTCTCGGTCTGGGTGCGGCATGGGTGATTGCTTAAGCTACTTCTCTCACTTCACCAGCGGGCAAGCTGTGAGGGAGAACGATGATCCAAAAGAGGCCCAAATTCACACAGGGCAGCCTGGCTCCTATTCAGGACACCAATTACTGCAGTCACAGTGTGACTGTACCCAAATCCTGAGTCATCAATGTAGGAATGAGCAAAAATACACGGCCTGTCACCCTGGGTAAGCTCTGGAGACGAAAATCCAGGCTGAATACAGGGCCCAAATGATGAGGAAGTCCTAAAGGGGGTGGAGGGTGGGGGGGGGAGGGGGAGGAAATGGCTCTCACGCTTCTAACGATGCTCTCAATCAGGATCCAAGAAAAGAAGGCGTATAACCCAAATTTCATGTACCGTCACAGTGGTAAATAGAACTCTATTTACTATCCTAAGCCTCAGTTCAGGGGTGAGTGATAAAGCAATAAATGTCAAATGCTTCCCAATCCTCTCCAATGCTCCGGTTTTTCTTTTTCACTCCAGACAGCCTACCAGGAGAAATTAAATGTATTTAATGCTGACATTTCTGAAAGTGATTTGGAACATTAGGGTAGCAATTACACCGCTGTCAGCTCCATCTGCCTCTGACCGAAAGTGGGCTCAGGCTGAAAGTCCTTGGAATTAAGTAAGGAGTTAAGGGAAGTAAACTTGCTCTCCCGCAAAGCTCAGCCAGGTGTGCAAAACTCACAGCTACGGTCGCCACGTTAAACAAACCAAAAACAAAACAAAACAAAACAAAACAAAACAAAAAAACTGAGCCATTACCCAGATGATGCCCTGTATTAGTCCCCAGGCTAGGCGAAAGTATTCAAGTCTCCAAGTGATTGTTGCTCAGAACCACGCAAAGGGAGAAGAGGGGTGCCAAGCACCCAAGAGAAAGCAAGAACGATCCCTATACAAAGGCATTTTCAGCGAAGAGAAATTCATCTAGCTATCTTGAGGAAAATGTGAGAAATTGAGCCTATACCAACAGCTCAGACAACGCGCCCTCCCAAGTTTCCGCGCGCGCTCACAACCTATGCGTTCAGCAAGCTCTACAAAAGGGCAGCCTGTACGCAGAACCAAGAATGGGGTGGGCAGGGGATGGGTCTCTGGTGCCAGTCCTTAAAAGACTTGGCCGACAGATTACTCAGAGCAGCAGGAAAACAACTCCGCGCCTCTATCCTAATTTGAGGTAGAACCTAGGAGGAATTAGCATCCAACACCTCTGTCCGCGGAAAAGCCTTTTAATGATGATGATGATGATGATGAACCAAAAAGGGCGGAGCAGCCGGCAGCCCGCCTACCTCACCTTGGAGTCGGGCAGGCTGAAGACGCTGGGGTCGTCGGTGCTCCCCACCATAATCTTGTGCTCCTTGCCTGGGCCATGGCCGCCGCCCTCAGCTCGCGCAGCCTTGGCACCGTGGCGCTCCCCGGACACCCGCTCGCTGGTGGTGTTTCCCATGGCTGCAGCTCGAGTCGGGGGCAACCTGCAACGGGGACCAACACCGGGCGGGGAACACCCCCGCGGCCGCGTCAGGAGCGCCCCGGCCCCGCCCCTACGCCCGGGAAGGGAATCCCCGCCGCAGGAGCCCGCTCCCGGGGTCCCCTCCCTTACCCGCTTCGGGGAACGCCTCAACTCGGGAACCCGCTCCAGGAGCCCCAGCTGCCCCCACAGCCCTGGCCCCGCAGATCCCCACGCTGCTCACCTCCGGCGATGCGCTCTGGGCTCTGGGGCAGAACGCACGCCGGCTGTTCGGCGTACAAGGAGACCAATAAAGTTATTGAAATTGAAGCCACACCCCAAACCAGGGATCCGGGTTTCCTCCTAAAATGGCTACAAGGCGGCGGACACGGCCCCGCCTCTGCCCCTGGCCCCGCCCACCGCCCTCGCGTCCCGCCCCCTGCGCTCCAGCCCCGCCCCCTCGTCAGCCTTGGTCCTCTCTAGCCACCAGCCCCGGCTTCTATGGTGGGTGCGTGCGCACCTCCAGCTTGGGGCGGGACCCAGGGTGGGGTCGGGATTGGGGCTGGGAGTGGCTCGCCTAGGGGCTGGGAACAGCCCACCAGACACCATCTTTTCCTAAGTAGTTTGTCTAATCATGGATCACCGGCTTGTTGGAAAGGCCGAATCCGAGGCCTCCTCATGCCCTAGGTACAGAATTAGAATCTGCACTTTAACACGATCACCTTACACTGCTTGATGGTGTTGGAGAGCAGATCCACATTTAAATGGTTTTCATATGCGGCTTACACATCTACCAAGCAACCTCTTTTTAGTTGTCCCTGGAGGCATAAAATAAAGGGAGGAGCAGAGAACTGACTAGACACGTAAGGTGTGACTGGCAGGTACTGCAGAAGGCTTGCTTAAATGTGGTGCCCGGCTCATTCTAGTGGCGTTTTCTGTGATTAGCTGTGTGGATGCATGCATACAGCTAATAAAGAAGTTTAGTCAAGGAGGTAACAAAGGAGTTAAGAGTGTTATGCCCAAATTTTGAAAGACTCCCCGAACAGACCACCCAAGAGCCGAGTCCAAATGCAATGACAAGGAAGTCTTTATTGCAGGTTCGAGCCCGGGCCACCCTTCCCATGCACTGGCACAGCAGATGCAGGGAAGTGGCCTCGAGTCTCAATTGAGATGGGTTTTTATAGGTTTTAGACAAAGACATGGGTTTTACAGTATACGATTGGATGACACTTGGGCAGAAAAGCTGTAAGCTGGGAGTTACAAGTCTTGGTGTTTCGTGATTGATTGGGTAATAGTGTAGGGGCAAGTTGGCCTATGGAAAAGATTGGTTGAAGCAGTCATGGGGCGTTAGGAACTTTGGCCTGGCTTCTCCTAATTGGTTGTTACTATGTGCCAGACCACCTGCTGGTCAGCCTGACCAACAGAGAATATATTTGGACTTTCCCAAGGGGAGCTGATTGTGTTGCTAGGGGTTGTTTTTCTGTTTGGACTAGTTTGTGGTTTTCCTGGAATCTGGGTTCAACCTTTGGCTAGGTTTAACACAGAATGGAATTTCTTTTTCAAAATGGAGTTTGTCTGGTCCTTTCACAGAGCACATGCTAAGGCTGGGAATATACTGTTGCCCTAGTGACCTGAAGCCAGTAGGCTAGGAAGTGAAGGCGAGACAGGCTCATGAGAGTGAGATGTGTGCCCCTGAGATTCCAGTGGCCTTGCGGTTATTAGCACTGACAGTGTCTTAGACACAGTCAAGGGCGTAGAGTGGTGAGATGAGGTAGACCATAAAGCCATCGGAGTAAGAAACTCAGAGGGGAGCGTGGAGAGATGGCTCAGTGGTTAATACACTCATTACTCATTTAGAGGACCCCAGTTTGGTTCTCAGAACCCACAAGGTGACTCACAACCATCTGTTCCAACAGGCAAAATACTCATATATAGATAAATATTTTAAAGTAAGTTATAGAACAGAATAGTAAGATGGCAAAGAGGGTTGGATTGATTTCCTTCCTCCTTAATAAAACTTTTTTTTTCTTTGGTTTTTTTCAAGACAGGGTTTCTCTGTGTGGCCTTAACTGTCCTGAACTCACTTTGTAGACCAGGCTGGCCTTGAACTCACAGCCATCCTCCTGCCTCTGCCTCCCTGACTGCTGGGATTAAAGGTATGGGCCACCATGCCCCACCTTCTGTAATAAAACTTTAACCTTGGGATACTGTCCGTCTCCGCAGAGATGCATTTCATAGCCTCCCTGATAGGTAGATAGGTGGAAATGTTACATAGAGCCTCTATGCAATCTTTCTCCATTTCTCTTTCCTTGTGTGTAGGATGCCCACAGGATGGCTAGAGTGCCAGCTGCCATCCTGACCCATGAGGCAGCCAAAAGCAATGGAATAGAAAAAGGAACTGTTGGAAAGGCTCTGCTGTTTGAAGCTGCAGACTACCCAGCCCACATAGCCATTCTGAGCTCGCTGTTAGGTGCAGGACTCCCTCTCCCCAGCAGGGCCTCCGGCTCTCTGCCTGACCTCCTCTGGAGAGTGTCTTCAGACATAGATGCCCCTGACCACATCTGATATGTGGCCTTTGACACAGCTTCCTGCTAGCTCACCCCTCCCTGCACCTATAGGATAAATAGGTACTGTGTTCCCATTCATACCACATGCAAATCAAGCATCTTACCTATGTTATTTTAAGAAGTCTTGACCTTATACCGCCAAAGCTCGTACCATAATTATCCATCACAGGAAACAAAATTGCCGTAGTAAGTTAAATCATGCTTTACTACAGGAACATAATCTGAGCAGAATTGAAGAAACAGTAACTTAAATAAATGGTCTCAGCCTATATTCTTTTTTTAAAAAAATATTTATTTGTATTTTATGCATTAATAGTGCTTTTGCCTGCATGTATACATGTGTACCATACACATGCAGTACCAGTGGGGGCCGAAAGAGGGAGTCAGATAGGCCAGAGTTGGAGTAGTGAATCACTGTTAATTCTGGGAACCCACGTCCTCTGCAAGAGCAGCAAGTGCTCTTAACCGCCGAGCCATCTTCAGACCCAACTATGCAATCTCTGTCAGAGAAATTTCTAGTATACTGTAGTTCAGGTCAAACTCTGAACTTAAAAACAAAACAGCAACCCAAACAAACAAACAAACAAACAAACTCTTTTACAACACCGTTAGTTTTAAGTTGCTAAGATGACACAGAGTCTCTGGATGCCCCACACCCAGTTTTCCTGGGAACATTGTCACTGTGGTGCATTTATCAATTTTACACCAATATTGACACACCACTTTTTAGGCAGAGTGTTAATAATCCTTCCGTTTTTATGTCATGTCCTTTTCTCTTCTTCAATTCTCAGAAGGGATACTTCCTCCCTCAAGGCCCCGCTATACTAGAAAGTCTTCTCAGACTTGCTTTTCATGTCACCAACAAGTCCAAGATAGTAAGGTATTTGTAGATCATCCTGAGGTTGCCTGGTTACTCGTGGCTAGCCTGGGCTATCATCTGAAGAGGAACACAACAGAGGTCATGCCTTGGGTACAACTACCAGTATGACTGCCATTGCCTGTGCTGATGTGGACCACCTGGCTGAGGTAGTCTGGCCGGTTTTTCCTCTGCAGTTGTCCCTCACCCTCTCCCACAGTAGGCTTCTGAAGGGCGTTGGTCTGTGCAGTACTCACCCCCTCCCACAGTAGGCTTCTGAAGGGCGTTGGTCTATGCAGTACTCATTTAAGAGAGTTTTGCTTCATTTCCTAGAGGGGTAAGTACATAACTTATTTGGAATCCTGTGTGGGAGTTTACCTATCCTGTCCCACTAATGTTTTCAATCATTTATTTATGACAGTGTGGACTCGGGATCTTTATGTTTCATGTTATAACCCAATACTAGGTTATTTATTGCTCAAATGTTTTTTGCCAATTTGGCCACTGGGGCCACTTTGAAATGACATCAATGCCCCTTTGACATGTACTATTCAGCCCTTTCAGTCCACTTCTTGTTTTGTTTTGTTGGTTTTGGTTTTGGTTTTCTTTCTTTCTTTCTTTTTTTATTGATTGTCCATGATTTAAATGTCATGCACCACATTCCCACGCATCTCCCCATCCCCTCATAGCCACCCTCTGCCCTTGCAACCTCCCCTCATCAAAATAAAACAAACAAACAAACAAAAATCCTGTCACGGAAGCTATAGCATATCACGAAGTACAGCCTTTTGCCTACACATGTTTACTTTCAAATGTTCATTGTGATGAGTCATGGGTCTGGTTTGAGGCCTACACCATCATTACCGGATCCACACTGGGACTGCTCTCTGATATACAGTTGTTGCCATGTGTCATGGAGCGTCTTAAGCTTTGGGTCTGCAGGACTGGCCCCTTCACATGTTCCAGTAGATCATGCATGGGGTAGATGTTCAGGTGAGGCCGACTCAGAGCCCTGGATCCGGGCCTGGAAGTAGCTTAGTGAGTCAGCCTGCCAGCTCTCCTGCTCCCACGTCCTCAGGGCAGGGCCAGCTCTCCTGCCAGTTTTTGTTTTTCAAGGAAGGGTTTTTCTGTGTAGCCTTGGCTGTCCTGGAACTCCCTCTGTAACCAGGATGGCCTTGAACTCACAGAGATCCATCTGCCTCTGCTTCCCAAGTGCTGGGATTAAAGGTGTGCACTACCGCTGCTTGGCAGTCTACTTCTTTATTCTGTGGTGTTATAAGAATACATTTTTGGGTCATTAGATTTATCATAGTTGGGGAAGTGGTGTGATTTTATACCATGTCCAGAAGAGCAAACCTGTAACCCGACGAGCCAGCACATGTTCGTCAGCAGCTTTGCTGTACATCATCTTTGTTTTACATCTTCACTTGTTTTAAGTTCAATATCCCAGTTTTTTTTTTTAAGATTTATTTATTATGTATACAGCGTTCTGCCTGTATGTGCCTGCACACCAGAAGAGGGCACCAGATCTTATTATAGATGGTTGTGAGCCACCAAGTAGATACTGGGAATTGAACTCAGGACCTTTGGAAGAGCAGCCAGTGCTCTTAACCTCTGAGCCATCTCTCCAGCCCCAATGGCCTAGTTTTACCTTCAGCTTTGGTTTAGAAATCGATGATGCTCTTGTAGTTTTACATATCCTAAGCAGAATGAGAGGGTCAAGTCAATTTAAAACTACATGCTTTAAAAGAAGCCTGTGGTATTAGTGTTGGTAAGTAGAGAAGACATTCCTGGAGGTATAGTGCGTCAACACCTTTACACACTGAACGAGAGCAACTTCACATTGTCAAAGAAGAAATGGTAAGATGTGAGGATTCAATTTATTTTTCGAACAAAAGCAATCTTCAGATTAAAAAAATCCCAGATTCATTTTCATAATTACAAACATCCCATCTCTAAAGGATTGGGGTAAGAAAAAGACCCGAGAAACCACGGCAGGGATCAGTGTTTACATTTGCAGAAGGCACACTGGGTGAGATGTTAGGCAGCTGTCCACATGCATATGATGGGTCGGAAGTCTCCCATATCTGCTCATGTGTATGCGCCTGATTCTAAAGCTGCTCTTTCAGCTGACCAAATTATCCCCCGCCTTAATGATTGGCAGCAGCCCATTTGCAGACAGGCTACACAGCAGTTATTTCTGAATTTCTGAAGGTGCACTGCCTGGCTCACCCAGTACCTATCCTTAAGGAGTTCAGGGCACCTGGCAGCTGATGCTTCTTAAGTTCTGCAGGTCAGTTCAGTTCCTGTTTTTCTGAACTACACTGTAGCACACAAGAAGAGCTGGTCTAGGCAGAATGTCCCTAGGTAATATTAACTCTAACTTAAGACAAAAAATAACCTCATTGATTGTTATTATGTAGACACTGAAGGAAGGACAGGGCTGGAGAGAGGGAAAACTAATCACCCTTGTAGATGCCACCTCCACAGCTGGCATTTACTTATTTCCTTGGCTAACATCTTATTGGATCCTAACACAAGCACTTACAGATAAAGCCAGGCTGGCTAACTAAAACTGCCAAATCAACCTGTTGGAAGATGGCAAATTACTTCAATGACTTTTAAACCTAGAGAGCAATTTCTTTTCCTGTCTTGTGTGTATGGTTTGTTGTTGTTGTTGCGTGAGACAAGTTCTCACTATGCAAGCCTGGTTGGCCTGGAACTCACTACATAGACTAGGCTGGCCTTGAACTTGTGGCGATCCTTCACTTCGAACTCCAAAGTTCTGGAATGACAGGCATGTGCCACTGTGTTCAGTCTAGCAGTTCTTTTTGTTTTGTTTTGTTTTCTTTTTAAGGAAAATAAAAGCAGGGGATAGGGTGGTGGCTTGGTGAGTAAGAATGCTTGCTGTGAAAGCAAAAGGACCTGAGTTCAAATCCCCAGCACCCATGTTAAAGATGGGCATATTCAGCTATAATAGCAAAAAACAAAAATTAACCTGGTAGACAATGAATCGTATTGGAAGAGTTCTATGAAGTCAGCCATTTATTAGGCTGATTTAGGGAATGACATCTTATTTCATAAACACCAATGAGCATTCATTAAGCATGTGCCACATGTTGGAACTTAGCGAATGGCACATTTTCTGCTTGGCCATGCAATATCCTCACTGTATTAATCATGAAGGCATCAGTTCCTCACTATCTGCACCCTTGTTCTTGGGCTTGCTGCCCTCAGCACTAAATGCGTTCTGTGGAAATTCTTGAAATAGGAATGTTGGCTCTGCTTACAAGGTCAACTTGTAGCCAGTATGTGCTTGATAATGTGAGCAGTCTTTTCAAGATGTGCTATTACACAGACATCTAGGTGTGCAAGATTAGAAACACGACAGATTCAAGCATTAAGAGCATCCTGCAGATGGCACATAAAGATGACGGAAGAGGACCTGTGCTCGTGGTCTGGGAATTACCAGAAGGAAAAAGTGGAGGCTCAAGAGAGGGAGGAAGAGGAATTAATAAACGAAAACCCAGTATCAGAGAAGGAAGAACAAGAAAGATTAATGATTAAGGGAGGGGTGGAGGAGGGAGGCAGGCAGAGCGTGGTGGGGCTCTGTACAGTGTGAAGCTGAGTGTTCGGGCTTGTCAGGGGCTGCTGGAACACCGTGATGCCACATCTAAAAATAAGCCAGGGCTACAGCAAAGAGAGCAAAGGCTAACATGAGGACACGGATTGTCGTTGTTGAAGCCCCAGCATCACTCTTTTCAACCACTCTTGTCATCAGAGGCTTTCGTATACGATCTTCTGTGGTGAGAATAGTTTTTCGGGCTCCTGCCCACTTTCCAGGGCCCTGTAGGCGATACTGAACCGGAGTACAGGGTCCCAGTAGTAACTGTAATGCCAGCTTGGGGTCAGTGAAGGCCAGAGACAGGAGGTTGGGCCTGACACCCACCAATTCTGCAATCTCTTCCATGGTGTCTATATAATCTCCCTGGATGGTGTGTCGCTGGCTGTCCACATACCTAAAGCAGAGAAGAGAGAAGTCCCAGGCTATCAGCAATTCAGCCAAACTGCCAGTCAATTAAGCAGCCAGTCGGAACCTTAGAGTCTGTGGAACTGATATTGTGCTAAGAGATGGGGCATTTGTTACCTTCCTTAAGGATTTTATGATGCACTGGAGTCTATAATGCATAGACACTATGCTCAAGAAGATCTGAAAGTGTGTAAGCCTTCAGGTAAATATTCCGGGTTGTATGCAAAATGGAAATGTAGAGACAAGGTAGATAAGAGAGCTGTGGCTAACAGACCCTTGAAGGATAAAGCTGCAGTGAGAACAAAGGAGGGATGGTAAAGCGAGGCACCAACACACTGAAAGAGTGAGGAGGGAATGGGCACGGAATATAGGCACGGGGTATCTGGGTGTTGCCTACAGCAGTGGGAATGGATATGGGGAGGCAGATGCAGAGGATGCGATGCTATGTGCCAAGGTTAGTGGGGTGCACAGAATAGGGCTTCTCTGGACTAATGCTGGGTTGGAAAGCTTGAGAAGATGAGAGAGTATGACATCCTTCAAGAGTAACAGGTCCTCTAGATGGAGCTAGATGGGGTGGTTATACCAAACATAGTAACTAATGTATATACATATACATATAATAAATATATTATGTGGTACAATATATTATGTGGTATATATATATATGTACACACACATATATATATGATGTATGTATGTATGTATGTATGTATGTATGTATGTATGTATACGGACAAAGGAGGTCTGGAGAGTGAATGGAAACCAGCTTTTTGCTCCGTGATGGATGTAAAAGAATAGCGAGAGGGAATAAGAAAACAGTTCAAGCCAAGCTAACTAAGATTGAGGAATTCAAAATGAAGGACAGAAACAAATGATAGGAAATAAATTTGAGTAGAACTGGTGGGACAGAATGGCAGAGGGACTCTCGGATGAGCATTTACTGAAATGAGACTAGATCTTGGAAAAGAAGATACAGGGAAAAACTTGGGAGCTTGGCTTCCTGGGTGCTCCAGTGGCTCGAACTTTGTGGGCATGCATTCATGTACCCCATAGTTGGACGTTAGAGCTTAGCATTCACAAAGGTTCAAGAAAAAGAAACCACTAAAACATTGCCAGGGTTGTCGCAAGCAGTGAATCATCTCCACGTATATGAAATGCTAAATATGGGCACAAAATTGACCCTCAAAATAAGGTAAGCAGTGTCCCCTGGGACTGTACACAGTCAGAAGGTCGTTAGAAAGTAAGCCAAAGGAAAAAGCATAGGGAAGTTGAAATAAAATAGTTTAGTGGCCCCACAAAAGGGAGAGACAACACTCCAAGAAGAGTGTTCGGAAGTGTCAGTGAGAGGACGACCGGAAGTGAGTCACCGGAAGTGAGTCGTGGAAGCCCTCCAAGAGAGCAGCTTCAGGGGTGCCCAGGGAGTTAAAATGCAGGGGCTTTGGGGGTGGGGAGCGAAGGATCAGAGCACAGGACCCACCAACCCCAGTGACCTGCACACCTTCAGCAGTGAGCCGGAGGGACACAGAGCCCCTGTAGGACAGCTGTTAGCCCCTAAAGATAGGGGAGCGTTTTCTAGTATAATCCCTTCTTTCATCTGGCAGCACGGCCTGCATGTAAGTAATCCTCACCAATATGCCCCATGTTCCCTTGGTTTGTTTTTCCTCCTCAACTTTTTTAAGGCCCTAAACATAGCCTTTAAACATAGCTTGCCTCTCCTTCCTCAGCCACATGGAAACACAGGTGCTATAATCCCCTCTGATGCCACAGTAATAATCGAAGCCCTTAAGCCCACACATGGGAGCTAAGCACAGCACAACATCCTTCTTACTGAGAAATACGTAAAGTATCCATATGTCTTCCTGGGAGAATTTCTTACCTTTTTGCCATATTCTCTTGAGTCTTGTTTATATCTGCCAACATTTCACTTTGGGAGGGCAGTTTCTTTAGCCCTGAAGAAAATAAAATTAAAAAAAAAAAGTTTTAGTTACTTCTATTCTGCCTTGTCCTTGAAAGACATTTCTAAATTATGTTGTTTACTTTTGAGATTATAATACAATTACATTTCTTCCTCCTTTTTCCTCCCTTCAAACCATCTTCTTCACCCCTTCTTGTTCTCTTTCAAATTTATGGCCTCTTTTTTCATTTATTATATATATATATAAATATATATGTAAATATATTTATATATATATAAAACATATATCTTCCTAACTATAACCTGCTCAGTCTGTTTAATGTTACCCCCATGCATGTTTTTAGGGCTAACTAATTGGTATTGCAAAACCAACTGGTGTCCTCCTCCCCGGGGAAGACTGTCACTCCTGCTCTCAGCATTTCTTAATTGCTATAGCTCTTTGTGTAGGGTTGACGTCTCATCGCCTTTCCCCCTCTCCTTGGCTTGTCTATTATTGCTTCTTGTTCAGCTCGTGCTTAGACAGCCATGTTGGTGAGACTTTGTGGGTGTAGCCTCGGACATTACTAGGAACTACAATATCACAGAAAACTCCCGGATCCTCCTGCTGTTACAATCTTTCCACTTCCTTTTCTGGAATGTTCCTTGAGCCTTAGATATGAAAGTTGTTTTGTAGATGTATCTGTTGAAAGTGGGTTCGACAGCTGTTGACATTATGTTCTTGTGGACTGTGTGCAGTTTACCTTTGCTCATTCAAATGCTGATTTATCTACCTCACTATCTGGTTTCAACCTGGACATTGTGATATTTATTCTAAGTATCTCCCGTCTCAAGTTTGTGTAAACATGTCACAATTTGTTCTCTGTATTGCCAATAAAAACCAACTAGCCAACGCTGAACAATAACAGAGAATAGGATGGGACATCCTGGTGAGTCAGTCGGGTAGGGGGATAAAAATAAGGAAAGAGAGGATGGAGCCATGAAGAGAAGACCAGGAGGAATGAGCTGGACCTAGATATGAGTAAAAAGCAAGTATAAAGTGGGAAATCAGAATGGGTGGAAACTGTACTAGCATAGAGGTTTAGGATTGAGTAATTATTGTGCAGCATTGTGCTATAGGCTAATAAAATAGACCCTAGTCTCTCTTCATGGTTATTTGGGTATAAAGCTGGTTAAGGAGTAACTGCTGGTTTCACTAAAATAATAATCCAACTAAACATTAATGATTTTTCAGCACACAGCTTTGTATTTCCTTGGAAGGCATTTGCTTTTCTCTGATGACCAACTGATTCCCAAATGTGGTCTTCCAATTGGGAAATGAAATGTGGATGTGAGGAAGTGATAAATGACCTAAAAAGCCAGTAAGAACTGAGGCACGAGATCAAAGTACAAGGGAGTGGGAGACAGACCTGCACCGGCACTGACATCTTGTAATAAAGTTTTTATACTTCAAAGAACAGAGGAGGCAAAAGATCCACCATGGTCCTTTATGCTGAAGGCCCATGGACAGTAAGCTCCGCCGCCTGAGTTCTGTTATTTGGTCAAAGCTAAGACCAAGGGCAACCCATAATACTCAGTCTTCACAAGTAAGTTTAAGCTCTGATGCTTAAACAGTTCCAAAAGTAAGAATTTGGTAGCAATTAGACAAAGCCCAAATAGTATTTAAGCCAAAATAAGTCTAGATCAAGCAGGCATCTTCATGGGCAAGCAGACACTAAGCACTACTTCATAAAAATCTGAAACATTTCATTTTAGATAGAAACAGGTCTTAGCTAATGCGATATTCTCCTCTATCACAAGCAGCTGTCTCACTTCTCCTGAAACATCTCTGGTCATGGAGACCTTCTCTAGTCTGAGGACATGGCATAGTGGTTCAGCTGCACTAGTTGCCTGAACATCCTTCGTAGTAACCTTCAAATCTGCGTCTATGCAACTCAAAACACTGAGCCCAACCCTGCCTCTGGAGGGAGGGTTGAGTTTCAACACTTGTTGGGTCTTGAAACAAGGAGCGATTTTTTTTTTTAAGTCATTTCATTATTAGATTAATCCTAAGTCCCTGGATAATGGGTTTCCCATTCTCTGCCATCTTGGTGGCTTCCCTTTTACAAGCACACGAAAGTAACTCTCCTAGTCATCTCTCTAAAGGTGGGACACAGAAGACCCCATGTGCCCTCTCACTTGAGCCATGGAAATTTCCCCTTATAGATCAGCAAGGAGACACTGCCGTGGCTCAGGTTTCAGTTACAGGTCTTCAGGGTGTTTAAGAAACTCACCTGAAGAGCTGGTTTCCAAGTTATTGCTCATAGTTTAACCAAAAGTTTTATTTTTAGTAACTCAACACATTATGGAGGAAGAGGCCTATTTCCTGGCTGAGACATAGCCAGTTCATTTTTAAAGATTCTATAGATGAGACAGGCAAAAATGTATAGAATAATCTGATGTGGTTCTTTCTTAATTCATCACCTCTATTCTTATTTAAGCATTCCCGTGTTTGAGCATAATTTTAAAAATCGTATTTAAATTTTGCTGGTCCAGTGTACTCAAATGGCATATGACTCACTGGACAGAACTGGAAGAAAATGAGAAATGATAGAAATTGGGAAATTGGATCAACCAAGAGAAAATTTTCAGTAGGAAGAGAAACCTATAATTGGAACAAAAACTCTGAACGTTTTAAACAGTTTTTAACAGTAATAAATTGTACTGTTATGCCATATGAAGAACCTTAACGGGTTCTCTCTGTCTTGCAATCCCTTACATCATCTTCCCACCCAACAGATAGCCAAGTGGATTTTTTCAATTTTCCTTGGATTCCTCACTATTCCAGAGCACACCTGTTTTATCTTGAAATGTACTGGCTGAAAGGAAAAGGTGTTTTTCAAGTTGTTCTTGTTAAACTGATATTATTCAGCCCTCAAAATTTCACTCCATGGTCTGTCTTGACCCTTTAAAGCAAGGCTGAGTACATCTACTTCTTCTTTGGACCATCCATCTGAGTTTTTTTTTAAAGATTTATTTATTGTGTATACAGTATGACCAGATCACGTTATAGATGGCTGTGAGCCACCATGTGGGAATTGAACTCAGGACCTCTGGAAGAGCAGTCAGTGCTCTTAACCACTGAGCCATCTCTCCAGCCCCCATCGGAGTATTTAAAAACAAAGCTTCATCCTTCCTCAGGTTTTAACTTGTGTAGCTTAAACTTCTCTAACTGCTTCGTTTGTATTCAGATGGCTTGCTCTCAAATCCCTTAAGTCCTTTTATTTTATGTGTATAATTAGCATGTATGTATGTATGTATGTATGTATGTATATGTATGTGTATGTATGTGTGTGTATGTGCAGGTCAGAGATCGGATCCCCTGAAACTGGGGTTAGATGGTTGTGAGCCACCATATAGGTGCTGGGAAATGAATCGGGGTCATCTACAAGAGAAGCCATCTCTCCGGCCCTGCTTAAGCCATTTTCATCTCTTCCCCCATTCATTACATTCTTGCTTTAAAAAAAATTATCTTCAGGTTTGTGTTTTAATCAGATTAGAAAAGAACAGTTATATTATGCTCAGATATTATGATTCTGTAATGATGCTGAATTTCAGGAGGTCGTCAGGATGGCTCCTCACACTGCTGACTCCCTGAGTCTATTATCCCGCACTCTGAAGCTTTTTCCTACATAGCTGAACCTGAAAGAGGGGCCAACAAGGGGTGGGGGAGTGAGGATTTGAGAAATCACATAGTTCACATTCTTGATGAATCTCTAAGCATCTCTGAACCCAGTGGTTCTCAGCCTTGCTCATGCTGTGACCTTTTAATACAGTCCCTCATGCTGTGGTGACCCCCAACCCTAAAGTTATCTCTGTTGATATTTCACAACTGTAATTTTGCTACTGTTATGAGTCGTAATGCAAATATTCAATATGCAGGATATCTGATATGTGACCCCTGTGGGGGGGGGTCATGGGGTCGACCCACAGGCTGAGAATCGCTTGTCTATGGCTGAAATTAAGTCATGCTAGGCTATGTTTGATAATTGACTTTATCTCTAGTGAAAGAATCCTTTCGCATCATGACATGCTCCAGCTGCTTCCAGTCTCAATGAGCAGGCTGTACTCTGTAGTGCTCACGGAGTCACACTGCCCTCAGAGATCCTAAGCCAACCCCACGTCTGAACTGAGTATCGCCAGGGATGGGACTAAAGGATGCTTCGCTAAGAACATCTTCTGATGTATGTCTGTGGTTGTCAATTACTCAGCTACTACTTTAGATTCATTTAAAATTACATTTCTGGCACTAGCTTTGTGCCAGGCAAAGGTATATTAAAATCAACCTAGCCTCTCAGTATTTAAAAGCACTTGCATAGGTACAACTAAAAACATTTCACTGAGATGTCAATGTGGATCATCACTTACCTTTGAACACCTGAGTGACCCAGCGTCCTTGGAGCTCTGAAATAGGCATAATGGCTCCCAAGGGCTGAATTAAGCCAATGATAGCAAGAGTTGGTTTTTCCAGGTTAGGTGGAAAGACTTTTTTATACAAGGACACCTTGTTCTTGACGACTTTGACAGAATCTTCAAGAAAAGGAAAGGCAAAGCTATAGCCTGTGGCAAAGATGACTACATCAATGTCATCCTCTCTGGAGCCGTCCTCAAATATGGCGGCCGTTTCCGTGAATTCCTTCACGTTTCCTTTCACCCTCACCAAGCCAGAGATGATACGATTTGGCAGTTCGTCATTTATTGTTGGATGCTGACTCAGAGCTCTGGAAGCGGTGAGAGAGAAGGAGGAAGGAAGAAAGAAGTCAGCACGTAAGGAAAACTCTGCTCTGGGGGTAAAACACCGCCCCAGTATTTGCCCCGTCTATCTGGTCTACCAGCTTGGCGCAGATCAGGACTTCAGGGCTGGAGATCTTGGGAAGGGAGGATGCTAGGGGTGGTAAAGGCCGAGTTTTCTCTGAGGAGTGTATAAGCGGTTTCTCAGGTAACTGCGATGCACTGGGGGCATATCTAAGGGTGCTGACCAACAATTTTCAGACAGCTGTCCTGAACTGGCAGAAATAGACCATGAGCATTATGTTCAGCCCCATTTCCGATCCCAAGGGCTCACAAGATAGACTTAAATCATCACATTCCAAACCACAAACTCATTGCATATGTACAGCAATATATGGGCGCTATGGAGACAGCTTTTCTGTGCACTCAATTCCTTGGCTCTCAAGCCCTTAGGAAGGAAGTAGGGCAGGTGTCATTATTCACAAGGAAACAGGCCTGGAGATGTTGGATGGCCGCCCAGTGTCACACAGCCTGCCGTCTTAGAATGGCTGTCACAGTCGCTTTCCATTCTTCTGGTCGAGCAAGTAGTGCTGTGTGGGGACGGCAGAGGGCAAGGTGCCAGATGCCTGCTTCCTGCTTTCTAAGTCTTTTTCTTTTCTTAAGGTCCATTTTTGTTACAGTTAATCTGCACAGATTCTAACCTTTATGAAGATTTTTACTTTTACATCCCAACACCAGGTTTTTATTCTCCTTCCCACTTTTATGTCTAAATCAGCCATCTACGCAATTTTGCACCACCAAACTCTTAATCCTGTATCTGCCTCTAACCTCTCCTGGGTACCAGGAACTGAACCTGTGTCCTGTGCAGAGCAGCAAGTACTCTTGGCCACTGAATCACCTCTCTCCAGCTCCACTTATTGGCTCTGCAGTGATGTTATTCTAAGCCTTATTTAGCAGACCACATAAAAATTCCCATGTCTCCTGAACACAAATGTGCTCATACAATATAATAAAGGAAAAGCTATTATACATGCCAACATTAAAAAAGAGAATTGAAATTATTATTTCATATCAAGAGCAATTATAGATATGAGAGGGGCAGCAGTAATGTGAGTATACATTTTAGAATGGAGTTTTAAAAGTTATAAATAATATTTGTGAGAAAACTGTTGAAACTGTAATATGCCAATATTTTGGGTATTTATCAACATTAAATTTCCTGACTGTGATACCTGTATTACAGACATAATAAAAATGCTCTTTTTTCTTATGTGATATGTGCTGAAAACTTTTAGGTAACCTGTATTAACGACTGTAGCTTACTCTCATGTGGTTAAAGAAAACATACGCACTTAGGTGGGTGCGCATATTGTGTAGATGTGGACCTACTGACACTTCAAGAGGGGACAGAAAAGAAAGCAAACACAGACAATTCATCAAACAGGCAAAGCTAGGTAGGAGGTACTTTGTAGTGAGTGGACTTTGTATTTGGCAATTGCGCAACTTTTCTAGAGATCTGAATCCTCAAACAAAAATAAATAAAAACGCAGTGACATGGCTCAGCGGGTACACATCACATGTCTTGGACCAAGACTGATGACCTGATTTGGATCCTCAGAACCCACACAGTAGAAAGGGACAGTCACAGCTGTCCTCTGGCTCCACGTGTATACCTTGCGTGGCCCGCACAACTCTCGATGCCCACCCACCCCTATCCCACCACAAATAAATAGGTAAAACTAAAAGGGCACAATAAAGCATTTAAAATTAGTCTTTAGAAATGCTTTCATAAAAGTTTTAATGTTGGCTGACTGTATGTGTGAGGTCATGTGTGCATGTGCCTATGTGTACATACGTCTGTGCTCTTGTATGCCACAGTGGCAGATAGCAGTCATAGGGTGACTTGCAGGGGTCAATTCTTTCTTTCTACCATGTGGGTCCTGGGGACCAAACTCAGGTCATCAAGCTTGGCGGCAAGTGTCTTTACCCTCTGAACCACATCATTGGCCCTGAGTCCATTGTTTACTATAATTTCCTTCTATACTCCCATTGCAGTCCACGCTTTTCTGTACCAACCCCACCCCCATTGCTGCACTGGAGAGTGGATGCAGACTCTCACTCATACTAGGCAAGTGATCTGCTACTAAGCTATATCCTCAACTGATTTGTATTTTTCACCTTTTCTCATTACGTTGCCCAGGCTGGTTGGCCTTGAACTCATCCTGCCTCAGCATCCCCAGTAGCTAGGATTATAACCCTGCACCATCAGGTCTGTCTCTGTATAAATTGTCACTAATCATTTCTCCCTATTGGTGTTTTTTTAAAGGGAACATCCATTTTATGGAATATGTCATTACTTTCTGTGCTGACCTTGGACAAGTTACTTTGTTCTTATAGTAAGGTTCCATTGTTTTATATATATAAAGAACATTAAAATAGACCAGCCTATGAGGTCATTGAAAGGGTTGAGAGTGAGCACTGGATTCACGTGGCTTGGCACTTACAGAAAATCCTCCAGAAGGCAAGGTGTTCCTACTGTATTAGTGTTACTATTAGGTCTTTTCCCCTCTGTATTTCATGCCCAGTATAATGAGTCCCAGAACACAGCAGGCTTGTTGGGTGAATGAACAAACGATCTCTATCCTTTATGACTGTTTCTTTGTTGTTGTTGCTGTTGAGTGCTATATGTAAAGCAATGGTACCATGAGAGGCCACTAACCATTAAAAGAATGATAAGCTGAAAGCCTACAGACCAGCAAGTTAGCAAAAGGATTTCTGATTCTATGCATGTTCTTAATGTCTGGGTAAAGATAGGTCTACGATGAGCCCACATCAGCGGTCCTTGTCTTTCTGCCTTGGACATCTGCAGCCCCACTCCCATCCTCGGGACATACCTGTGTTTAGGCTTCAGGCCAAACATTTCATGATCGAACCTCTGGTTCATCTGTTTTTCCATAACTCTGTTTTTTAGTGATGAACCAATAATCTTTGACAGATAGTAGGTAATTCGAGAAGAGACCAGCACATCAATAGGATAGCCACATTTCCCTACGCGGTTCAAGATCCAAGCTCCTCTCCTGGTACTGAGAAACACCTGGGGCACAGGAAACATTGTTTTGATCAGTCTGGCTCACAGTCTTTTTTTTTTTTTTTTTTTTTGGTTTTTTCTTGACAGGGTCTCTCTGTGTTAGCCTTGGCTGTCCTGGACTCACTTTGTAGACCAGGCTGGCCTCGAACTCACAGCGATCTGCCTGCCTCTGCCTCCCGAGTGCTGGGATTAAAGGCGTGCGCCACCACGCCCGGCTCTGGCTCACAGTCTTACAGTTAAACTGGTATGATCACTCTTGCCGTGATCTATGGCTACTTGATAAGCAAGCCCTTTTCTTATAAAGCAGTGGTTCTCAACCGTGCTAATGCTGTGACGCTTTACTACAGCTGTGGTGACCCCCCAACCATAAAGTTACTTTTATGTCTACTTCATAACTGTGATTTTGCTACTGTTATGAACTTTAATTTAAAGATCCACGTTTTCTGATCTAGGTGACCTCTATGAAAGCATCATTTGACCCTCCTCCCAAAGGGGTCGAGACCCATAGGCTAAGAACCGCTGTTATAAAACTTCCCACATCTATGCGTTTTTAGGTCTCAGATTAAATTTTCTGCCCCCTACAAGGACATCACTGGCCTTTCAGGGTGATCATTTTCTTTTTATCTCCTGAACTTTCCTAGACCTCACAGCCTGTAGAACTCATGAAAAACTGTAGACGTGGGGCTGGAGACACGGCTTGGTGAGAAAAGCATGGTCACTGGGCCTAGTTCCAGCCCTGGGACCTAAATGGTGGAAGGAGAGAGCCAGCTCCCATGGGTTGTTGTCTGACTCTCTCCATCACACACACACACACACACACACACACACACACACACACACACACACACCAGTAAAGCTAAGAATAATTGCAGATCGGCCGGGCGTGGTGGCGCACGCCTTTAATCCCAGCACTCGGGAGGCAGAGGCAGGCGGATCGCTGTGAGTTCGAGGCCAGCCTGGTCTACAAAGCGAGTCTAGGACAGCCAAGGCTACACAGAGAAACCTTGTCTCAAAAAAACCAAAAAAAAAAAAAAAAAAAAAAAAAGAATAATTGCAGATCATTTAATCCAAAACCTTCAGTCATTTTGCCACTGACATTGTTTGCAGTGTCACAAAAACTTTGTTTAGTTTTCGTATCCTCTTTATTATAACATTTGTCATCAATAACCCTGTTAGAAATATCATAAATATCCATCTCACTTATTGGTAAGCTCTCGACCGCTGACTCTCAGAGTGCTAACAGTACAGGGTATAATGTGCACCGTCACTCTCCCACCATATCAGCATCAGTCCTTATTGATATTTGTGACCTGTAAGGACACCACTGTGACAGGCCCTACACAGGGACCTGTTAATTTAATCAACACAGTAGCTCTTAAGCAAGCCACTGTCAGCCCCATTTTATGAATGAGAAGGCTGGAGAGGGTGTGGATCCCACAGCCTGAGGTCATAGGGCTGGACCGTGGCAAAGCTGACTCTGGAGCCAGTGTAAGAAATATTTCCCCAACTGATGAAGACCGCTGGTGGACCTGTAGCAAGCAGTCTTCCTAGGTCCCCTACTGGCCAAAGTCCATGTTCAAAACTGACTAAAGGCTGGTGTTCAATGGCCAGCAGGATTATTCCTTTTCCTATCCCGCCTCCCCCTCCGGAGGTTTCTAGAGCTACCATAGAGGATGCGCATCACTTCAAGGTCTTTTGTCTAAGCTCTCAAGCAGCAAGCTGCCTGTCTGCAGAGGGATGACACTCCCATCCCCCCCACTGATGCTAAGCCAAGGGCTCACACATGGACTGCTTCCGCATGTCACAGATGAAAGTGCATGCATATTTCTAAGAACCAGATGGTTCTGTGTATAAGCTGTGTATCTTTGGACAAGTAAGGTCAGTGCTCAGAGGTGTAGTTAAAAAGTTCCTCATTTGCCAGGTGTGGTGGTGCACACCTTTAATCCCAGCACTCAGGACGCAGAGGCAGAGGCAGGTGGATCTCTGTGAGTCCAAGGCCAGCCTAGTCTACAAAGTGAGTCCAGGACAGCCAAGGGGACACAGAGAAACTCTATCTTGAAAAACAAAACAAAACAAAACAAAACAAAAGTTCCTCCTGTCCTCAATAGTGGCAGCAACACATCTCTCCCAAAGGTTATTGTAAATGACAATGGACAGGAAGCGATCAACAAATGTTTAGTGGCTCTTACATGTCACTTTCAGTCTCTCATCTCTACCTGGTTACAATAAGCAGCACACTTACAAATCTCACTTTAAAAAGGACTGTGTAAGGAAATGATTTCGTCAGTATAATCTTGTATCTTCGTTGAGTCACTCCTTTAGTGGCAACAGGTAGACGCCTACCTGCTTCTCAGTGATGGGGATTAGGCTGTTTCTCTACAAATATGCTTCAAATTATTTTAAGAAATCTCCTTAATGCTACAGTTTTGCTAAATGCTATTTGCTCAGCAACTCTGCCCCACTAGTGCCTCTTCTCAGTAAGTACTGTTTCCGTGTGTCACCATGAAGGTGACTCCCTATGCTACCCCACGAGCTCATTAGGAAATAATTACATAAACAAAAAATGATATTTCTCTTCAAGAAGACATTATTGTGGGCTGGAGAGATGGCTTAGTGGTTAGGAACACTTGTCGCTCTTACAGAGGACCAAAGTTCAGTACTCAGCACCCATGTTGGGTGCTCATAATCACCTGTGGCTCCAGCTTCAGGAGAATCTGATACCTCTGTATTCATGCACACACACACACACACCACACACACACACACACACACACACACACGCACCCGCACACACACATGTATGCACATAAACACATACATACACACACACACCACACACACACACACACATGTATGCACATAAACACATACATACACACACACCACACACACACACCACAGACACACACACCACACACACACACACACACACCACACACACACCACACACACACACACCACACACACACACACACACACACACACACACCACACACACACACACACACACACCACACACACACACACACACACGTATGCACACGCACATAAACACATACATACACACACACTATAACAGAAATAAATCTCTAAAGAGCATTATGTCAAACTGCCTTGATACATTGAAATCCATTGGTCCATTTGAAGATTTGGATGTGTAGGGTATACAGGAAGCATCAGCCCCAAAGCTGCACCTGGGGCAGTGAACAAGCCCTGTGTGTTTGCTGCTGGGCTAGGGCAGGGTGGGGGCAGCTAGCTCCTTGGTAAGAGTGAAGCAGAGTAAACCAATTATTGATACAAACCTGCTTGGCTGTGTGGCTGATCTCGACAGCCAGGTCGCCTCCAGAATTCCCAATGCCGATCACAATGACTCTTTTCCCAGTGAATTCTACTGGGTTCTTATATTCCCGACTGTGAAAGTACTTTCCTTTGAATTTTTCAATTCCTATACGAGAAGAAAGATAATTGTTGGTTTTGTAGTAGAGATATTATTTGTCAAACCACGTGCTTTGTTTTCTTTCATGGAATTTAAAGTTTGGACATATTTTGCACACTTTCTTTATTAAGCAACTTTCCTTCCTTTCTGAACATTTTTGCTTCTCTTATTCTCTTGTTGTCTTTGTTATTTCTGTATCATAAATCATTCACAGTTTGAATTGCAGGCACAAGTCCAGACAGCCTCAGAAAACCTCCATTCTCCCTTATCTTTTCAACCCCACTTTTATGTGTATATGGGGCATATGTAAAAAACATTATTAAAAGTAAAAGCCCAGTTAATTCCAATTGGCTCAAATTAATTCCAATTAGCTCAAATCAAGAACTCCAGCCTTTCTTTTGGCCCTTAGGAAAACACAGTCACCCTGAGTTTAAATGTAGTCACGTGCTATTTGACAGGCATACAATCATTCTGAGAAGCATGTTGAAAATGGATTTTATTTCTGGACAGATGCATACACACCTAGACAGCACAGGTCAATAAACACGAGCGTGTGAGGTTGTTGTTGGTATAATATAGTCTACAATCCTATAGCATACTTTTTAAATACATAGGATTATATAATGTGTAAGTGTGTAACCAGTAAGTTACTTATTGTGCAGTATTATGCATTTCACAGGTGTACATGCTATAATTTTAGATAACTCGACAGTGTAGTAGATTGGTACACACCAGCATCACCAGAAACAGTGTTTTATGCTTCAGCATCACAGTGGCTAAGCCCTTACGAGACAAGAGGACATTTTCAGCTCTGTTACAATATTATGGGGCTAATATTGTATATGTAGTCATTCATTGACAAGATTGACATTTGTGGTTCATAGCGATGGATAGGCCTCTACTTTTCCTCTAGTCTTCCACACTGTCAACCTTTCCACTGCCAAAAACGGCAGCAATACAAATAACCCCGACATCTTCGGGGAAATGTATTTAACTAGGGTAAGAATTTATTTTTAAACCCCACAGTAAGATCACTCAGTAAGATGCTCCTCCTGTTTCTCCTAGGGGTCATATCACCATCATGGCTGCAGTGTCTTCCCTCATGGTGGGTTACTCACCAGGAAAGCTTTCCAGGGGTAGGTGAGGGTCTGTGTGATGGCCGGTGCAAACCAGGACTCCATCGAAGACATCTACCTGCTTTTTCCCTTCACACTCAGTGACCACCTGCCATTGGCCTGAAGTAGAGAAATCGGGTTGCTTCTTCACGCTGCACACTGTGGTCTAAAAAGTGACAAGGGACTGTAACCACAGCCTATAGAGTGTATGCCTTCCATGACACAACTCCCTACCGAATGTTACCTAAAGGGCCATCACAGGTACCATCACTTATAGGGAGGGCTTCTGTGGGGATGTTTGATTCGAGTACGTCACAGATGTCAACAAGGCAGGCTACAAAACTAAGTAGGTAATCCAACGCACTGCCCTCTGCTCCTGGAACAAGGAGACAATGCTAGGCCTCTTGCTCTACGCCCTAAGGCTCTGCAGTCCCTGAATAAAACCATGGGGTTCCAAGCACTAGCGAGCTATGACTAATGGCCCGTTTCTTCTCCATTCCCTGACATCCCCACATCCGTGTCTGTTTCTCCTAAACCTGTTCCCAGTGGCTGGCCTTAAACACGTGACTAAGATACAGGTCTCCCTTTTCACTGGGACTGGAACGCTACCCCAGTGGCTACTCTAAAGAGGACTCTGCATAGCATTACGTACACAAGAACGCACTCTGATGTGCTTCTGACCCCTCAGCCACAGTGTCTCAGTGGACCGAAGGAGAGCACACCGAACTTCCGCCATCTTGAAGCATACAAAGCTCTCACTGTCATGAGCACTGTCACGAGCACCAGTGCTTCAGCTTGGACCACACTTCTGCTCCATCTTCACCGGGCAAACTCCTACCCATCCTTTAAGACTCAGCCCACACATAATCTGCTCTAAAACTCAACCTTCCCTGAAGCCTGGGACCTCATGCCTTAACCTCCTCTGGGCAGCGGTGGGGAGCACTCCTCAGCCTGCGCCTCTTCATGTGTGCTGCTACCTTGATATAGAATATAATTTCCTCTGTTGTTTTGTTTTGTTTCTGCATTTTTACTGCTTATCCTAGAGTCAAGCTTACTCAAGAAGTGTGTCCCTTGTTTTTTATTTGTTTGTTTTTTGTTTTTTTTGAGATAGGGTTTCTCTGTGTAGCCTTGGCTGTCCTGGATTCACTTTGTAGACCAGGCTGGCCTCAAACTCACAGCGATCTGCCTGCCTCTGCCTCCCAAGTCCTGGGATTAAAGGCATGGACCACTACTGCCTGGCTCAGAAATGTGTCTCTTAAACAAAGGACCATCCATGGGCTGCAAATGCCTGGCTTTGGGAGTTGTCATTGAGTGCCATGTTGGGCACAATTTAGCAGAACAGTCAGGAGAAGGTTTGGGCTTTCCCCAGATGTCATAAATATATGTTATTTTTATAGCCATGATGCCAAAGTATAGAAACATGGAAGAAAACTTCAGAGAAAGAAGGAACCAGAAAACTCTGGGATGACCATAAACAAGGAAACATCTAGAAATTGACATTGAGACAGCCCCTTGTCTGAGAGCACCTGTGGTGGAGCAAGCAACTCAGCACAAGGCCGTGCTCCTCCCTCAGTGCTCGCCCCACTCACCAGAGTTGGCTTCTGGGCCTCCCCCCTGGCTTCCCAACCACCACTTCACTGGGCCCTTGTGATCACAAAAAAACAGCACAGTGGAGAACATGAAGGAGCTCAGTGATGGTGGACCAGGAGATTTTATAGTTCTGACTCCTACCAGCCTCCCCCCATCATCTGTTTTTATTAAAATTATCATGAGATGAAGGCTAGGTAAACACCCTAGCAGGTGGCTTCCTGTATCTTCAGTATATATATATGTTCCTCTGCACAGTGTAAGTACACCAAGAATGTGTTTATAATGGAGGCCTTTTCATGAACATGTCCCAACTACCAAGAGGACAAGAGTAGAGTTTTTGGATAGTGTAAATGCATGTCCATTTCAAGCCAGTCTTGACAGATAACACAGGTAAATAAAGCTACATTATTCATTGACCTGCTAAACAATTTCAAACAGGAAGAAAACAACATCTCTTACCTTGAACTGGATATATTTTAGAAGGCCAAATTCTTTGGCATACATCCTGAAATACTCTAGGACTTGGGAGTTGTGCATGAAGTTAGGGTAGTGGTCAGGGATGGGGTAGTCACTGAAACACATCATCTCTTTAGAAGTATTGATGATCACTGACTTGTAAATACTGGCCCTTCCATCTTCAGGATTTTCCTGTGGCAAATAAGAAGTATTTATGGCAACTCGAGGATCATCTTCATGATTTATAAGTAGCCGGTGAGCATCTAAAAACTTATCTCAGTGAACGTTGTTTCAATCAACCAACACGCACGTATGCATGCACGCACGCACACACACCTTCCAATATCTGTGTCCCTTGTAGTCATTTTTTTTTTTTTGGCTTCTTGAAACAGAGTTGTCTTTATAACTTTCTTTTAACCAGCGGCATTTAGCTCACACAACATTAAGTACCTTCCAACACCAAATTATAAGTCATCCTGCAGTACCTGCGTGAGACACCCAGGAAGGTCACACTAGTAGAAGCCAAAACCCACATAAGAAGCCCAGCTATCCTGAGACCACTGCGCAGAAAGCTCACGAAGAGGGTATCAGAAGCTGAGAATTATCCAGCCATCCCTCAGAAACTCTAGATGTTCCTATTTTAGTTCTATTCCTGGGAAAAGTCACTTTTAGTTGCCTTCTGATTACAAC
Source organism: Acomys minous (assembly GCF_964271855.1). Classification (NCBI taxonomy): domain Eukaryota; kingdom Metazoa; phylum Chordata; class Mammalia; order Rodentia; family Muridae; genus Acomys; species Acomys minous. The sequence goes on along the minus strand of NC_140496.1, from coordinate 55,292,608 downwards.
ACATGAGACTGCAAGTGAGTCGAGAGCTGCCCAGTTCAGTGGGTAAGTCTTGGGAGTTTTCACATATTTGGCAGCACCACCAGAAAACACTATACCACGTGTAAAGCCAGGTGGGAGGCAGCAGAGGGGCTCAGCAGTTAAGAGCCGGTGCTGCTATGCAGAAGATTTAGTTCTCGCCACTTACACAGAAGCTCAAAACCATTTGTAACTTCAGTTCCAAAAGAATTGATGCCATCTTCTGGCCTCTGCATACATGTGCTACAAAGACATAAATTCAGGCAAAACACCCATGCACAATTAAAAAGACAAAAAGCTTAAGTTTAATCTCCAGAACCCACATTTAAAAATGTCAGGTTTGGTACCCTGTGCTTGCAATAGCAACACCAAAAAGAGGGTAGACAGGTGGATCCCTGGGGCTTGCTACCCGGCAGCCTCATCTTCGTAGCAAGTTCTAGGCCAGTGAGAGAAAGAGACTCTGTCTCATAGGCCATGCCTGAGGAGCAACCCCTGAGGTTGCCTACATGTGAACTGCACACATGCACACTTGTACACACACATGGACATAGAGACATATAGACACATATACACATGCGCATGCACACACACACACACACACACACACACACACACACACACACACACACACACCAGTTGCATGCCAGGCTTGTGGTACACACTTATAAGCCCAGTACTTAGCAGCTGAGCTGAAGAAGGCTGAAATTCAATGCCAACCTGAACTACACAATAAATTCAGGCCTCCTGGGCTACAGAGCAAGACCATCAACAACAACAACAACAAAACCAAGTGAGTAGCCTACCTATATGTCAGAAATGAACAAATGAAAATTTTCATTTGAAAAATACACCATTTATAAGACCATAATCCTATTAAATATTTAGGCATAAATCTAACAAAAGATGTATAAGGCAATATAAGTAAACTATAAAACACAAATGAAGAAACCAAAGATTGAAATAAATGAAAGCTTTTGTCTTTGTGGATTGGGAGAGTCAACACTGTTAAGATGCCTGCTCCTCCTGCCTTGCCCTGAAGACACAGGGCAGGTCCTGGCAGCATGCGTGCAACCACTGTATAGGTAACAGCAAGGGCATTCTAGAGGCCGCTGGAGATAGCCGGCAGTCTGTAGGTGTGGTTGGCCACAAGAACCTTCTTCCAAAGGTAGAAAAGAAGATGAACTTTACCCCAGGCTGGCCTGACAAAGTCCACTGCAAGTGTTAGCACAAACAGTGCCAACCGTGACAGGAATGGTTATCCTCGACATGGTAAGCTGAAAGCAGGGTTTCGAAGATCTTTCTCCCCGAACTGGAGAGCTCAGGCTAGGCATGAGAAAAATGCCCAACAAATTCAAAGGAGGATGTTCTACAAAGCACCCAACCCATCCTCAAGCCTGCCAAGGGCAACAAAACCAAGAACGTAAAATGAACAAAGCAAGAGAGTCTAGGAGAGCATCACTGCCAAGAGGAGCCTTGAGATGCACAACCACCAATGTGACGGGGACCCTGGGATGGAAAAAAAAAGGGCATCAGAAGAACTAAGTGGACCTAAGGGAAGCATGGGATTATGGGTACTGGCTCACTGGTCATGAAAAATGTGTCACACTAGTTTAAGATGCTAGCAATAGGGGAACTAGGCAAGCTCCCAGTGCAGAGGCCGCAGGTGTGAGCCACCGTGCCCGAAGGAAACTTGTAAAAAAATCAGTATCGGAAAATATTAGTCTATAACATGAAGGAGGCAGTACTAGTTTGTCAGGTGAAAAAAAAACCAGGGATAGGAAAACACAAGTAGTGGCATCTGAGGAGGAAGGAGAGTGTCTGGATCTCAGGGATTCACCACCAAAAATGGGACTGCTGTGCTCTTAACTGGACACTCGGTGCCAACGCGAGAACCCCAAAGTACTGGGATGGTGTCTTCATAAGACATCTACAATTAACTTATCAGTTAACTTAAAGATGATGACACTAAGAGAAGGCCAGCCAGACTCCAAATAGTAAGCAAGGGAGTGTCAGAAATAGATTTCAGTGGATGGATTTTCAGGAAATCACTGTTAAGTACATGAAATGCCCAGTAACCTCTGAGTGTTCAGTGCCTCAGCTTCCACAGTGATGGACGGTCAAGTGTGAGGGTGAAGCTTTCTGGCTTCAGGGGCATTCTAAGCAGACAGCAGGACAGTATGTTCCACGGGTGTGTGTGTGTGTGTGTGTGTGTGTGTGTGTGTGTGTGTGTGTGTGCGTGTGCGTGTGTGTATGTATTTATTACTTATGTTTTTGAGACAGAGTCACACTATGTATCTCTAGGTGGCCTGGATCTCCCTATGTATACCAGGCTATCCTTGTACTCACAGAGATCTGCCTGCCTGTGCCTCCAAGTACTAGGAGCGAAAGCATGGGCTATTGTATCCAGCTAGTCTGTCTGTCTGTCTATCTATCTAATTTAAACTCACAGAAATCTGTCTGCCTCTGCCTCCCAAGTGCTGGGATAAAGGATCTGGGCCATTATCTGGGCACCCTGAGTGGCTCTAGAGTGTAATGCTGTGTAAAAAGCCAGGATGTAACCCACAGGGGCGGGGGGGGGGGGGGGGGCTGAGGTGGACAGCAGGGTAGGTGAGGGTTGCTTCTAGGGTTTCTCTCTGCACTTCAACTCTCAAGCTTTCAGGTTATTTGGGGCCACTGGGAGAAACTCTGAACTTTCTTAACTCTTAACTGTCAGGCTGATGGCTCTGGCTGATGGCTCTGGCCTCTGTACTTTAACTCTTAAACTTGCAGGCAGACAGCCTTGCTATTTGGTGTCAATGTTTGTAGTGAGAAGAAAGAAAGAGAAAACCATACATTCATACAAACATACGAAGCTCCCATAGATCATTCATAAACATACATAAAGACACAGACAATCAGACAGACAGACATATAATTTTGTGGATGGTGAATGGAGGAAAACACCAATCAACCAACAACAGCTTTATTTCTGTCCTGGGTTTTTATGTCATCTATGAAAATATACCTCATCCAAAAAAAAAAAATACAACTGTTGCATAAACAGGGAGCTACAGTAGGACTATTGATACTAATATCTAACTAGAAAAAATTTTCATTATAAATTTAAAAACTGGTTTTATCTATATGCTCATTATGAGTTCAAAGCAGAAGTTTGATCTTTTTCTTATGTCAAATGTATGTTATGTGTTCAAAGCAAGGGTATTTTATGTAAAGGTTTTACTAAGAAACAGGTGTCTCTTTTGTCTTGTATATATAACCACTTATGATTTGTTTCTATATTCATCGTATATTCATATGCTCTTTCTTATCATGGTGTACACCTGGGCCGTATCCTTGGACTAAACCTAGAATGAGCGTATTTTCTTGATCATTAATTTGTTTCATCCTGTCTTCCCTCTTGGTGTAAATCAAGTGCTCGACACATGGAGGTTCGCAGAGCTCCTAACAGTTTTTGTTACACTGCAGGGGCATTTTCAAATTACTTGAATCAAGTCAGAAACTCTTTAAAATCACCATCAGGTGTTATAGAGTCATTAATTCATTTAAACAGCACTATGCAGCGAAGGTACATCTTCAAAATAATCTGCAGGCAATCTGCCCAACAGAGTGAAGCAATAGCTGGCGAGGGGCTCTGCCATGCCAGACACACGAGACAAGCATGGAAAGACAGCACAGCAACAATAAACAGTCCTGAGGCCAAAATCCTTGGCCTAAACCAGGGATAGACCCATCCTTTAGCCATGCAAAAACCAAGTAAGCCTTTTCCAGAAGCTCACTTGCTGGCATCTGCCAATGCAGCATGCAACTGCTCCCAGCACTGCTGAGTCATGCAGAGGTGTTACTGTTCTGATGGAATATGGGCCATTTTGACAAAACATGGCTTAACTGATTTTCATGAGGTGGCAAGCTTCTGCCAAGAGGACAATCAGAAAATACATTTCATTAGCTCTTTAGATGACAATCGTTCCAAGCCTCTTTAGCAGTATAGATCATGGGCCTGATAGTCTGGCATGACCTTGGTATGCTCCCAGCCTCCTTCGTTAAAGGGTTGCTTTCCTGTTTGTCTGGAGTTTGCCCAGTTGTGTCTGTACAGGGTTCAAATGACGCCTAGTGTCCTAAAGGAGAGAACTAGTGGCAGGAGCAAAAGCCGAGGAAGTGGACTGCCTCTTCTTAAGGGAAGGAAAAGCTTTAAGTGAACAGGGCCATCTTGTTTTTATATACTGTTCAAGGACTAGGATGGTCAGGTTACCTCAAGTGAGAAGAGAGAGAGAGAGAGAGAGAGAGAGAGAGAGAGAGAGAGAGAGAGAGAGAGAGTACAGTACATATAATTGCCCTCCATTTTATATATTAGAGATACAGTATTTTACTGAGCTTTGAGCGGGAAGACTGATTGGCTGCGTAGCCTGAAAGTCGCAGGACTTCTCCTATTTCTGCGTCCCCACAGTTGGGACTTCAGGGCAGGCTGCTCCATTAGGCTTCTTTTCTTTTCCTTTCTTCCTCCTCCTCCCCCCCCTTTCTCTCCCCACTCCCTTCCTTATTTCCTCTTGAGTGTTAGGGATGGAGTGTTAGGTCTTCCTGCCCTAGAAGCAAGCACTTAGCATTTTCTAGAAAAGCCATCACCCAGGATTTTTTAAAAAATTAAAAAATAATTCTATATGTGCAAGTCGTTTGCCTAATTGCATGTTTGTGTACTATTTTTCACACCTATGTCTTAGGGTCAGAAGAGTGTGAAAGATGCCCTGGAGCTGGATTTACAGTGCTTCTGGTGGGGGTGCTGGGGACTAAATTCAGGTCCTCTGAAACAGCAAATGTTCTTACCTGCTGTGCCATCTCTCCTGAAAAAGCATTTCAGGAATTGCTTTTTAATAAAAAGAATACTGAAGGTGTCGCAAGCAGACACCTGGCTCATTATCAATTGTCATTCGTTAGGAGCACGCAGGGAACTTCTAACGTTTGCTAATTCGCCACTTTGAAGATTGTTTTCCCGTTTTTTTTTTTTTAAGAGTAGCAAAGTTCAGAAACACACAAGCAAACAAAAGCCTTGGTTTTCGTGGCAACAGAAAAAGGAAAGTAAGTGGCATTTGTGTGGTACTTTGCAACAAGCCCAGAGAACAGAGCCAGCCTAAAATCTGATGTGAAGGTTACCAGGGCGGAATTCAAGTCACGGCCGGCCTTGCTCTTCCTTATTCCACTGAAGGGAAAATACGAGGTGGCAGCAGTCCTTCGAGTCTTAGGGGCTCGGGAGATTTACCTGGAACCGCCACAATCCTCCGATGTCACCCGACCTCTCAAAGCAGACAGGTTCCAAGCCTTCCTCCAGGCAGCATTTGATGCAGGCGAGCCCGCTTGCTCCAGATCCAATTACAGCAATCCTCTTTTTGGCCATGGTCGCCAGAGTGCTTCACAGACTGGGTCAGTGTCACTTGTCCTAAAGAAAGAATGACAAGAGAGAGTGAACACACGACAGGCCACGTTAAAGACCTGGGCAGAGGCACGCAAATACAATGTAACGAGATGTACGTCTGGGCAGTAGTCCGGCTCAGGTCTCTGCTCCACCAGCTCTGAGCTCCGCTAGGGCAGAGTAGCAGTGCCTCAGATAAACACAGCAGTGGCCAATGGGGAGGGGCTATACCGTCCCACCTCCTATCCCGCCCACCCACGGGCGTGCACCCTTCTTCCGCAACGCAAAGAAAACAGCTCAATACTCTTTGGGAAGAAAACAGTAACATCGGGTAATGTTCTAATCTACAGCTTTTCGGCAGCACCGCCCACAGGGAGACCCGGCCTCCAGTTCCATCCCTTTCCACTTTTCTTTGTGCCCACTTTCAACTTCCTACACTTTTTTTTTTAAAGTGATAAAGGATGGCCAGACTCAGCGCCTCAGAAGCAAACCTTGCTCCAATGTTAAGAAGAGGAAAGTTCACTTTCTAGACTCGCTTCAAACAGGCGCTCTGTCCCGGCTTCTCCTCTCCCCACTTACGAGAACAGATCTTTGGCCCCACTAGAAGAGCAGGAATTTAAGATTGCTCACTGAGCTGACGGAGGGGGTGGGGGTGGGGAAGCAGTGACACATGCATTGTGTTTCCTGGTCAGTTGAGGAGATCAAAGCATATGCTGATAACTTCAATTAAAATGCATACTTTAAAAAAAAAGTGACTTCTCTCTCAAAATTTCCAGTTTGAAATTTAACTTCAAAATGTCAAATGTCAAACTGTCCATATAATGGGTATATAGGATTTCAAGTGCTGGGGCAGAATGCAGTTGTACATGTTTATAACGGCACAAGTCATGGCTGAAGCCTTGTGTTGACTTGGCTGAAAATGGTTCGGTTGCAACCAATATCTGTCCTTGGTTCTGACCTTTTGGTATCTCTCTTCCAGACCAACGGTCAGCAGTCCTCCAGAGTTTATTGTACATTGTTCAAATGGCTTAAAGGAAATCAATTATGAAATCCTCTCAGCAAACACAGGAGGCAAGTACTACCATGATCACCTCCAGCATTTATTTCACCTGCTGGGAACAGGCTAAGTAAAGCAGAAGAAAGGCAGGGAGGCCAGCCATGCAAACCCCTCAGCCTGCCTCCCGTGTGGGCTCTCAATCTCCACAAACACTGCCCTTGCGTCAGGGTATTTTAATTTCTTTAATTTTAGCAACAAGCTAATCTACCATTTTCTCACCTCTTTGTTTTACTTTTTTTTTTTTTTTTTTGCCTAACTCCAGCTGTTACACATTGGCATGTTAGTTGATCTACTTCTTTTTTTTTTTTTAACTCAACTATCACTTGGTTTATTTCAACTACTTTAAAAATGACTTGAAAAATAAGTCATTGACTTGAAGAGCCATTTTGCTGCCTCAGAAAGATTCCTGCCAGCTCTGTTGTCTAAAGTATATGGAAACATAGCAAATACTCATAGTGGGAACCTATGAAACTGCACCGCATAATGGGGCATGGACCCTCCAAGCATACATGGGACAGTGTGGGTCTTGCCCCTCGTTGAATTCTCTCTAGAAATGCTCTCACAGACATACCGTAGGTATGCCCTAAGTGATTATAAAGCCAGCCACACTCACCATGGCGATTAACCAGAATGACTGTGTCTGTAAAGGTCATAGTAAAAGCTTTGCCGCAGCCAGGCACAGTGAGTGGCACGCCTGTAATCTCAGCACTGGGAGAGGCAGGGGAGGCGGAGCTCTGTGAGTTGGAGGCCTGGTCTACAAAGCAAGTCTAGGATAGCCAAGGCTACACAGACAAGCCCTGTCTCAGGGGGAAAAAGGCTTTCCCATGGTGCTATCTTAGAATAAACAAACCAAACCAAAAGACTTGTTTAACTTGTGTGAGTGTTTTGGGTGTATGTATGTCAGCATAGCATGTACATGCCCAGCGTCCCTAGATACCAAAGACGATGCCTGATCTTCTGGAACTGGAGTTACAGAAGATGGTTCTGAGCTGCCATTTGATTGCTAGGAACGAAACCCAGGTCTTCTGCAAGAATAGCCAGAGTTCTCAACTTCTGAGTCACCTCTCCAGCTCTCGTTATGATCTCTTACTTCCTATTTCTCTCTGCTAAGTCTGCACTTTGCTTACATGTGTGTAATAACTATCCCCTTCGGAGGCCACTTCCTTTAAGTTGGTAGCTACATAAAGTGGGATGAGTTTGGGTCCTGAAGGGAGACTAGCTGCCAGAGTGGGTTGCCTCCCATCCACAGGTTGTGATATGACCTGATCTAACACTTCGAAGCTGATTTGTTACAGTAGCAAAGTTTGTAACAGTCACGAGTAGTTAACGGATCACATAGACACAGCACAATCCCTATTCCGTGTCAATTCCCAGCAACCAAACAGCATCCGCAACTCCAGCTCCAGGAGATCAGGCACAGTATCCTGGCGCATACATATATGCACTGGCAAAACATCCACACACATAAGGATACATCTTGTTTTCTTAAAAGAGAGACAGAATATAAAAGCAACTGTTTTGTGTGGCCTGGGGAATGGATTATAATATAGTCATATTGTTGTTTTTAATGAGTGAATATATCAAGTATATAGTAAGCCAAAGTAAAAAGAGAGAGAGAGAAAGAGAGAGAGTAAAACACCACCAAAATGGATGCTCAAAATATCTAACAGAAACCAACTAGGGAGACTCAGGCCATTAGCTGGAGTTTTTGATTGAGCTTTTCTTCCTAGTTGAGTATTTTACGGCTGAACTTTTCATTTTTTAAAATGTATTTTTATATTATGAGATGAACAATGAAGGCGTTTATTGGAAATGGCTTATATTTTAGCCTTTTATTTTTTATTTTTTTCATGTTGTGTGGCATGCATATTTGCACATAAGTGTGTGTGTGTGTGTGTGTGTGTGTGTGTGTTGGAGAGGTTGGCTAAATTGCCTCTCCTGATTAATGCTCGAGTGTAATTAGCACAACAAGGCTTGCCTTTATTATTATGGCTTCTTTGATAACAGAGTTAGGCGCTTACAGTTCAGCGGAGAAGCCTGCTTCACAGCCCAGCATGTTGAAGGTTATGTAAAGCACAACAATGTTGTCTTAAAAACAAAAACAAAAGGCACCCGCGGAAGGAGAAGATCATTTAACGTAACTATATTCTAGAGACGGATGAAGGCCGCAGGCACTCCTGTATTCCTTCTTATATTTGTTGGCATCCCAAATTCCTTCTTGAGAAATATCAGTATCAGATGATGGCATGCCCATGTCGCAGTTGCGTTATAACCTTACTTCCCATAACCTCAATTCAAATCCAGCAGTGGAGGCCTGCGGTGGAGGCCGAGAAGCGTCTGTGCTTATCTTCTCCCTTATCCAATGGGCAGGATCTCCCAGAGAAACCACAGTTTGCTGGTATGGCTAGAGGCCAGCTCTGGGAATCTCATCTCTGCCTTCGCTGGCTGGAAGTACGGGCAGACCAGCATGCCTTCAGTCCCGTTCCTTTTCACGGTTCCCAGTCCTCCGACTTTTCTGGCAAGGGCTTAACCACTAAGCCATCTTCCCAGGCCCCTTTAAGTTGTTTTAAAGTTAGGGTGTTTTTATTTTGGAGCTGGTAGTTTTGTTGTTGTTACGTTATAGAGTTAGGGGTAGCAGTCTATCTCCAGGCAAGGGGGCTTGGAGGACATTTTGAGACAAACACGTTTGAGTTTGAAACGGGGTTTGGGAACCATGTTTTTTCGGCTGGGAGCTTTTTAGTGAATTTAAAGAACACATTATAGTTTAGTAATATAATAAATGTTGCCTTTGGCCCTTAAATTGCCATTCCTATACTATACTCTTATCCCTGTTACTGTTTGCTCACTCACTTGGCAGACTCACCATTAGGAACTCTCTGCTCTGTGTGACACTCTATCAGGAAGGACGGCTGGCTAAGTGACGCAATGGGCCTCCCCCGTCAGCTTCTGCTAGATGCTTCTGAGCCGCCAACTTGATGATGGTGACACTCTTTTGTTATTTGTACTTTACTTAAGAGCGTTGCCAGAAGAAAAGTAAATAAACAGAAAGATTACATAAATAAATAGATCACTTTACGATACCAGGCTTCTATTGAAAACTCAGTTCAATAATTGAATGGGCCTTCCCCAGTTGATTACCCCAGGAGATATTTTTTTTTTAAGATTTTATTTATTTATTTATTGTTTATACAGTACTTTGCCCCCATGTGTGCCTGCAGGCCAGAAGAGAACACCAGATCTCATTACAGATGGTTGTGAACCACCATGTGGTTGCTGGGAATCGAACTCAGGACCTTGGGAAGAATAGACAGTGCTCTTAACCTCTGAGCCATCTCTCCAGCACCCCCCTCCCCCAGGAGATATTTTGAGTCCCCATGTTGACAATATTTTACTATCTTTTTGTTTGTTTGTTTGTTTTTGTTTTGTTTTACTATCTTTATATCTCTCACTATTCCTTCTTTTTCTTCAGCTTGTAACTGTAGTCTTTGAATGAGAATGCAGCCCCCACCCCCACCCCACCATGGTCTCTTATATTTAAATGTGTGGTCCCTAGTTCGTGGATCTGTTTAGGGGAGGGATTAGGAGGTGTGGCCTTGTTGGAGAAGGTATGACGCTGGGGGCGGAGCCTCAAGTCTCAAAAGCCCACCTCTAGGTTCAGTCTCTCTCTCATTCTGCTATATGCTTGTGGATCAAATGCTGCCATGCCCACATGCCTGCTGCCATGCTCCTGCTGTGATGGTCACGGCCTCATCCTCCCATGCCCACATGCCTGCTGCCGTGCTCCTGCTGTGATGCTCACAGCCTCATCCTCCCATGCCCACATGCCTGCTGCCATGCTCCTGCTGTGATGGTCACGGCCTCATCCTCCCATGCCCACATGCCTGCTGCCATGCTCCTGCTGTGATGGTCACGGCCCCATCCTCCCATGCCCACATGCCTGCTGCCGTGCTCCTGCTGTGATGCTCACAGCCTCATCCTCCCATGCCCACATGCCTGCTGCCATGCTCCTGCTGTGATGGTCACGGCCCCATCCTCTGAAACTGTGCAGGCTCCCCTATTAAATGCTTCATTTTATAAGTTGCCTTGGTCATGGTGACTCTTTACAGCAATAGAACAATGACTAAGACAACTATGTCCTAAATACACTTATTCAAAACTAAAACGTGACTATCATAAATCATTCTCCAGATCACACAGAACATACTTGGCATAGCCTCAGGATATGTGAGATGCCAAATATCTTTAAATGTTACCCCATAATTGCAGTTTTGGACACTAAAGATATTTGCCCTCTTTATTCTTGCAGTGAACAGGTGGGCACCAGGTGTTTAATGGACACAATGAACAGGTGGACACCAGGTGTTTATGGATGCAGTGAACAGGTGGGCACCAGGTGTTTATGGATGCAGTGAACAGGTGGGCACCAGGTGTTAATGGACGCAGTGAACAGGTGGGTACCAGGGGTTTATGGACGCAGTGAACAGGTGGGCACCAGGTGTTTATGGACACAGTGAACAGATGGGCACCAGGTGTTTATGGACGCAGTGAACAGATGGGTACCAGGTGTTTATGGACGCAGTGAACAGATGGGCACCAGGTGTTAATGGACGCACCATTGCTCCTTCATCACCACTCGTACCACCATGGTCCCTTTTAATTTTCATGAGTTACTTTTTAAAATCAGATGTAGCATCTCATAGATTTAGCAATGAGTGTACAGGCAATCTTAATTTGCTTCATTGTGCCAGGTATGTAATTTAGATTCAACTTTTCTTTACAAAAAATAAAATTAAAAACAGTAAGTATGCAAGAGAGATGTTGAAGGGTAAACAGAGAATATGCTTTTTTGATGAAAAGGGTAAAAGATTTTAAGTAAATATAAATGTTGTATAATAAGATTTTTGTCTTAAACATTAAAAATAAAAACAGCTCCCCCAAAAGTATAAAGTGAATTCTTAGAAATTATGAGTCATACAAGGTTTATAGAGGATGAAACTTAAAGATAATATATAGTTAATGATTAAAAGTTATTAAAATTCCTAAGGTTATATTGATCTACTCATGGTAACATTTATTAAAAACTGACTTAAAACTATAAAAATATATGCCCAATAAAGATAATTACTTGTTTTGTATGTGTGCTAAATCTCTTAGGCTTTAAACCACTTGTAAAACAGTCCAGCAACAACAACAAAATCAAAATTCTTTTCTATCAAAGCTTTATTTTGATATTTACACAAAAGTTAAAAGTACAAACTGATAAACTTGTCTGGTCTTCAACTGCTAAAGCTGACAGGCTTATACCAATGGTGATGAGTCACTACAACAAGATAGCTGATAGATTGACCCTTGACCTCCAGGATGAACCAAGCCCAGGGAACTTTGGGAACTCTTTCAAGTCACTTGTCCTCTTGATCAGGAAGACCATGGAGGCTCCGAAGACTGGACTTTAACCAGAACACATACTATAGGGAAAATTGTCAACAGAGAGGGAAACGGTTCCTAAGACAATCCTAACTCACCAACAAATGATCCAACTTTTTAAAAAAAGTACCTAAGAGTACCTATGTACTTGAGAGTATCCCATGAATGTCTCAACTAACTTATAAAAAGTTTATCTGTGCCCACCTGTATGGTCTTAAACACACCCACCCAGATAACCACTTTTAGTCAATTGAAAGAGACAATCTGTCACAGTCCATAAAGTTATTAACTGGGTTCGCTTATCCAAAATTAAACCCTATTCTCCAAAATCCACTCAAAATAAAAATCAAAAAAGACCTACTAAAATAATAGACCAGCTAAACACAAGTTCTCTTCAAAATTCACACTCCCCCCAAAGAATGTGTTTTGTTTGTAACCCTCTGTGGATCAGAGGCTCAAACTAACTGTTGGTTCCTTGGGTTTCCTCGGTTAATTTCTACTAAATGGTGTGAGGGTCTCACCACTGTCTTCCTGCTGCTTGCTGCCGATACCAAAGCCACAACCATCACAATGACATTTTCCATACACAATATCGATATCCATGAATCTATGACTTTTGTCTAAACCACCCAGAAAATGTAGGAAAAGATGGAACTTGTTGACAGTAGCAAGCAAAACTAAAAAGTTCCTATAAATAGTCCAAAAAGAAATAATCAAAAACTGTATAAGGAAAACAATAAAAACTGAAAAAGTCATAGAACTTGAGGTACTGACTGCCGTCCCAAACAGGGTACTTTAATACTGTGAAGACAGTCAAGCCTTCCATTCTTTTAACACTACCTGGTAATGCCAAGTTAGCCTTGTCAAAATTCCACTTGGATTTTCTAAATGTACCTTGATGATTTAATTATCAAATGTATACTGAAGATTTAGAAAAATGTATTAATTTTTAAAAAAAGATTTATTTATTTAGTATCAGTGTTCTGCCTGCACATACTCCTGCAGGCCAGAAGAGGGCACCAGATCTCATTATAGATAGTTGTGAACTACCATGTGGTTGCTGGGAATTGAACTCAGGACCTTTGGAAGAGCAGACAGTGCTCTTAACCTCTGAGCCATCTCTCTAGCCCCCAATTTTTTTTTTTACTGAAAAAAACAACCCTCAAAACAAACCCCACCATTATAATGCTTGAAGCTGTGTGATATTGGTGTGGAGAAAATCAAGCCAATAATAAAAACTGTTAACAACATATTCTTGTATAAGGGAATCTAGCCAACAGTAGAGGTGTTATTTCAAAACCCTGGGTTAAGGATGTTTACTCCCTATTTGGGAAATAGATAAGATTCTGATTTCATAAAGAATAAAAAAGAACAAACCCTAGAGACAAATGCTTAAAGCAAAACCCCTAGATAAATAACTAAGAAAATACTGATGTGGTAAAAACCTTTTCTTACTAAAAGATAAATACCCATAACTGTGAAAACAGTTTTATATACAGAAATTCAAACTTCTACATATAAGGCATAATCGACAAAGTATGAACCAGACTAGTATCATAATTTTCTACATGGAAACATATTTATAACATATTCAATAAAGGATTAAAATCTAAAAAGTAGCCAAAGAAATGTTAGACCATGAGATGTGCGTCACTAATAATGACTGAAAAACAAACAATTGGTTCTGCTCAGAACCGGAGAAGTGAATATGGGCGTGCTCGCTCACCAGGAGTGCAGAGAAACGGTGTGCGCTCATGGGGAACAACTTGCCAGCTTTTACTTAAATGGTAAGCTCCGTTTGCCCATTGATTCCCTTGCAAGCAAGATTCCTGCAGAAATGGTTGCACATATTCATGACAAAACTGTACATCGCAGCCTGCGAGTGAGCTAGAGTTTAGCTGCAACCGTCAAATTTTGTGGACTCTGCGGCTAAGTAGTTTTCTGAAGGTCAACAGTTTTCATTCATTTTACTACCTCTGAAGTGAGAAGAGCCCATTGCGGTGGCTCAGTGGGTCAAAGCTTCCGCTGACAAGCCTGACAGCCTCAGGTCAATCCCCGGGACCCACATGGCGGACAGACAGAACCGATTCTTGCAAATTGTCCTCTTACCTCCACAACGTGTACCATGACAAGTCACATAACAACAAACAACAAGCCGGGCGTGGTGGTGCACGCCTTTAAAATCCCAGCACTCGGGAGGCAGAGGCAGGCAGATCGCTGTGGGTTCAAGGCCAGTCTGGTCTACAAAGCAAGTCTAGGACAGCCAAGGCTAACACAGAGAGACCCTGTCTCGGAAAACAAACAACAAACAAACAAATAAATATGTGTGTGTAGAGACAAGCGACCTTATAAATGAGGAATAGGGTATTAGGTAAATACATGAGCTGGCATGTAGCCGGTCTGGCATTATTAGTGAAAATTTTGAAATGGTTCCATATATATTCAATATGGAAAAGGACTCTAGATCATACTAACTACAGAGTATATGTTTAGATGCTTTTTCGCGAGATAAATCTATACCAGCATAGGAAAGTTTAAACCAGCAAAGTCCTTAGTGGATTTGGGTAGTTTTCATGGCAGAAGGTAGGGACAAGCTAAGCTAGCATGTTTAAAACTTCAACTCATGCTATGGGAAAACTGCTGCACCCAGCATGACTGGGGCTGGTGAAGGAATGAAGGAATGCCACAAATGGGCACAAAGCCCTGGGTTTGAGGGCACTGGCGCTCTCATGGGGAGACAGCAGTACCCCGGAAGCTCAGCGTGTTTATTACATAGAGTTGAATGGAGAAGTTGTTGCAGGACTTCGGGCAAGCAGCTGGATCAAGGGGTCAGGGGTAGCTAATCTTGGCAGAAGCAGTCTCTGCCAGGGAGCAGTCACTGGGCCGTAAGTATGCAGAGGGTGAAAGCTTCTGGGGACATTTCCTACACACACGTTAACATCCACACACAGACCATAAGGGAAGGCTGCGTCTATGCCACCAGCATTCAATTACTCACTTCATTGCTCTGTTCCCCATATGCAACCTATATGCATTACAAAAAAAAAAAAAATCCATGGGCTCTTCCCACTGGAAAACACTTGAAGTCATTGAGGACACATGAGTAAGGGCTTAGATACTGAATCATATAACAGAGGAGAATGTGGATTCTTGAAAATAATATGGGGTGGTGGTGGCACATGGCTTTAATCCCGGCACTTGGGAGTTCCAGGACAACTGGGGCTACACAGAGAAACCCTGTCTCAGGAAAAACCAAAACCAAAACCAAAACCAAAACCAAACCAAAACAAAACCAAAACCAAAACAAAACAAAGGGCAGGGCGAGTAATATGCCAAATCTGGCAATCCATGACCCCATCAATGTGTGTGTGTCAGAGTCCACATCTATAGCCTATAAAAATAGGAAACCACTATCTCTGTAGACCCACCCTGGCAGCTAGTGAGGTTCCCACTGAACTTCAACAATAAAGGCTAACTTTTCACTTCATGGTCTTCATTGGTGAGATTCAGACACTGAGGGATTCTCAGCTAAAGTCTTCACAATACCCTTGGGCATTCAAATTCACATTTAATTTCTTATAAATAAAATGTTCACTTTATATGATAGGTAACATTATTTCTCCTCATTTAAATGACTATGTCACATGAGGTTTTTGAAGCACTTTCTGATTACTAAAACTGTCTGGTTATAGAGATTATAGTACCTGGTATTTCTGGACAGTTTGTGGGGGTAAAAATGGAGGCGTCCCAGGCCTTCACATTCCAGTTGTGTCTTGGGGACATGAGCACATGTGTACCAGGTGTGTTCATTTTCAAACCTAGGATTCAGGCTTTATGGGGTAAAGGCTTTGGGTTCCTGTCAATTAGGAAAAAGAAAAGGAATGCTGGAAAAACCCTTAGGGTTGTAGTCTTGGTTAGAGAAACCAGTGTCCAAAGGCATTTGGGGACCATTTTACCTTTGTTCACCTTATTTAGATAACCTGCTAAAGTCAGCACACTCAGAATCTTCAGAGGCTGGTGAAATGGACTATACAGACAGACACTTTGCTGCTCTATAGAGAACAGAAGATGTGAAAACACATACAGCTAATTTGTTGGCAAGGGATGATATTCACAGGTGTTAAGTGAGAAAAGCAATCAGGCGACGCCATGGCAAATGGAGTAAATCTTTGTTCAGAGCTGCCTACAATATCCAAGCTATGTCCTCAAATATTAACTAGATGACATCCCAGTGTTGTGCCCTTACTAAAGAGGAATATTGATTCTCTGAAGTGACTGGGCTTTTCATATATTATGTGCTATTTTCCTACAATACTGACCTTCCAGGCAAGATTTGCCCACTGGTGCCATAGTGGCAAGAAGGTTGCCAGGGTAACCAACTGATTTTGAACTGGATTTGAGACCTGCTCTATAGAAGGGAATTCACACTTGGTCAAAAGTCTGTGGCTTGGGATGTCATAGACTTGAGTGGGAAATCTAGGAAACTGTTGCCTTGTTAAACGGTCACATTGTTAAGCTGCCTCCTAACTCTCTGCTTACAGGTTAGTGTTCCTCTCAACCTCGGCTGGAGAAGCTTCTCTCGATAGCAGCCAGCAGTCAAGGCAGAGACTCACAACTAGTCAAAGTGTTGACGGTAAGTGAGTGCTGGACCCTCAGCCCTAAATGAGACATTCATATCAGCACCTATCCCCTGGAAGAGTCAAGGAACATCACAGAAAAAGATCTGGGAAGACTGTAAGGATGGGGAAGAGTGTGGTGAAATGCAGACTTTGGATATGGGATGGCCATTGCACGCATGAGCTCACTGAAACTGTGCTTGCTTGCATAAGATCAACACAAGATCAAGTGGACAGGATCACTGCATCCCTCCAGGCAGTGCTCACTGGACTCACTGGGCCTCAAAGTGGAGGGGTAGGAGGGGCATGAGGTAGAGAGGGCGTGTCTTGTTGGCGTATGGCAGAATATGACCAAGATGCAGGTTTACATGTATGACACTGTCAAAGAATTAACAGGAAGACAGCCTATTAATAATAAGTATATGAGCCGGGCGTGGTGGCGCACGCCTTTAATCCCAGCACTTGGGAGGCAGAGGCAGGCGGATCGCTGTGAGTTCGAGGCCAGCCTGGACTACAAAGTGAGTCCAGGGCAGTCAAGGCTACACAGAGAAACCCTGTCTCGAAAAACAAAAAACAAAACAAAACAAACAAACAAACAAAAGTATATGTTAGCAGGGCGTGGTGCAGCATGTCTTTAAGAGGCAAAGGCAGGCAAAGCTGTATGATTTTGAAGTCAGCCTAGGACTACTAGGGCTATGCAGAGAGACCTTGTCTCAAGACAAAACAAAACCTAACCAAGCAACCAACCAAACAAAAAAACCAAAATACATTATATATTATTTGATGCCAAAGATGTATTGCTGCAGCGTGGTCTGGTGCCTTGTACTTGTTAACTGCTTGCCCCTGGGATCCTTACTGTTTACAAGCGGACTGTCCTTTATCCCAAGTATCACTCTATAACCTTGCCTCCCTGTTTGACCAATAAGAGGCCTACATCTGGGCAGGGCAGAAGGAAGGGGCGGAGCTTTAGAGACAGAGGATCTTGGGTAGGAGAGAGAGGACCAGAGGAGGAAGAAGGAGCAAGATCTCTGTGGAATAGGAAAGAGCCACACAGGCCAGGAGGAGGGACTCTGCGTTCTGCTGGAGAAGAGCAGCCCAGATGAACAGCCTAAACAGGGATTTTGGGATTATGGATGGGAAATATCTCAGATCAGAATGATTAAATGGGATGGGACTGGGTGATAATGGAAGGTAGTTTAGAAGGTTAATTTCTGCCCAGCCCCAGGTAAAATAAGGCTTATTCTAAAATACTATGGTGTCTGTGTCTTTTATTGATTATTATAGCGAGTTATATAATACTGCCATAATATTATAGGTATTTAATAATAAATATATTAGATTTTTAAAAAATTTTATTACATTGTATAATTACATCAAAGTCAGAATGTAGGTTTTTTTTGTTTTGTTTTGTTT
Organism: Acomys minous; assembly: GCF_964271855.1. Lineage (NCBI taxonomy): Eukaryota > Metazoa > Chordata > Mammalia > Rodentia > Muridae > Acomys > Acomys minous. The sequence continues at coordinate 55,274,682 of NC_140496.1, read as the reverse complement.
TGTTTTTGAGAAAGAACACTAAGGTCTCTTTCATTTCAATTCACTGTAGGGCACTGATGCCATCTCAAGTCCAAAAGTAAATATCTGTACAAGCTTTTCTCTGTGTTTGCATCCCTTACAGACTCACGTCTGCCCCACTGGCTGCTGCCAGGGAACTACTGTTACCACACAGAGTAAGGACACAGAGAAGAGCAAACATAACCTGCAGGTGACCTGTCCTTGATTATGTTTATTTTGCTAGGAGTTGCAAATGCATTGCTATCAAAGGGGTGATTTGTTGCCAGATGCTTGCCTCTTTCTGTGGAAGAACAATAGGAAGAAGTAAAATAACTATGGTTATGTAACCTGAGCAATCAATTGAAAAGGAGTTGGGACTAGACTTTATCTGCTAGATAAGGCTGATTTGCTAGAATCATATGCAAGTTTCTTAAGCTTTCTGTGCCTTGGCCTGCCCACCTGTGGTGTATCTTCTCTGTTACCCCAAAGTTTTAACAAACACAGGCCTTAAATTTGGAACTGCTCCCAGGCACCTGGCTTGAACATTTAACAAGAACTTACCGAGTACTTACTCTGGGGGCAAGCACTGTTTAGTACCCATAGTGCATTGGGGCATGTCAATCATGCATACAGCATATAATGGCCAGCACAAGGACACTTGCATTTTCATCGCCTCAAACATCAGCCCTCTGTGTTGTGGACATTCATAATTCTTTCCACTGCTTCATTTGAAATATCCAATTAATTTGGGTCAAGCACTGGTACCTTACTGTGCAAAAACAAAACAAATGATTAAAGATTATTCTTCCTATGCAGCTGTACCCCTCCCTCTCTAACTACCCAAGCTCCATCCTTTCCTCCATCTTTTCTCTATGTGCTAGTTTGATGAGAATGTCCCCCATAGGCTCACGGTTTTGGAGCCTTGGTTCCCAGCAGGGGATGCTGTTCGGGAAGGTCAGCTGCCTTCCATCTCTCTGCTTACAGGTTAGGGTTCCTCTCAACCTCGGCTGGGGTTAGCTTCTCTCTGCAGTGGCCAGCAGTCAAGGCAGAGACTCAGAACTGGTCAAAGTGTTGAAGATAAGTGAGTGCTGAGTCCTCAGCCCTAAATGGGACACTCATATCAGCACCTAGCCCCTGGAAGGGTCAAAGGGCACCACAGAAGAAGAGCTGAAAAAGCACTGTTTGCTTTTGCTCAGCGTCAACCACCTTCTTCTGCATCCAAATTTTATTTATTACTGAGCTGAGGGGAGGAATGCGCCTCACAGTGTGCACATGCATGAGTGTGTGTGTGTGTGTGTGTGTGTGTGTGTGTGTGTGTGTGTGTGTCCGACGAGGATTACCTGGGAGGGTCAGTGGAGTTTGGAGTTGTGGCCTTGCTGCAGGAAGAATGTCACCTGAGAAGACTTAAAGGCTCAAACCGGTTCTACCTGCCAGCTCCCTCTTTGTGCTTCTGGTTGACGATTTGCGCTTCATGTGTCGGTGATGGATTCTTATCCCTCTGGAACCAGAATCCCAAGTAAACACTTCCTTCTGTGTGCTGCCTTGGTTTCAGTAACAGAAAAGTAACCGACACACTCCAGCAACCACTGTTCTACCCTCTCTCTCTCTCTGACATCAACATTTTCAGCATCTGCTTTAACCGAGCATGTTCAGTATTTGCCTGTCTGTGCTTGATTTATTTTAGTTAACAGGAGCCTCCTAGGCTCATGCATGTTGCTGTAAAGGACAGGATCTCATCTTTAAGTGACTGAATGATAGCCCATCATGTGTGTGATAGCACATACCTGCAGTCTTTGGCACTCAGGAAGCCGAGGAAATAAGATCACGAGTTCAAAGCCAGTGTAAGCTACATAGTGAGTACAGCCTAAGCTATATATTGAGACTCTGTCTCAAAAGATAACATACATACATGTACTCATATGTGCATGTATACACATATCTATATCCATGTTACACTTGTGTACACATATATACACCATAGTTTCTTTCTACATTTATCAACAGATAGACATTGAGGCTGGCTCTACATTTTGGCTCTTGTGGGGGAAAAAGCAGCTTCAATAAACATGGGGGCGCAGACAGCTCTCTGAAACTGATGATCGCTTCTTTAGATATATGCTTAGTAGGGGGAATTGCTAGACTGTATTGCTGTTCTATTTCTACAAGTACGAGGACCCCGCTCTTTCCATGACAGTGCTAATTTGCGTTCCTACCAGTAGTGACGAGGAGTCCCTTTGTCTTCATTCACTGGACACTGGAATTCTTCTTCTTCTTCTTTTTTTTTTTTAAGATTTATTTGTTTATTATTATGCATACCGTGTTCTGCTTGCATGTACTCCTGCAAGCCAGAAGAGGGTGCCACATCACATTACAGATGGTTGTGAGCCACCATGTGGTTGCTGGGAATTGAACTCAGGACCTTTGGAAGAGCAGGCGGTGCTCTTAACCACTGAGCCATCTCCCCAGCCCGACACTGTAATTCTTGACAGGCTCCGAATCCCTCCCTCCTCTTTCTGTCTTCTTTCTACTGTGTGTGCAGGCGGAGTCCCACAAGCCAGGCTTCTCCATCCCATTACTCCTAGTGGCGTGACCTGTTCAGTGTATCTACTAGTAACTCCCCTGCACTGTGCTGACCATAAACTCCCATCTCCTGCCCAGGCTTTGGCAATGGCCCCCTAACTGTCTCTCTGCCTCCACCCTGCCCTCTATAGGCTCATTTCATATAGGATCCAGAGTAAAACTTTGATGTTCCCTCATTTGCAGACCCGCAACTTTCCAGCTACTCCTCTCAGCTGTGTTTTAGATGCCAGGCTCAATGTAGCAGCAATCTATTTAGTTTATAGCTAGGATCATATCTCTGGATTACTTTAAATTAAAAAAAAAAAAAGAATGCTTTTGATCGAGTGGCCAGCGATTGACAGCATCGATTTAGCCGCTATGGCGATTAGAATCTGGTGGGAAAGAATGAAGTGAGGCAGACAGCAGGCGGAAATCCTTCCAAGAAGCCCCTGAATGTTACACGTCTGTCACAAGGCTTTGAGGAAGCACCGACACAGCGTCAGCCTAGCCTCACTGGGCCCCGCTGTTTCCTCAGCACCAGACACCTCCTTTTGAATTTTAATTTTGTTTATTATTGAACTGAGGGGAGGAACGCATGCCACAGTGTGTGTGTGTGTGTGTGTGTGTATAACTTGAGAGAGTCAATTCTCTCCTCCCACCACGTGGATTCCAGGGATGCCCTTGGGTCCTCAGGCATGGGTGGCCGGCCTCTTGACCCTCTGAGCTATCTGAGGGGAGCTACACCAAACAACTAATTAAACCACGCTTAAGGTCAAAATATGTGGCCTTGGAGTTTAACCTTAAATCGGTACCCTTCTCTCATTCACTCTCAAAAAAAGTTTCAGACTTCGCTCTACGCAGACATTTCCTGAAATTGTTTTCCGGAAACTTAAGTGATGACAAGACCCCGGTTACAAGTGAGTGCACAGCACTTGGGGGAGAAGCAGACTGCCTCGGGTGACAGCTAGAGCATCGTCTGCCTGGATTGTTACTGAAATCTGTTTCCCCAAGCACAGGAGAAATCAGGCACATGGAATGACACTCACAAGTCAACTACTAGGGGGAGCATTTCAGGCAGCCAGGTGACTTGAAGACGCAATAGTATGGTCGGAGGTACTGCCAGAGTCCTGATTTTGGGGACTCAATAAACCAGGTATAGCCATTTGCCCCTCCCCCCCAATCAAATGGAAAAAATAACTATGAAGTAAAGAACTTAATCAATAGAGCTCTATTGGGGAAACCGGAGGGGGGGGGTTGGGATAAGTGTGCTCAACTCCATTGGTTAAGGGCAGAAGATACATTATATTCTTATTCTTACAGGAGCCCACCAGTACTTCATATTGTTAAAAAAAAAAAAAAAAAAAAGGATCCGTCCATACCCACTGAGAAGAATACCTTCCTTGTTTTGAGTTCATCTTGATCCCAGAGGGATTCAGGAAGTGGAGCTGCAGTGACCTGGGTGTATCTGTCACCTCCCCCTTGATCAGGTTGGTAAGTGCGTTGGGTCTAGTTCTGTGTGTTCCTGGAGGAGGCTGCATGAGAGAGGCCGCTTCTGCACCCTGTGGACAGCCGTGGTCAACTCGGGTCACTTTGATCACTCATGGATGTTCTGGTTACACGGATACTCTTGGAATCTTGACGAGGGGAGGCTCTCTCAAAGTTTTTTTGTTTTAAGACAAGGTTTTATGTACCCTAGGCTGGTTTTGAACTTTCGTAGCTGAGGATGACCTTGAGCGTCTAGACCTCCTGTGACCTCCCCAGTATTACAGGTGCCCACAGTCATGCCCAACTTACTTGGCACTGGGGATCAAAGCCAGGGCTTGGTGCATTCAAGGCAAGCATTCAGCTAACTGAGCTTTTATACTTATTACTTATAGACATGCTGTACTCAGATTGCAAGACCCCCAAAAAATACCACCAGGATGCGATACCAATGCAATACACACGAGGACCTTTAATCGACTCCAGCTGGGCTCTGATTGGTCACCAACACAGTGGTATTCAGAAAGAGCCTCGATCTCTGAGCTGAGGGTAAATTTATAGCTTCCTATCCCTCCCAGCACCCCAAAGCAGGGGGTTCCTAGCCTGGGAATCATCTATTGGTTGAGTAACATAAAGAGATCTAAATATAATGTCTTAAATGACAGGCTACAGAAAAAGGTGCCAAGACCGCCCATGGCTTACTTTCTTTGTTCTCTTTTTTCCAGGGAAGTGTCTGATTTCTTATTAACCCTATTTCCGGTGGGCAGGAAGGAATGTGGCCATAAAACTGGGTCTTTTATCAACTCTATCTCCGGTGGGACCCTTCCGGTCAGTCACTAGGCAACACTATCTCTAGTGGGGCTGCTCTTTGTAGCTGGCCAGATTATCTCCTGTAGGCCTATTTCTTAACCTTTGCCACGGTAAGCCCTGAAATCCAATTTTAGTTCTTCTGGTATCTCAGACACATTCCTGCTATGTTACTCCATGCCAGTCTGAACTCACAACTCTCCTGCCTCAGCCTTCCCCAGTGCTGAGACAACAGGAATGTACCACCAGGTTCTTTACTTTCAACGTGTCTTGTCACTAACATACCTTAAGTAATAAAGTTAATCTTCTCTTGGTGTTTTCAGACATAAATGAGGAAAAGGGTTAGATAAATATAGGACTAATCCACCTTGTATTGCCAGTTTTGGGGCATACACACCTTAACTGAACACAAGCAAGCCGCTCAGGAATCTGACGCAAAGTTTAAAGGCGACAATAAGAAATGAAAGCAGAGACTGCCAAGCTTAGACCCTGCTGTTAGATACCCTTGGAGTTAGGAGCTTTGAGCAAATGCAGCCACTAAGCCCTTTGCTGGTCCCAGAAGCACACCCAGACCACAGTCCTGCACCTGCGTACTGCGGCGGCGCGGGAACGCGCGCGGAGGGCGCCCCCTGGCGGCGGCGCGCGCGGGGGCGAAGGCGCGGAGCGGCGGGGGCGGAGCCTCTCGGGATGGCGGGCGACTCGCCGCGCTTCCTGCAGGCGCTGCAGGCCGAGCTAGGAGCCGAGGCGGTGCGGACGCGGGTGCAGGAGCAGGACTTACAGCAGTGGGGTCTGACGGGTGAGGCGGCTGGCTGAGGCCGGGGGAGCCGGGCGGGAGCTGGGACAGTGCGCGCGCGGGCGGCGGCGCAGGCCTCCGTGGCACGGAGCGACTCCTCCGGTCTGCGATGCCCGGCCGACTGTGCATGCGCACTCACTTGTTGCGGCTCGAGAACGAACTCTTAAAGCTGCGCTGGACGCGTTGCCAGCAAAGTTTGTCCTGTCGTTACCTCACGTACTTTCGTGTTAAGCCCACTTGCCCTTACGAGCCCCATGTGTGGGGAATTTCTCGTGTGGGGAACCCAGGTGTTCGGACCCCCAAGTGTGCAGGCTCCCTGTGTGGCGAACCCAGGTGTGGTAGGTTGCAGATGTGGAGACCCCAGATGGACTTGGAGCCGCCGCTTCTCACAGCATCCGCTCTGTTCAGCACCGCCAGACGGTATCTGCTGGGGATGTAGTGCTGGCTTAACGGAAAGTGAAAATGGCTCACTAGTCGTCACTCATGAGGTCGTTATTTGTTGCTGTCGATAGCGTTCTGTGAGGTGTTGGGAGGAGATCAACGAAATAAATAGCGGCCCTCGGACCCTGGGTTTCTTAACTAGCAGTAATGTGCTTTCGAAAGTACAGTGAAGAATTCAGTTGACTTACACGTGCAGAGTGCTATCAGAATGTGAGGGTTTCTTCTGGAAAGGCAGTAAAAGGTGCATTTCTGCCAGGCGGTGGCGCACATCTTTAACCCAGCACTTGGGAGGCAGTGGCAAGTGGATCTCTGAGTTCAAGGCCAGCCTTGGCTACATAGCTAGTTCCATGACAGCTAGGGCTACTTGTCTTAAAAAAAAGTCTCCTTCAGTATTTCCTCCCTCTTTTCCACAGGTTTCCCCAAGCTCCGCTTACTGTTTGGCTGTGGGTCTCTGCGTCAGTTTCCTCTCTTTCAAATCCATGGCTTCTTTTTCCACCACTTAAATTGTTATTGTATGCATATACACATATGCCTATATTACCAAATATAACTTGTTCTGTGTGTTTAATGTCACTTGTATGCATGTATGCATCCAGGGCTGACTGTTTGGGCAACCAACTGGGATGCTCTTCTCTAGAGAAGACCTCTTTTGCTCTCAGCTTTTCTTAGTTACGTATAGTTCTTTGTGCAGGGTTGAGGCGTCTTGGGCTTCTCGCTGTCCATTTTGGCATGTTCGTTGGTATTATCCGCATGTGTGGGCAGTCACGGTTGCTGAGACTATGGGCTTAACTTCTGGGTTACTAGGAGATGCAATGTCACAGCGAACTTCCCTATCCTTCCTCCTCTTCCACTCTGTTCTCCGAGCCTTAGGTGTGGGAGTGTTTCGTAGCCGGGTCCACCGGGACTGGGTTCTGCAGCTCTGTGCATTTTGATTGGCTGTGGTTTTCTGTATTGGCCTCTGTCTGTTGCAAAGAGAGGATTTCTTGATGAGGGGTGAGGACGGCAGGTACCCGTGTGTGTCTAAGGACAAATGCTGACAGTTTGTTAGGGACTATGCTGGTTTGGTAAATTATTGGATGTACATTCTCCTCCAATAACCGTTACTTCACTAGCAGTGAGTAGTTAGCTTGGTTTCCAGTACTAGGCATGGCCTCCCTCTTGCCCAGCAGGTCTTAAGCCCAATTAGGGAGCTGTTGGGTTACTGCCAAAGTATGCGTGCCACGCCCGCATCCTCAGGGTTATTGTGCTGTGCCAGTAGCAGATGTGGCTCCTAGGTGTCATGGCTGGGTAAGACTGTTAGTAGCGTCTCTCCTTTGGAAGCTAGCATGATGTCTTCTGGTGCCATGAAAGCTAGTCCCAAGGGAGGGGGCATTCTCGCTAGTTCCAGCTCAGGGGTCTCTGGGCCCTCTTTCTGAAGTGAATGGTGTCGTCAGCAATAGGGGCTTACTTTCCATCTCTGGGTGTGCAACCAAGGTCGACAGCAGTGGGCTGTATATTTCAGGAATCTCCTGGACAGCCCTGAGCAACAGCTAGGGCTCCTCATGTCTGGAATCTGGGTTTTGTTAGGTGGTCTTTGGCTCTGGGAGGGAGCATTGTCATCCCAGGTGAGAAGACTTTGTGAAAGCTACATATGTGTATTTATGTGCAGAATTAAGTGCATTGTAGGTCTGTTTTGGTGTTAGATAATTAATAATATGATTTTTTTGTGGCTTTTTTTTTTTTTTTGACACTTACTGTTATTTTACTGTGCTCTTTCCTTCCGAGTAGTTGGTTAGGTTCCCAGTACCAGGAATGGTCTCTTTCTTGTTGAGCCTTCCCTGCCCTTCTCTCACCTGTGTATCTAATTTAAATCTGTGTTTTCAATGAATCCTTTTTTTTTTTTTTTAAAGGTTTTTCAAGACAGGGTTTCTCTGTGTAATAGCCTTGGCTGTCCTGTCCTGGGACTCTCTTTGTAGACCAGGCTGGCCTCGAACTCACAGATAATCTGCCTGCCTCTGCCTCCCAAGTGCTGGGTGTCACCGCCACCCAGCTCTAACGTATCTTAATTAATGCTTGTCTGTGTGTTTGGCTATATGCTTGCCAGTGGCCTCGGGAATGATATGTTAAAATATGTAGAAGGCCCAGAAATGTGTGCAGAGCAAATCCAGCTACACATTGTACACCAGGCAGAACCTATGCGCATGGGAAGTGAGCAGACAGGAAGTTTGAATGCATGGGATAGAGCCGGAAATGCAGAAGTATGTGTCAGTGTGTCGGCGGTGTGTGCTTACAAACTGTTAGCACAGAAGAAGAAGGAAGCAGATAGATAAATAATACTGTATATTGTTTTAATGAAAAATCCCTGTTTGTTCTATTTTACCAATAAAGACTCAGGAGCCAGATGTGGTGAAGAATCTGCTAGCTCAGAGAGGCAGAGAAAGCACCAGCTGACCTTCCTACTCAGCTCAGGCCCCAAAGGCTCACTAGCTCAGCAGACAGCCCAGGAGGAAAAGGCCTGTGTGGGCAACTTCACTCATGTGCACATAGCCAGACACGGCCAACACACACACACACACTTTCTCTCTCTCTCTCTCTCTCTCTCTCTCTCTCTCTCTCTCTCTCTCTTAAAAAGAAATCTTTTGTAAATAAGAAAATTAACCTTTTATAATGCGGCAGTTGCAGATTCACATGCAGTTTCAGGAAACAACACAGAGAGCTCTCTGTAGGCACCACCCAGTTCTCCCCAGTGGTACCAACTTGCAAAATCTGACATCAGTTAGGCATTGACATCTGTCTACACAGCCAAGATGCAGAACATTTCCACTGCTGTTAGCCCCTCCGCTTGCCTGTTGATGGCTGTACTCATTTCCTTACCACCATTTTCTTGACCTTTTGCAACCACTGTCTTCTGTCTTTTCATTACTCTTTCAATTTTCTCCTCCTCCCTCCTTATTTTCCTCCAGTGCTGGGAATTGAACCTGTGGCTTGGCTCATGAGGGCAATCACTCTGTCACTAAGTTACATCCCCAGCCCAGTCTTCTCCATGTCTATAATTTTGTCACTTTGAAAAGTGGCATGCGCAGGTCTTAAGTGATACATAACTCCTGTCACGTGATGTGTGATCTCTGGAGGTTGATTTTCCCACTTTTCCCGTGGATTTTTCTTCTTATTGGTGAGAGGTATAGATTTGCCACAGGCTGTTTACCATCTAGCTACTGAAATTGATGTGAATTGCTTCGAGGTTTTTTGTTTGTTGGTTTGGTTAGTTTTTATTTTTGCTTTCACCCTCCTCCCTTTAGCGTTAGAAAACATTTCTGTGCAGGTTTTATGTGAATATCAGTCTTTATTTCCCTGTGACAGACACAGGGGGGCTTCATGCCTGGGCCAAGGGCTGGTTGCATGTTTAAAGAAAGCATCAGTATTTTCTGAGTGGCTGTTTCCATCCTCCCCAGCTGTGCTTGCGTGATCTGGTCTCAACACTGTTGTTTTTTCTTTCCCCCTTGCTATTCTAATAGTGGTGGTGATGTCTTATAGTGGTCTGAATAAGAATGCTCCTATTTGCTTTGTCTCTTTGTTTTTCTCCCAGTTTTTAACTTGAATATTTTTCCACTTGATTTTTGAGGTCTTTCTATATTCTAAATAGTAGGATTTTCTTTTACATATATGAGTTTGCAAGACAGTTATTTTGCTCAAATTTATCAGATTTTTTTTTTAACTATTCTTTTTTGTTTGCTTGCTTTTGATGTCAAGTGTAAGAATTTGGTCCTCCAAGATGGGTCAGTGGGTAAAGGTACTTCCATGCACAGATCCAATGACCTGATTTCAATTTGTGGTGCCACAAGGTCATAGGACTCGGCTCCCAAGAGTTGTCCTCTGACTTCTACAAATCCTCCACCACTCATGTGCCTGCACTCACAAATAAATAAATACATACATAAACACATATACACAAATTAAAAAGGAAAAGAGAACTGTGGTCTCTTTATAGATCCCAAAGACTTTGTGCCTTTCCCCCAACCCCAGAACGTCTGTAATTTTACTGTGACTTTAATTTTTGATTCATAAATTTTAACATACTAGACTTCTGTTTTCATTCAGATTAGTGTAGTTCTTTCCCTTGAGACTTAGGCAATGGATTATTTGGAAGATTTATAAGTGTGCTTCCAGGAGCTTGGAATCTTCTTTGTCACATTTCTGTTGGCAGTTTCCAACCTGACTGCATTGTGATCAGCTCCTTTGTGTCCCCCTCCAGACCCCCCTTAGCCCCCCCCCCCCCCAACAGGGTTTCTCTGTGTAGCCTTGGCTGTCCTGGACTCGCTTTGTACCAGGCTGGCCTTGAACTCACAGCGGTCTGCCTGCCTCTGCCTCCTGAGTGCAGGGATTATAGGTGTGCGCCACCGAGCCTGGCTTCCTTTGTATCCTTTGAGGCTTGTCTGTTGGCCTTCGGTTTGCTGGATGCTCACTGCTGTAGGGTGTTGGCAGGCCTGTGGTCCGATTTGGAGGTGTTTTGGGAAACACATTTCCTTGTTTCCCTGACTTGCTGGGGCGCCTATGCTCCATGCACAGAGCCAGCCAGGTCGATTCTGTTGGGTCCTTCTTCTGTAGTCAGTGCTAGTGCTCAAGTGTCTTTCCTTTTCATTTGGTCTGGCAGCTAGGGTGGCTGTTCCCACACCAATTACCTTAATCTAGAAAACTCCTCAGACACGCTCAGAAATCAGTTTAGCTCCAAGGTGATGACTCTGCATCTTTTTAAGTCGACAGTGTAAACCAAAGCACTTTATATGTAGAAAGTTACAATGCCTTCTTGTCTTGGTTGAAAGAGGGTCTTTTGGTTTTTTTGGGGTTTTTTTGGTTTTTTTGAGACAGGGTTTCCTCTGTGTAGCCCTGGCTGTTCTGGACTCACTTTGTAGACCAGGCTGGCCTCAAACTCACAGCGATCCGCCTGCCTCTGCCTCCTGAGTGCTGGAATTAAAGGCGTGCGCCACCACGCCCGGCTTGGGTCTTTTGTTTTTGTTTTTTAAAGTCTTTTAGTGGGGCTGGAGAGATGGCTCAGAGGTTACGAGCACTGCCTGCTCTTCCCAAAGGACCCAGGTTCGATTCCCAGCAACCACATGGCAGCTTACAACTGTCTGTAACTCCAAGATCTGACACCTTCATACCAGTGCACATTAATTAAAATTAAATAAAATATTTTAAAAAATAAAATCTTTTAGTGATCTGCAGGGATAAGAGCCTCAAAGTGCAAGGTTTCCAGATGGGCTTTTAGTTTTACACCCTGGGTGCGTTCACAGGTCTGTAGTCTTCTGTCTTATCTATAACTTTAAATTTGCTCACATACTTTCCTTTGCCAAACTATATTTTTCACATTTCTGCACCTCTTTGATTTCTGGATTCTCATGGTAAACCTGACTAAAAGCAGCAGTTGCAGTCCTTGCCACAGCCTAAATGCTGAGCTATGTTGAAATTCCTTCTCTTAAATGTGTTAATCTCATACTTTTGAATTCAGCCTCAGAACCCTGGCAGGACAAAGCCTGGTTAGTTCACCAGCACACAGCAGTTAGAGTTCTCTCCCCATGAAGCATCGCACTCTGACCCCTACTCTTGAATTCAGGTTGGCATTCTGGTCTCCCAGCCCCATCCTGTCTACAGGACACTAGAGCTTCTTTATTTTAAACCAGTTGTACAAACCACAGAGCCTGGCCAGAGAGGTGGCTCAGAGGTTAAGAGCATTGTCTGTTCTTTCAAAGGTCCTGAGTTCAATTCCCAGCTACCATATGGTGACTCACAACCATATACAGTGAGATCTGGTGCCCTCTTCTGGTATGCAGGCACTCATTCAGGCAGATACTGCATAAATAATAAATAAATAAATATTAAAAAACAAACAAACAAAAAAACCACAGAGCCAGACTGATCACAGCAGTGACCCTACTTCTTGGCACCAATTTTCAGCATTAGTTTATCTTTGTGACAAGAAAGTGTAATGAAAGTAACTTAAGAAAGGATTTATTTTGGTGTACGGAGGTAAAGTCCATTGCAAAAAGCATGGAAGCGGGCGCAGGTCCCAGAGACGGCAGGGGAGTTGTGAGGCAGCGCGTGGTATGTGGCACGGGCAGATCTGCTCCCTGGTGCTCTCCTCCACTTCCTCCAGTTGGCCCCACCCCCTAAAGCTTCCACAACCCATCTCTGCTGGGGACCAAGTGTTCCAGTAAATGAGGCCATGGAAGACTCCAAGCATGATGAAGTACTCCGTATGATGCACTGTTGCATGTTGAAGCACACGGTGAAGCCGTCCTGTCTGCATCTCTGCTCGGCCACGCACGGTCCTTGCCTTGTTTGTTAATGAGTCGCGTTGGTAGCGCCAATGGGCGTTATGGAAATGCCAGCACTGAGTAATAGTGGCGTGAGACTCGGGCAGCGGAGGTCAGAACCTTGGTCGATGATTTTCTGTCAGGTGGATGAGGTGACACAGCACAGTGTGCTTTAGAAGGTTGAGTGAGTGGTGACCAAGTCTGCATCAAAAGTTAGCTGGGAAATGAGTACCGTGGCTGCTCAGGAGTGGGGTGTGGGAGGCGAGGCCTGCTGAGATTTCTGCTCATCGGACTGCTTCTGTTTTTTTGTTTCCAGGGATTCACCTACGCTCTTACCAACTGGAGGGAGTCAATTGGTTAGCCCAGTGCTTCCATCGCCAGAATGGCTGCATCCTGGGAGATGAGATGGGCCTGGGGAAGACCTGCCAGGTACGCTGCTGTGGAAGGAGTGCGGCTCACCTCCATACGCTGCTGTGGAAGGGGCGTGGCTCACCTCCATACGCTGCTGTGGAAGGAGCGCGGCTCACCTCCACACTCTCCGTGGTTATCTTGACCCACTCATTGCAGCAGCGTGTGTCTCTCGCTAGGGTGTCAAATACGTAAAGTTACTTGTTAAGGGAGTGTGATCTTGGAGTTGCTTTTTCAACTTACGGTTCTTTAGAAATTGTGCCAGTAGATTTGTTTGACCTGATGATGATGGTGATGATGATGATGGTGGTGGTGGTGGTGGTGGTGGTGGTGGTGATGGTGGTGATGATGATGATGATGATGGTGGTGGTGGTGATGATGATGATGATGTTAGCATATGTTTGGGAGAAGGCATGCTTTAGTTAGAGCAATTAATGGGCCTGGTCCAGGCTCTTTTCTCTATAGAAAAAGAAATTGACCTGCCCTAGCGTCAAGTTGACTATGACTTCCTTAGCAGTACTTTGTGTGGCATCTGCTTTCTCAGGATAGCATAGTGTGAATGTGGTATCCTGTGGTTTCTACATTCGCCTAGCCCACTAATGGCCTTGAAGGAGGCAACATCAAGCCCAGAGACCTGGAGAGCCTGGTGTGGTGGACGTTGCTAAGCACATGCAACACTGATACTGACACTTCTGTCAGGATGATAAGCAAAACTGCCTTGAGTTGACATGTTGTTTTTGGGTTTGGGTTGGTAGATAGATATCACGTGAGTTAATCATGGGGTTCACCCAGTCTATTGAATACTAATGTCAGTGTAGTTAGGATACACTATGGCAAAGGCAAGCTGATTAAAAGCCGTGGTGAAAGGCATTCCCTATCTTGACAGTCAGGGGTCTTATCAGTCCTCTTAGAAGCTTACCCGCCCCTTTCTGAGACCTGCCAGGGGTCTTAGGTTGGAGACTTCTTCATTTAAGCCAGGCACAGTGTGACAGTGTGTACAGTATGACCTCTGAAGAGGGTACCCTGAGATGTCACTTATCAACTGTGGCTTTCTTGGGCAAAGAAAGTTGGTCCTGGTATATAGGTGAACGGAGAGCTGTGCAGCTCGAACAAGGGTCAGTCTGCTGGATACTTTTAGGAGGACGACCGGACTCTTGGATCATGAGGACCCTCCGTGTGTCTCTGTGTCATTCACTTTGTCCTGTTGACCCTCATTCAGAGCCAGCAGGTCTTTCAGTCTTGAAGTGCTCCAGACTATGCCACCTCTACGTGTGGCTTGCCAGCAGGTTGTTTAGAGGTTTTGCGTTCTGTCATGAAGATTATTCTGGTCTGGAGTGTCCTTGCCTTGTACACCTGTTAGGTGTTCACCCTGGGTTAGTGCCAGCCTCACAGATGCAGTCACAGTGTGTTCTCTCTTCTTCGGGTTTCTGGAAGACTCTGTGTAGAATGAATGCCCTGTCTTCATGTCACGCTTCCTGAAGTCCACACGGGCCTGCACACATGTTTTGTTGACCTGTCTGTCTGGTTTATGGTGACAGAATTAAACTTTCTCAAGTGGCACCTTGAGGACAGCTGAAGAAAACAGCTTTGATGCCGCCAAGGTGCCGGGAGAAGCTTGTCCGGCACAGTTTGCAGTTGCATAAATGATTTTAAAAGAAGTTATTTCTATCATAAAATGAATGCAATTTTATTTTAAAAACTACCAGCTTCTCATACAGTATTCCATCATGCACGTGCAGTTCATGCAGTTTTTATTTTGTCAGTCTGATAGTATTGTAGTTTTGCATTTTATTTCTTACAGATATACTGATATACTTAAGTGTTTTAGAGGTAAGAAATGGGGGACTGTTATTGTGCTGTGTAAATTAATCTTGATAACCTCTTTTGGCCTGTAGCTTTCTCAGGGTTTGGATTTATGTTTAGGATAGTTCCTCCCTCCCCCTGGAAATAACCTCAGCATCTTGGCATAGCCATGTCCTCTTATGTAGTGCAGCATTTGGGTAGTGTATACAGGCGTGCCCTGAAGGAACACTTTGGGCTTTACAAAGGCTTTCATTTTACACCCTTTCTTCCACTTGTGAGGTTAATTGATTGGGATGTGCTCCAGGAAAGCAAAGCGTTTCATCTGCTGTTATAAAACTGGGACCAGAGACTGCCCAGCAAAACGAGCAGACTCTTTAACTACAGGTGGGAACGGGGAGAGCTACAGGGAGAGAGGACCCACGCTCACGGGTGACCCCAGCCCTATAAGGAGAGAGGACCCATGCTCACGGGGGGACCCCAGCCAGCACAGACAGCCACCACCTGCAGGCCATGCTTCCAGTCATGCCTTGACACAGCTGATGTTTAGAATTTGGCTGAGCTGGCCTCGTCCACCAGGTGCCCTGTTTTCCTTCCTTTCTATTGTTTCCTGGCTCTTTTCTTTGCATTAGAGGTTCAGTTACATAGGTATTGATCCTCACGGCTTACAACTACTTAATTGAACCCCTTAAATCCCTTTGGCAAGATTACTGAGGATTCCTTGATTCCCTCAAGGAATGGCGTATTCCCCTAACATGTATTGTACGTAATTTCATTGTAAAATAAGTTGCATGTAGGTGTGTGTGTGTGTGTGTATGTGTGTATGTTTGTGTATCTCTGTGTGTGTGCATTCTGTGTGTGTGTGTGTGTCTGTGTGTGTTGTGGTGGTTTTGAGGACTTTATGGTTATTTCTCATGAGGAAATGGGATCAGCACTAACTTCCTTTTTTTCATTTCAGACTATCGCTTTCCTCACATACTTGGTGGGAAGACTGAACGACGAAGGGCCATTTCTGATTCTTTGTCCTTTGTCTGTTCTGAGCAACTGGAAAGAAGAGATGGAGAGGTACAGAGTAAACTAGATGAAATTTTATTCTTTGCATTTCTTAAGATATTCTGGCTGGTATAGAAAATACAACAAAATACTAGAGTCTTACACAGTCAATGAGTTTATTCTAGGAAGGTCTGAATTGAAGCAAGGTAGGTAGACACTGAGGATCCAGTTTAGGAGGGTCCGGGTGTTATCACTACTGTTCGGCAATTTAAAGGTCAGTATTCCATGGGTATATATAGTCTTTAATCCCAGCACTCAGGAGGCAGAGGCAGAGGCAGAGGCAGAGGCAGAGGCAGAGGCAGGCAGATCTCTTGTGTGTTCGAGACCATCCTAAGTGAGTCCAGGACAGTCAGGGCTGCACAGAGAAACCCCATCTGGGGGGGGGGGCAGGGAGGGGAAAGAAAAAGAAAAGAAAAGAAAAGAAAAGAAAAAGAAATAAAGGTCAGTATTCATTTTTTTAGTGAAGTTTATTGGACTGAAGGAGAGGCATCCTTCTCATACTGACTAATGCGTGTGTGTGTGTGTGTGTGTGTGTGTGTGTGTGTGTGTTTCTTTTTATAAGCCAACATAATGCCTTTAGACCTGACCCTAATGCCTAAACATTTACATCGGGGCCTTACCATGACCCTAGGCACAATTTGGAGGCCCCAGGACTCTTTCTGGGTGCTGGGTCTCCTAGGGCCTGCACATTACACTCTCTCATGAAGTGTGGGTTTCCGTGTAATCTGCACTGTCTAACGTTTGCACTTATCTGCTTCTTTTCTTTGCTGCAGATTTGCTCCAGGTCTCTCCTGTGTGACATACACGGGTAACAAGGAGGAAAGAGCCCGCCTTCAGCAAGACATAAGGCAGGAATCTCGTTTTCATGTGCTGCTGACCACCTATGAGGTAGCTTTCTGCTTCTGTAGTGAGAACCCCTAACCTAGGCCGAAGACGTTGGTAACTCCAGTGCAATTTTAGTTAAACAGAGCGTACTTTGGGGGTCGGGCAGGAGGGAAGTGACCCTTCATCACATTCTGAAAGGGGCCTGTGACCACAGAAGTGAAGGGTCATGGGGGCTTCATGTGGCTTAGTTGCCTTCTTTCTCGTTCCCGATGCTTCTCGGGGAGTGGCTTTGGAGGTGGCACTTGCGCTGCCCCTTGGTTGATGAACAGAAGTGGTGAGGGAAAGGGGCTCTTGCTAGGTAACTGGAGCGCAGGGATGGAGGATGCTAAGTGTCTTAGGGTGTCTTCCTGTGCTAAAAGAGTCTTTAATCCCAGCTGATCTCTGTGAGTTCGAGGCCAGCCTGGTCTACTGAATGAGTTCTGGGACAGCCAGGGCTACACAGAGAAACCTTGTCTCAGGGGAGGAGAAAAAAAGGCACCATGACCAAAAGCAACAAGGGGAGGAAAGGATTTATTTCTTATGTATCTAATTAATAGTTGGTCACCTAGGGAAGCCAGGTCAGGAACTCAGGGCAGCAGCTGATGCAGAGGCCACAGAGCAGTGCTGCCTATTGGCTTGCTCCCTGTTGCTTGCTCTGCCTGCTCTTTCTCGTCTGTCTGTCTGTCTGTCTGTCTGTCTGTCTCTCTCTCTCTCTGTCTCTCTCTCTCTCTCTCTGTCTCTGTGTCTCTCTCTGTTTCTCTGGTTTTTCAAGATAGAGTTTCTCTGTTACACAGAGCCTTTGCTATCCTGGACTCTTTTGTAGATCAGGCTGGCCTCGAACTCACAGATGCTCCTGGCTAGAGAGATGGTTCAGTGGTTAAGGGCACTGTCTGCTCTTTCAGAGGTTCTGAGTTCAGTTCCCAGCAACTGCGTGGTGGCTGAGAACCACCTATACTGGGATCTGATGCCCTCTTCTGCCATTCAGGTGTATATGCAGATAGCACACTAATATACGTATAAATAAACCTTAAAAGAAAGAAAGGACGCCTTGAGCCTTGTGCCTTACTCAGTGAAGAACAGGCTATAATCCCACCATGACAGGAAGTAGCTTCTCTGCACTGGAATTTTCCTAGCACAGGCCGTTTTTAACTTGTCTTCCTTTCTTTTTCAGATTTGCTTGAAAGATGCCTCATTCCTAAAATCGTAAGTGGCTTGTGCTCCCCCAGGGACTGTTGCATGAACCTTGAGAGTCACGTGTTCTCTTCACACTGTGGAACTCTGCCCCTCTCCTGCGTGGGTCTAGTTTTGAAGTCCGGAAGGTGGGCATGGACTTTATGACTCCTGTTCAGTGTTTGGTTTCTTTTCAGTGAGCGTGTTACCCACGGGAGGAATGTGTGCTTTTCTCTTTCCCCTTTGTCTGTTTTTAACAGTTTGACTTGGAGAGGAGTGCTAGAGCTTGAAACCAGGACTTTGAACATGCCAGACCAGTGCTCTGCCCATGAGTTCTCAGTGTCCCAGCCTGTCGTCTCTCTTTTTTGAAGCGCCGTGTCCGCCTGCTTGCCTGCCCTCCCCTGCTGCGGGTGTCGGTATCTGTGTGTTTGCCTGTGTGTGGGAGTTGATTATCTTCCACTGTTTCGTAGCAGGGTCTGTTCTTCCTGCCACTGTGTGTCACACCCAAGACTAGCCGACCCTTGAGTTTCTGTCTGATTCTTGCCTCTGTCCCATTATGCCATAGGAGTGCTCTGACTACAGATGTGCTACCATATCCAGCTTTTTACGTGGCTTGCAGGGTTCGAACTCACGCCACAAGGCTTGTACATCAGTGGCCTTACCTGCTGAGTCAGCTCCCTGGCCCCTTTAGTTTATCAGTCAGTCACTGGAGAGGAACTGTGAGAATGCTCAGCGACACCAGGAAAGCTGGTCACAGAGCAAACCTATGGAGATAGAAGTCCAGTTAGGGGATGAAGAAGTGGGTCAGCAGCGAGGATGCCCGCTGCTAACAATTGCCCGTAACTAACTCCAGCTGCAGGGAATCCGATGCCTCTCCCCTCTGCCAGCACATGTGCCTGCATGTACACATACATGCAATAAATAAAAAGAAACCAGGCAATAAATGTGAAAAAAAAATTTTTTTAAAGATTTATTTATTTATTATTTATACAGTGTTCTGCCTGCATGTACACCTGCCCACCAGAAGAGGGCACCAGATGTCATCATAGATGGTTGCAAGCCACCATGTAGTTGCTGGGAATTGAACTCAGGACCTTTGGAAGAGCAGCCAATGCTCTTAACCTCTGAGCCATCTCTCTAGCCCCTAAATGTGAAATCTTAAAGGACAGTAAACTAGTCCATAAAGTATTTTATGAGTTATCCCATTTAAAATTTATAAAAACCAGGCTGCCTAGATGGCCTGGTGTGTAAAAGCACTTTCCAGGCGACCCTAATGACCTAAGGTCAGTTCCCCAGAACCCATGGTGGAAAGAAAGACCCACTTCCTCACTTGTCCCCTGACCTCCACAGGTGCACCATGGTATGCATTGGCTCATAACCCCCCCTCTCCCTCCCACCTCTTCTCTCTCTCCGTCTCCTCCTCCCCCTTGCGTGCGAGTGTGAAGCAGAGATAATGAAGGAGCTCTGCTTACTGCCCGCTCGCCCTGGCTTCCTCAGCTAGCTTTCTTATACAGCAGGCCTAGGGATGCCACTGCCCACAGTGGGCTGGGCCTTCCTGTACCAATTAACAGTTCAGAAGATGCATCGCAGACTTGGCGATAGGCCAATCTGATGGAGGCGATACCTCAGCTGAGGGCCCCTCTGCTTGGATGTGTCAAGCTGACAGCCAAGATTAACTGTTTATTACAGATAATGTGAATAAACAGCAAAACACGGCTTCAAACTCAGCACGCAGTGCTCTCCAGCTTCCTTTTAAGTCTGAACCGGAGTGTCACATTTCTCAGGAGAAACAGTGTCCTTCTGTCTGTCTCAGACAATCTGCTCTAAGCACACTGATAGGAAGAGTTACGAACCTAACAACCGGGGACCACTTACAACATTGACTCAGCATGAATCCCACAACATAGACGTGTTCTCTGAGCATTGGCAAAGGTTGTGTTTTCTGTAGTTGTGTTGTACTTACTGAGCATAGCATGCAAGTATAACACGGACGTTTAAGACCACGCCATAAACAGCTTGGAATCTTTTGGATTACAGGCGTACGAAGTCTTTGAATTAGGAGAAGTAGACTATTGGATTCTCTTCTGAATGCTGGGGTCCCCTGTACTTTTTCTCTTCTCTCTGGAGAACCTCTTTGTCCTGGAACACCCTCTGTAGACCAGGCTGGCCTCAGACTCACGGAGATCCACCTGCCTCTGCCTCCCAGGTGCTTGGATTAAAGGCGTGCGCCACCACGCCTGGCTAAGAGCATCCTTGATGGGGACTTGACCCACTTTCTTTTAATGTGCCCACATTCACCGTTCTGTAGCCTTGGCTCATGTACTAAGCATTTTGGATATTTGCCTGTATAAAAAGGGAACCAGGCCACATATTGGTGGTGACACTGTCTTATGGGTATACCTTCTGTCATGACCACTGTCCAACCATGGAGACTCTTAGTGTACCCCGATCCTGTTCCTCGGGGCTCCCTGTGCTCTCCGTAGGTCCCAGGTCCTCCCCGATTCCCCCCCCCCCCCCAGGAGATGAATGAGATAAGCAGCACGGGCACCTGCGCTCTCCATCTGTTGTTGGCATGGCTGTCCTCTTCCTCCTCTTTTGTAACTTCACGAGATGACTTCCTTTTCATAGGCCAACCTCTGTGTTAGTGTCATTCTCTAAGTTCTGAGGAATTTTCTTTCCATGGTTTGTCTGTCTGTCTGTCTTTGAGATAGACTCTTCCTATGCAGATCAAGCCTGAGGATCTAGTAGGAAAGAAAAGAATCAACTCATGCAAGTTGTCCTTCGACTACACGCACCATGGCACACATGTGCCACTCCCCAATTAAATAAGTGTAAAACGTTAAAATATAATGTAATATTCCACTGTGCTTACAAGTAAAACTTAATAATATTAGTATGGTCTACATTTTACTTGTGTTTAATTTTGTTTGCAATTATCAAGGACATATAACATTTATATATTGTTTGTTTAGCTTTTAATTTTTTTGAGAGAGTTTTGCATGTAGCCCTGGCTAGCCTTGCTGTGTAGCTAAGGCTAGCCTCACACTTGTAGTTTCCTTATACCTCTACCTCCCACCTGCTAGGATTACAGTTGTGTTCCAGAACACCTAGCTAGCATTCTATTGTAGTGATTATGTATGCATTTTTCTATAGCCATATGTTTTTATCACCTGTTATTAGATATTCATTATTTTCAGTTTTTGCTATTTTAAATAATACATTCTAGAACATATTTGTGCAATGTATTTACCATATTTGGGAAGGATTGCAACAGGTTTCCAAAAGCATTTGCCAAAATGTGCTTTTATAGCCAAAGAGTAGTAGGGATCTATGCCTGTGTCCCAGCACATGGGGAGTGTGAGGCAGGAGGATTGCAAATTTGAGGCCTGTTTGAACTGCATAGTAAGACACATGCAGTATGGACATGTGTGCGTGTGCGTGTATGGATGTGCTCTTTTGACCTGAGCTTACTGATAAACTGCCCTTGCTACCTACTAGACAACAAACCAGGCTCTGCAATGGCCACTGAGCACCTCAGTGTCAACAGAGCAGGAGGCACTAGGGCCATCCCTTTAGTGCCTGGCTCCACTCAGCACTTGTTGAAACCCCCGCTTCTTCATGTGCTGTGGCACAGCTCTCTTTACTTTGTCTTTTGGCTTTGACTTGCCCTTGTGAATCTGGCCAAATCCCCTAACCTCTCTGAGCCCCTGTCTGTCTCCCACTTGGCCCGGTCCTCTCTTCTCACCCTGTTCTTTTGGACTAAACACGCAGAGCGACAAGTTCAGCACCTGGCACATGGCTATACATGTTTCTTCCCTCTGATTTGATGCTGTCGTTCTTACCGCCTTTTCTTTCTTGGCGGGGGAGGGGGAGCCCCTGGCACATACCCCCTCATGTAGTTGTTGCCGGGCATGTAGCTGTGTCTCGGGAGGTGGTTTGCACGTGTTTCTAGAGCCGGGCTTGTGGTCCGTCTTTCTAATGGCACTTGCAGTCCCTTAGCAAGGTGACTACGAGACATGTCTGAGGCGTGCAGGAGCTGAAAATCACTTCTCTCTCACAGCTTCTCCTGGAGTGTTCTTGCTGTGGATGAAGCTCACAGATTGAAAAACCAGAGCTCCCTGCTGCACAGGACTCTTTCAGAGGTAAATTCACAGGGTGGTCTTGATTGTCATCTGACTGACTTAAGATAATCTTTTAAGGAGTAGTTTGAGTTTTATAACAAAATTGAGGAGAAGATACAGAGACGACTACTCGCTCGCCCCTCTGTTCATATTGATATTGTAGATGCTGCTTGGTTGGGAGAAATATATAATGACGTCTACCCACCATGGCAGTATCATGCATGGTGACGTCACTGCCCTGACAGCTCTGAGCTCCCCTGCTTACACATCCCCCCCTTTCCCCCTTTCTTTCTTTCTTTCTTTTTTTTTTCTTTCTTTCTTTTGTTTTTGTTTTTGAAGTCAGTGTTTCTCTGTGTAGCCCTGGCTGTTCTGTATTCACTCTGTCGACCAGACTGGCCTCGAACTCATGGAGATCCGCCTGCCTCTTCCTCCCAAGTGCTGGGATTAAAGGCATGGTTTTTCAAGACAGGCTTTCTCTGTGTAACAGAACCCTGCCTGGACTTGTTCTGTAGACCAGGCTGGCCTAGAACTCACAGAGATCTGCCTACCTCTGCCTTCCAACTGCTGGGATTTAAGGCGTGCGCCACCATGCCATCCCTCCTCTTAAGGAAGAGCAGCCAGGTATGGTGCATGTATGTAATCACGGTACTCAGGAGAATGATGGAGGAGGGCCGCATAGTAAGACCTTTTTAAAAAATAGGCTGGAATAGTGTAGATTTAACTAAACCTTTTTTTTTCTTTCTTTTTTTTTTTTTTTTTTGTCAATCAGATTACTGTAGGGCTAAGTGTTGGGGGAGGGGCACACCAGGAAAGTACGTAATGTCTTTTATCTTTTGTAAGATAATGTTTATTAAATCTGGTTATCAGATAAGACCCCACTCCAATAAAGTTCGTTATACCTTGGGAAATGTTTCACTTCTCTCTTGATCACCTTGGATTTCCTTATAGAGCTCAGTATAAATCTGTTTGCAGCAGCTGATGCACTGGGCATATTGCTCCTCTTCCCCAGTTTACCTGTGTAAAGAATTTAATAGCTCACAAGAAGACCAGTTCCATGGCATTGAGTATTCCTTCATCCCCTGCAGTCTCTGTGCATTATACAGAGTGATACATCGTTCTCGCCCTCTCCTGGCCTCCCCGCTATTCCGGAGACATGAGGTGGTTTGCCCTTTGAAAGGGGCCTGTCTTTCTCCTAGTTGAAAGGCTTGTTCCTTCGTGAGCCTACACATTAGTCTTTGTGGTGATGCAGCTTGGGTCCATCCTGTAATAAATCACTTACATCTAGAGTGCCATTTGTAGGAATCCTTTGGTCTGTGCTCTGTAGTTGCTAGCCTACAAGTTGCAGTTTTGGGTGTTTGAAAGCAGACACCACCTTTGTAGATTGCTGCTCCCCGTAGGACATCCTCTTGCCCTCTGACCATGGCCTTCTTTTTAGGGACCCTTAACAGTGTCTCTCTCCCAAGAGGCTTTTATGTCAGTCCGATTGTGCTGCTTTACCGCAACACCACAGGCTGAGGTCGTAATGAACAGACATTTATTTCTCACAGCTCTGAAGCTGGAAAGTCAGACCAAGGTGTCGAGGACTTTGTGCTGTATTCTTATATGGCAGAAGGGCAAGAGAAGGAAGAGAAGGCTAGCTTAACAGCCCTCGATCCCACTCAAAAGGAGCCTGCCGCATTGGCGCTGCATGTATTTGGAGGGAACACAGCTGAATCATAACAGTTGTTATATTCTAGGTGTCTGTCCTTGTAAGAGAATGCTTCATAAACTCTGTCAATTTATTGATGTACAATGAGAGAAGAGACAGGTACAGTAAAGGCACCCTGGGCTTGTGATTTGAAATGGGGAGACTGAGTTTTGTTGGTGACTTTGGAGCCTACACTTGTTTTTTAATTTTTTTGGTTTGTTCTTTTTGTTTTGTTTTTTAGAGACAGGGTTTCTCTGTGTAGCCTTGGCTGTCCTGGAACTCACTTTGTAGACCAGGCAGGCCTGCCTCTGCCTCCCAAGTGCTGTGATTAAAGGCATGCACCACCACTGCCCAGCGAGCCTTGCACCTGCTATTCATCAGGAAACTAAGTCTCAGAGGGATGGAGTGACAACATTGCTCTGGGACATGTCAGCGTTCCTTTTTAGGAGAGGTTTGGATTGTAGATCACTAGATGGTTGTAAAGAAAATACATTTATTTAGGTGGGCCGTGGTGGCACAAGTCTTTAATCCCAGCACTTGGGAGGCAGAGGCAGGCGGATCACTGTGAGTTCGAGTCCACAGAATGAGTTCCAGGACAGCTAAGGCTGCATAGTCAGATCTTGTCTTAAAAAAAGAAAAAGAAAAAGCCAAACAACCAAACAAGACCATGTATTTATTGGACTGAAAGGTGTGAAGGGGGATTCTGTCTGGTTTTATATCTGTCTGTTTTAACACTGTTTTTGATTTGTTTATGAATGTTGCTAGTGACCTCAGTGTGAAAACAGAGAGTTGGTGCTAGAATTTGTATGTCATATTTATAGTGCATTTCCCAACTGAAGTTGCCATAAAAAGTGGCAAAATATTTAATAAGGAATGTGCTATATAATATTTTTATACCTTATAAAGTACTATAAAGACATTGTTTCTGACTTTTATTTCCCAACTGTAAGTTTTGATGCCAAAAAGGACACTACTTTGAATGACAAACTTTACTCGTGTCCTGGGAAAAGCTGAGTACTGTGCCTTGTAGCTGTGACCTTCTGCTCTTTGACCATCTCAGCTCTTTACTGAAATACACCTTGTGAATTCTCATTACTGTACTTAAAAAACACCTCAGTCCACGTAGTTGAAGTCCTTCAAAAGTATTGTCCAACAGGCAGAACAGGCACAGATGGGTAGGTGACCAACGAGCATTTCAGAAAGAACAAAAGGAGATTGCCGAAACTTTTCTAGTAAGTTTTAACTATTGGTCACTTCACTGTTTTTTTTTTAAACTATAAAAACAGTGTATCCTTTTATGCTCCTTCCACAGCCAAAATCTAGAAAGATAAGAAAAGTGGAAAACACCATAACCCACCCCTGCAATAACACTGCAGTGTATCTTGTGTTTACCTGTGTGTATGTGTGAATATATGTATAGTTGCCCACTGTATTTTTTAAGTTAATTTATATATTCACTTTACATCCTGGTCATCCTTCCTCTCCTTCCAGTCCCCCCTCCTTTCCCCCTCCCTCTCCTCCTCCCCTACTCCTCAGAAAGGGGAGCTCCCCTATCAACCCACTTCAGCTCATCCAGTCACTACAGGATTGAGTTCGTCCTCTTTCCCTGTGGCCTAGCAAGGCAGTCCCATCAGAGGGAAGTGATTGAAAAGCAGGCAACAGAGTCCATGTCAGAGACAGCAGCCCCACACCCCACACACCCCGACACTCCACACCCCCCACCCTTACTAGTGGACCCACATGAAGCCCCAGCTGCCCATAGGCTACATCTGTGTAAGGGGCCTAGGTCCAGTCCGCGCATGCTCCTTGGTTGGTGCTGCAGTGTCTGCAGGACATCCCGGGCCCTGGTTAGTTGGCTCTGTTGGTCCGTCTTGTGGAGCTCCTGTCCCCTACAGGCCCTTCTGTCCTTCCCCCCACTTTCCCACAAGACTGCCTACGCTTTGCCCATTCTTTGGCCGTGAGTCTCAGCATCTGTTGGGATCTGCTGCTGGGTGGAGCCTCTCAGAGGACAGCTGTGCCAGGCTCCTGTGTGCACGCATAGCAGAGTATCATTAATAGTGCCCAATGTATTTTGATGTTTAAAATAACATGCATACATAGCCTTTTTATTTTGTTACATTCATTTCGATAGTCCCTCCTACGTCACCTCAGGGGTTGGCCATCCTTGATCTAATTAAGATTTCTTGTTAATGATTTTCTTTGTGTTTTCGAGCAAAGCAAATAGATTTACTGAGTGAGGAAGAATGAGCAAACCCCCCCCCCCCCGAAGTAGGACATGTCCCTAGGGAGGCCTAGTCTGCTTCTCTTAACTCTTAATGTCATTGCTAATTACTCGTATTTAATTACCAATAAGGAATTTCTTATTTTTGGTTTTCTCATTTGTTTCTGAGAGTTTAAAGAATTCTCTTCTGTTTGGGGATGTCACGTGCCATGGTGTCCAGAAACATACAGAAATCTTAACATGCCATAAGGTTTTTTACAGAAGGCATTGTTTTAGTCTGGACCTGCTTCTTAGCTGTAGTGGAGGGGCCTGATGTGTTCGCCTTCTGCGTCTCCAGTTCCGCAGCACTCGCGTATAAGTCTCAGTTGCCCCAGTAACTCCCCCACATAGGGTGCAACCTATAGTTTAACTCTCCGAGGTTGGCTACAAGTAACATATTGCCCATTCCACAACACTCGGTCAGGAAGTGACGTAACTTGCATCGTTGCAACACAGTCTTCTTTGTAGGACTATTTTCCACTTCGTATAGTTGAAACAGGAACCACTTCCTTCATCAAGGAAAGCACACAGCCCGAGTGCGAGCCTCCCGGTGCCGTGTGCCTCCGTCATCACAGCCTGAGTGCGAGCCTCCCGGTGCCGTGTGCCTCCGTTATCACAGCCTGAGTGCGAGCCTCCCGGTGCCGTGTGCCTCCGTTATCACAGCCCGAGTGCGAGCCTCCCGGTGCCGTGTGCCTCCGTCATCACAGCCCGAATGCGAGCCTCCCGGTGCTGTGCGCCTCAGTCATCCCCGTTAAGTCATGCTGCTGTGTGTTGGGTAACGCAGTCGTTCCTCCCGTGTGGGGGTTTTTAACTTTGTTGTTTTCTGTGCTTAAGTTCTCAGTGGTCTTCCGTCTCCTGCTGACCGGAACTCCCATCCAGAACAGTCTCCAGGAGCTGTACTCCCTGCTCAGCGTCGCGGAGGCTGATGTGTTCTGCAGGGAGCAGGTGGAGGACTTCGTTCAGCGTTACCAGGACATTGAGAAAGAGTCCAGATCAGGCAGGTGCCTCTCTTCCTAAGCATCCCCAAGAGGGCTCAGTGTAGATAGAAAAGAGGAGCGACAACCAGAAGAACAGAGAGGTAACACGCCACAAACCAAGGCCAGCGCCAGACGCCGCCACTATCGTCTTCGTTTGTCTTCTCATGCGTGACTCTCTGGCCCATTCAGTTCATTTTTGGAAGAGGTAGGAGGGTGCCTACCACAGGCCCACAGCATCAGTCAGTGTTCTGTAGCAGTGGAGGGTTTTTTTTTCTTTCCTTTTTTTTAACCGTGTACCCAAATCAAGAGTTTAAGAGATGTGGAAGTGTGTGTGTGTGTGTGTGTGTGTGTGTGTGTGTGTGTGTGTATGCGCGCATGCGCGCGCGTGCCATGCTTCACCCTTCATGCAGGTGCCATGCATGTATTGGGTAGGTATGCATTGGAGGGGCTTTTCCTAACAAAAAGCCCTAGACTATAGGCTACACATTTCTCCTATGTAACTCCCATGATTAGAGTTGCCAGATAAGTTTCATATATCCAGTCACGTATTACATGGGTATACTGCATTAAAATGTTGTTTGCCCATTACGTGAAATTCCAGTTTAGCTGGTTACTCGTCCTGTGTGTATATTTGCTGTTTCTAGCATTCCTAACGAGCAGTGTAATTATGATTTAGGACAGTTTTTAATGTTCAAGATACCGGATGAGGGACCAAAGGATGTGAAGCCAGAAGAACGCAAATCAGATGCTGGCAGCACTGGTCAGCTGGGTGGCCTCGAATAAGAGGCTTGGCCATAACATGAGCACAGTCACTTGCCCACCTTTGCAAGCTGTAATGCTGAGCAATAGGAATTCATGCAGGAACACCTGGGAATAATAAGAGAGCCTCCAAAACCCAGGATTATTAGTGAGAATAGAGTTCTTAAGTGTTCCCAGTGCGCAGGCTAAGGGCGAGTGACCATTCAGGAGTGAGCTGAGAACCCAGGGAGGAGGAAGCACAGACGGTCCTCCGCTTGCGTGGCTCCAGGACTTTTATGTTGTAGACCAGCGCACATTCAGCGGACAAGTGGGCAATGTGTGCGAACTTTGACTTGCTGTTGACAGATTTATGAGGTACAGTGTAGTGTTTCAACTCGTGTACACATTGGGTAGTGATCAGCGCAGGTAACTGGCATGTCACCAATTGAACTTCCGTCATTTCTTTATGATGCTTTCACCCTCCATAGTGCATTGCATATGTGTATGAAGTTATCAAAGAAGAAAAATCCGTTCTTCTTACTACTTTGAGTTATATAGCACATTATTATATATGCATGTATGAACGTATGTATGTTGTATGTATGTATGTTGTATGTATGTATGTATGTATGTATGTATGTATATTTAAGTGCTCAGCATCTGTAGTCGTTAGGGAAATGTGAATCAGAGCCACAGTGAGGCTAGAGGCTGGGCCTAGTGGTGAAAGCACTGGCTGCTCTTCCAGAGGACCCAGGTTGGGTTTCCAGCACATACATGGAGGTTCACAAGATCTGTAACTCCAGCGCCAGGGAATCTGATACCCTCATCTGACCTTCGTAGGCACATCACATGCGTGCTGCCTTCATACACAAGCAGGCCAAGCACTAATACACATACAGCTAATATAAATAAATATTAAAATATAAACTACAATGAAGTACAATTCACCCCCTTCTCCCTCCCCTAATCACAAATGCCAGTAAGGGCAGAGAGAAAGGGGAACCCACTAATGATGGGGTGAATATAAATTAGTGTAAACAGTACAGTACTGAGGTGCCTCAGAGAGCTAAAAATGTAGCTACCATGAATATGACAATCCAGGTCATGTCCAAGGGAGCTGACATCATACATTGTCCACCATAAACAGGCTAGAGTTCAGCTAAGCATCCACCACAGATGACTAGATAACTGTCATGCGGCACATATACCCAGCGGATGCTGCTTGGCTGTAAAAAACGTAGACATCTCCATCTTTTCCTAGGCTCATGGCGTGGTGAGATTGTCTCCTCAGGCTGCGTGGCATCAGAACCCACAGCTTTCCGGTCAGCCAGAGTGAGACTTCCCAGTGTCCCGTGTTGCTACAAGTGCTAGACTTGCTTAAATATATGCCAATATCACGACTGCCAATGAATCATAGGAATATCCAGCTTTAAAAAGTGTATCTTTTATATTTATTGCCCCTCTCCGCCCGTGTGCACACTATGGCACAGGTGTGGAGGTCGGAGGACAACTTGTGGGCGTCAGTGTTTCCCTTCTACCTGTGGACTCTGGGGATCAAGCTGCGGTCATCACGCTTGGCAGCAAATGCCCTTGCTCTTGTTTGCCTTGCTGGCTCTCAGCACTGTATCTATTTTATTTTAGTAAACTGGGTTTCTTTTGCTGAACTGAAGACTAATGTGTGGGCTCAGAGCACGACTAGTAAACGCCACGATGTTTAGTAGATTATGTAGATTTAAGTTCACTTTTTTCAACTTACAATATTTTAAATCTGCGATGGATTTACAGGCTCACAGCCCCATTGTAAGTCCAGGAGCATCTGTGATATGAAAGTTACTGCCCGACTCAGAACTCAGACCGTATGTTGTTAGTTGTCGAATACCTGGATTCTACTCTAATTTTTTTTTCCTTATATAGCAAATGAGCTGCACAGACTCTTGCAGCCATTTCTCCTGAGGCGAGTTAAAGCTCAGGTAGCCACAGAGCTTCCCAAGAAGACAGAGGTGGTGATGTACCATGGCCTGTCAGCGCTGCAGAAGAAGTACTACAAGGCCATCTTGATGAAAGACCTAGGTACAGGGTGTATGTGCACGCGCGTGCGTATGTGCGTGTGTGCGCTTGCGTGTATGTCTGCTGTGAAACCAAGTCTGGTTTTCATGCAGGAATTGCTCAGTAACCTGGCTCCCTCCCTCTGCAGGGAAGGGCTGGGTCTTAGATTCTGAGTGAGTCTCAGGCTGGCTGAAGTGTGTGTGTGTGTGCGTGTGCGCGTGTGTGTGTGAGTGGCGGTGGGGTGCTGCATATGTGTGTGTGTGTGTGTGTGTGTGTGTGCGCGCGAGTGCGCGCGCGGTATGCGTGTGTGTGAGTGTGTGAGTGGCGTTGGGGTGGGGCTCTTAAGAGTAGCGCCGACTTCACTGTTACATAGTCCTCTTTCCTCTGGCCCCATTTCCCTTACTGCCTTTTAGCAAGCACTTGTAGGCATCCTAGTCCTGCCTTTTATCTTTCCAGCCCATTGGATGCCTAACGAGCTGCAAAATGCTGTTGACTCAAACTCACTGAGAGGAATTGGTAGTGAGAGGGGAGAGGCAGGCGTGGAGTGTCTCTTATTTCTATCCACTCCTAACAGTTGCCGTGGGGGTTTAGATGTTTGAAGAAAAGGGTAACCGGGTTGCTAAATTCAACTCATGGTTTAGTGTTCCTCCTTAAATGTAGGATAAGTAAGTTTCTCACACACACACACACACACACACACACACACACACGCACACACGCACACACGCACACACGCACTCAGTCCAGTTTGCAAAGTTACACAGATCTGAGGCGCGTGTGATTAAATGTGTAAGGCTGTGGAGACGTGGAGGAGAGGCTGCTTTGGTAACCTGTCTTTCTTTCTTCCTTACGATTTCAGATGCGTTTGAGAACGAGACAGCAAAGAAAGTCAAACTCCAGAACATCCTAGCGCAGCTTCGGAAGTGTGTGGACCACCCATATCTGTTCGATGGTGAGTGAGGCAGTGCACAGCCCCTCTTCATTAACAGTCTGTGGCCAAACCGTGGTGTGGTGTGGCGGTCAGCGAGGTGTGCCTGCCCTTTGTGTCTTAGGCTGAGAATGTGGCAGGGTCTATACTCTTTGGTATAGCAGCATTACCTGACATATCTACATAGATTTCTCTAAGTTCTTCCTAATATCCTTTTAGGTTATGTTTCTCTTTTTATTTTTGACTCCAAGATCCATTTATAGATCCTGCATTGTTTGTCCTGTCTCCTTATTCTCCCAGAAGGCAGACATCTTTGTTGGGATTCATACCTGGGACAGCCAAAGCAGACCTGGCCTCCAGGTTCTCCCAGCATCCCTCAGTCCCTTCCTGTTACAGGGCCTGGCTGGTGCACCAGTTGTTTCCATGTTGTTCCACCAGTGGTTGTCTCATTTTATGGTTCAGTCAACTCCTCAGAGCCCTGTGGCACAGTTGTCATTGCCCAGGAGCAAGTCTAGGATTTGTGGGCCTGGAGTCTCTATCATAGGAGAGCCTAGTGCAGGTCTCATTACCATCAGGCAGTGAAATGAGAATTTTGGTTTCTTTTTTTTTTTGAGACAAGGTTTCTCTGTGTAGCGTTCCCTGTCCTGGACTAACTTTTTAGACCAGGCTGGCCTTGAACTCACAGCGATCCGCCTGCCTCTGCCTCCCGAGTGCTGGGATTAAAGGCGTGCGCCATCACCGCCCGGCGTGAATTTTGGTTTCTTAAAAAAAACACAGAAATAGTATAAGACTGTGTTTTCACTTTACTCCCAGGTGTAGGATATGGGGCTGCTTCGTAGCTGCTGACTGTGATTTGCCTCGTGCTCTAGCAGAGGCGTGGTTCTGCCAGCTGCAGACTGCTTCTGCAATTGTGTGACATTTGGAATTCTGGGAACTTTTCAGAGGCTATATAAGAGCTAGAGCCCCCAATAGGTGTGTTACTGGTTGGATGCTGTTGGTTGCCGTTTGGTAAGTATTTGTGCACAAAGAAGAAACAAGAAGAAGAAATTAGAAGCTTGGCATGTTAGCACACACCTATAATCCCAGCACTCTGGGAGGTAGAGGCTGGATCTCTGTGAGTTCAAGGCCTGCTTGGTCTACAAAGCGAGTCCAGGATGCCCAGGGCTACACAGACAAACCCTGTTTCAAGAAAACAAGAAAAGAAAAGAAAAATAGATATCCTGATGATGAAAATCAAACTTGACCCAAGGAACTCGGCGCCCCTAATAAGCAGGAAGTCGTCTAATGATAACATCATCCCCTTTCCTCTCCATCCTTCCTCCCCCCCTGTTTAGTGTTGGGGGTTAAAAGGGTGGAAAGGGGGCTGGAGAGATGGCTCAGCGATTAAGAGCACCATCTGCTCTTCCAGAGGTCCTGAGTTCAATTCCCCGCAACCACATGGTGGCTCACAACTGTCTATAATGAGATTTGGTGCCCTCTTTTGGCCTCCAGGTATAAAGCACTCATATACATTAAACAAACAAACAAACAAACAAACAAATCTTTTTTTTAAAAAAAGTGAGTGGGTAGAAAGGGCTAGAGAAGGGTGAAAGAGAAACAGAAGCCACAAAGTAGCAAACACTGGCTAAAAGATAGAGGTTCCTAATGCAGAAGCTGTGTAAACAATTCACAGGATCTTAACTAGATGCACATGGGGTTTTTGTTTCAATGAAGGAGACCATGTATACTTTAAAGGGCACCCTCTAGGTTATTTTGACTGCTACCTGTACTTCAGAATGTATATTATCTCTGAACCTGATTGTTGATTCAATTCTTGCGAGAGCTTCAAGAATCCAGTTTGGGTTTTCTTGACTATTAATGTTGAGGTGGGTTTGTTCCTTAGGTAAGCTTTTGGTTTTTTGTTTGTTTTTGGGTTTGCTTTTTTTTTTTTTGTCATTGATTTTTTTTGTTTGCTTTTGGGGTATGCCTGGCTTTGTGATTTGTGCCAAGTATTGAGGTTATCATACAAACACATAATCATACAATTCATCAACCAGACATGAGCCTTGGCTCGTTTCCAGTGTAAGGAGTATGGGCTGTCTTGTTGATAGGTGACAATCAGCATTTCTCCTCAGGCAGTCTCTTTCTAGTGGGGCACATTTACCGGAAACAAGTTCTTTCTTTCCTAGGTGTGGAACCGGAGCCCTTTGAGGTTGGAGAGCACCTGATTGAGGCCAGTGGGAAGCTGTACCTGCTGGACAGGCTGCTGGCATTTCTGTATTCCAGGTAGGCAGTGGATTTACGTTTACTACCCTGAGCTAGTAACCTCTGAGACCTAAATGCTGCCGAGCTGATGGGTTCCCTGAGGTCGGTCCAAGTTTCCTTTCTTTGCGGCCATGATTAAGGTTTTTACTTTCTCTGCAACTATGCTCATGGCCCCTGCTACCCCATCTGTCCTTACCCACTGTATGGTCACTTTTTTGTTAGTATTCACACAGCCTCTAGGGCCTAGTTCAGCATTGGCAGTGTCCTCCTTCGGTATGCTGTCTGACTCATCAGTGTGTGGCAGCCTTATCACCCTGACTGTGTTCTGCTCCACCAGAGGCAGCACTGGTCTTTTCCTCCATGACTGCCTGGTGGCAGCCTGGGTTAAATCAGGGTATATCATAAGGCTCTGTGGGTCTTGGTTTAAACTCAAGGGGACCTCGGGGAACACTTCCCCAGAGGCATGACTTGGGCATCAGAAGATCTTGTGTGGCTGCTTGAGTTTTAGCTTGTTCTCCGTGAAGAGAAGGGGTAACATCAGGTGTCATCAGAAACACTGCCTGCACCCTTTGAGATGGGGCCTCTTACTAGCCTGGAGGTCACCAGTTAGGCTGGACTAGTTGCGTAGCAAACTCAGGGATGGTTCTGCCTCCGCCTCTCCAGTGCTAAGATGCTGTGCGTACCACCACACCCAACCTTTTTATGTGGGTTGTAGAGATGAAGCTGAGGCCTCCTGTGCATGAGGCAAGCAACGAGCCACCCCCACCGCCAGCCCTTGGCTTCATTTTTCCTTCTTCTTTCATTTTTTTGGTTTAAAGATTTATTTATTATGTATTCAGTGTTTTTTGCCTGCATGTACTCCTGCACACCAGAAGAGGGCACCAAATCTCATTACAGATGGTTGTGAGCCACCATGTGGTTGCTGGGAATTGAACTCAGGACCTTTGGAAGAGCAGACAGTGCTTTTAACCACTGAGCCATCTCTCCAGCCCCTCTTTCTTTCTTTTTCTTTCTTTCTATGTGTCTGAGGTTTTGCCTGCAGGCGTGTCAGTGTCAGTATGTGCAGGGGGCACACAGAGGTCAAAAGAAGGTATTGGAGCCCCTGGAACTGGAGTCACTACAGTTGTGAGCTGCCATTTGGGTTCTGGGACTCAAACCCAGGTCCCGTAGAATGAAGCAGACAGCGTTCATAACTGCGGAACCGTCTCTCCGTCCCTTGGCTTGATTCCTAATCCATCATTTACCTCGTCCTTTTTCTTCTTTTATTGTGTACCTTAGAAGACGAGGATGTCATCGGCCCCTTCCTAAAACAGCGCTTCTCTGAGCTTTCAACCGAAATAGCTATAAATAATAGTGGCCATGTCCCCAAGTAAGATTAGTAATGGGTGGCTGGCCATGGTGCGTGTTTGAGTTTTGCATTCTACTTTAAGTAAATGTGTGTTTATTTTGCTTTTGACATAAAAGCTTGCATCTCCTTCACGTGAATGAGTTGACACTCCAGTG
Organism: Acomys minous; assembly: GCF_964271855.1. Classification (NCBI taxonomy): domain Eukaryota; kingdom Metazoa; phylum Chordata; class Mammalia; order Rodentia; family Muridae; genus Acomys; species Acomys minous. The sequence goes on along the minus strand of NC_140496.1, from coordinate 55,240,514 downwards.
AGCTGTCCTGCTCCTCTGGGTCTTCCTGTGGCCTGTGGTGCATTGACAAATGCCCTTGGGGATTTCTCTCCAGAGTTTAAGAACTGATACTTTGAAGGGGACAGTTCCGGGCTTACGTATGTTCCTTGCGTGGAGTAGTACTTAAGAGTTTCTGAAGACGCCATTACATTATATTTTAGTATTCCACTTATTTATAAGCTTGTATTCTTTTTTAATCAAAGAATTTTGCCTGAGGGAAATATACCTTAAATATTACTAAAATTGTCACTTTTTCCTTTTTTTTTTTCTTGCCAGGGGCCATCGGGTTTTACTTTTCTCGCAAATGACCCATATGTTGGATATTCTGCAAGACTATATGGATTACAGAGGTGACTGTCCTTGTCCACTGCACTGCCCGAGTCACTTTTAGCTATAACAGTCACATATGGACCAGCCAGTCCTGTGAGGTGTGGGGATGACAGAGGAAGACGATACCACAACATTATTCAGCACCAATAGGACGGGGCACATGGAGACTGGTGTGCGGAGCAAAAGTTGGCAGCGTGCAGAGACGTGCGGGAGGAAGTGAGCAGCCACACTCCCGGGGGTTGTGTGGTTTCCGATTATGGGCACTGGGGCAACTGCTGTGGAAATGTTAGACAAGGGCTTTTAGCCTCTGAGCCATCTCTCCATCCCCTCTTGTCTCAATAGACAAGTCTCGATGGCACTAACCTTCAAGGTCCTAAAACATGCAGTCGAGCAGCTGAGCGCTCACTCAGAAGCTCTAGGCAGATATGCAAGTACAGATATTCCACAAATCAAACGGGGGAGAAATCAAACGGGCCCGTTATTCCTGTTTAACACTAAGGCGTGGGGCTATTACCTGAGTACTCTGTTTAGTACATAATAAATAAGTGTAGATAATTGGGTTGAGCTCAAGGCTCCTGATCAGGAAGTGGCAGATATAGACCTTGCAGTTTAAGTCAGTCCACACTGGGCCTCAGATACCGTAGGATAGCCAGGCCAGGGCACTCTTGTCACCTCAGGAGAATGACAGAGCTCAAGTTAGCTCTCTGGGCCTGGAGCGTGATGACAGGTGAGAGAGCCTCCAGCTTCAGAGGAAGGCAAGCACTGGGCCACCAGACACACCCGCTCCCCTGCACCCCGTACTTCTGCGCACATCTCCTCAGACACAGTCTGCCGTTGAAAGCTCGGAAACGGCCTGCAGTACATATTAATGCCACCTCAGCTGCTGTGAAGGGAGTATGAATGTGTTATGATGTGCTGTTTTGTAAAATGATAGTATTGCCCCCCTAAATTTAGACGTTTCCCCCATGGGAATTATTAGAAGCGGAGCTTTTGTTCCTGTATGAAAAGGATAAAACCGACAGCTACTTTTGGGTTGACTAGTATTTTTTTGTTTCCCAGAATCCTTGAAAAAGGACTTAAGGTTGTCCTGTTTTCTCCCCTTTGTCAAGGCTACAGCTATGAGCGTGTGGATGGCTCCGTGAGAGGAGAAGAGAGACACCTGGCCATTAAGAACTTTGGCAAACAGCCCATTTTTGTGTTCCTCCTGAGCACCCGGGCAGGTAGGCCACACAGGTCTGATTGAAAGCCGGCAAATGATCTGGCAGAGAGCTTAACACCCTGGCCACTAGTGCATCCCCCCAGTTCTCTGAAAGGTGAGGTCGTTCCCGAAGGGTCCAACAGGAAGGAATTGAGGCCAGAGGCTGGACTTATAGCATGGTGACTTGATACTCAAGCTGTGACCTCATCCAAGGACCGAAGCTGCAGTCTTGAGTCCTTAGGAATTATGCTCACCTGCTTTGACTCCCAGACTAGGAGCATCCAGAGGGATGCTTTCTGTGCGGAGCTTTGTTCACATCTGTGAATGCAGGCCTGAACTATGACAGCAGAATGAGGCAGTCTCCCTGCCTGTGCCTTCTTCCAGAACTACCTCTGTAACCAAGCAAAAGCTTAATGAACACTCAGTTGCTTTAAGACGTGGTCACAGTAAGATGGCTAGCTACTTAGGATCATGACAATGCCTATATATAGCTTCAGGCATTATTATTTATCACATCTGTGGTATATTATCAGTAAGAGGGTGAATGTTAGCTTTTGGAAATGATGTTTTTACAGATTCTGGATCATCCTTAAATCCTTTTTTGACTCTTAGTCTTAGTTTTATTTTGTAGAGAAAACTTGTCATTTATGTGCACATGCCTGCTCGTCTCCATGTGCATCACATATATGCAGGCGCCCTTGGAGGCAAGAAGAATGTCAGACCCTCTGGGACTGGATTTTCAGATAGTGTTAGCTGCTACACATGGGTCTGGGGGCCAAAGCCATGTGTTGTGCAGGAGCAGTGTGCACCCCCACCCACCTCCAGCCCCACCTTACCCACCTCCAGCCCCCTTATCTTATTTCTTACGAAGGGAAATCCTCCTGGAGTAGACACAGTGAAAGCAGAGATGATTGTTCCTCTAGTAGAGAGAGATCAGCATCTTAGTGACAAGAGCCTGGTTTCATTAGGAAGCATTCACTGAGCCATCAGTGCCATGAGGGCATATAAAAGAAGCACTAGATAGAATCCTTTGCAAAGAGATTATTTTGCCGGCATACGCCTTATCTGTCTAATATTAAAGATAACAATGCACGATGTAATTAGATTCCCTGGAGCTCCCTTTCTCCCAAGGTCAAAGCCTGCATCTCAGCCCTTCATTTATATCGGCATCTGTCTCTAGTAGTCTTAGGAGAAACTTAAAGGGTCAGGTCAAATGTAGCATAGTGGGAAGGCAGCTCTATTTGTGATACTTTGAAGCTTTCATTATTTCTCTACTCAGAGAACAGCTCTTTGTTTGAAATATCTAAAGTTAAGAAGGAGGAGCCGTCCAAGTTAGTAAATTTCCCTGGAGGGCCCTGAGCAGATCCTGGAGGTGCACAGGCACCTGGGCATTCGCCTTTTCCAGCAGCAGACCTTCGAGCTCTCTGTCCCTTTCTTGCTGCAGACTCTGCCTGCAGCATTTTCATTTGTTCAGCAGTCCGCCCTCTGGTGTTCAAGTGTTCCTGTGAGTGTGTCATATTGCCACCAGGGGGCAGTGATAGCTCATGAATAGGTCTCAAACAATTGCTACCAGAGCTTATTAAAAAGACATTGCTATGGGCTGGAGTTCTGCGCACTGCCATGCCGGGGTAGCATGCCCAAGGTCCTGGGCTGTTCCCTGGCACTGCAGAGAAAGGGGAACTGAAGAAGAGCTGCATCTTGGTAGCCTTAGCCCAGGAAAGATGGTGCACGCTTTAGCATAGTGTGACTCCTGACCGCCAGGCCACCAGGGGTGATGCTACACATTTTTAAATGACATGACTACCTGGGAGGTGTTAAAAGTGTAGTGAGAAAAGCCAGGCTGGAGCTGACGTGTTGGAATGGTCTACAGTACTGGCTGCTTAGGCAGCTCAGTAAAAAGCTCAGCCCAGAAGATTGAGGTCACCCTAGGCAACACACTAGGACCACATCTCAAGGGGGAAAAAAAGACAGACAATCAGACAGACAGACAGACAGACAGACTACAGTAGCAACCACAAAAGCCCAGACAGTGGTCCTAATAAGGTTCAAGAGCCAGACCTGGGAGACTGAGTCATAGCTCTTTTATCTTCTGGCTGTGCAGCTTCAAATATGTACTTTGACCTCTCTGGTTTCCATCTCAGCATCAACAAAAGGGCGATAATGAATAACCAGAGCCCATAAGTAGGGTATAAGAGTGGGTCTGTACAAAATGCTCAGAAGTGACAACCCATAAGTGTACGAACCGTGCCAGGTATCCTAGCACCGCTCAGTAATCACTCATTATCAGCTCTTTATTCCAGGTTTAATTTTCTGTGAAAGCTTAATTAAAATATTCTTACCCAGCTGGGAGTCAGTAGCCCCTTCTGAGAAGGAACCTTTAATTCCAGCTCTCAGGACAAGCCCCGTCAGGCTCCCTTGTCTCAGCAGTGATCGCTAATGACCCCGACAAGAGCCCGTCTATTTTGTATTAGTTTTCACATTAATCAAAGAAAAAAGGCTGTAATTTGCCTTTATGGTCCTTTTAAATTCCCCGGAACCCACGGTTGCACCTCACCCCTTCCCCTGCAGCACCAAGGGAAACCCAGAGAGTTGCTGCATGAAGTGCTCTCGGCTTTGGTTCTGTCACCCTGCATCTGGTTAGCGTGGATGCGGTTACAGAACGCCTGGCTAAGGTTTTCTGCAGAGCAGGGGAGACAGTCTTCCCTCCTGCCCAGAAACGTTACCTGTCCTTCACACCAGCATGTCAGAGATGTCACTGCCTAGCTGGGCTTGTGAGCGTGGGTCAGGGCCCTTCCCTTCCGAACGCCCACACAACTTGTCCCATGCTCACAGTTCAGTTTTGAAGGAACATATGTCCTTTTCTTTGCAGACTCTCATAGGCAAAATGCAGCCAAGTGTTTTAAGTATGGTAGGGTTGAAACTGCCTCACGCTCCTGACTTGAGCATCTTCCTCTGTTGCTCGTCCCTACTCTTTTGTTCTGTGATGATTAAATCCTCCCAAGTCAGGCAGTAGGAGGTTAAGGGAGCACATGGGACCATGCCAGGCTCTAGGGCTGTGGATGAGTATCTGGCTGATTTAGTTCAGTGTCACCCTGTCTGGGCCTTGGATGACGCTCCTCTCTTACCTTACTGCCAGGCGGAGTGGGCATGAACTTAACAGCAGCAGATACTGTTATTTTTGTCGACAGCGATTTTAACCCTCAGAATGACCTGCAGGCAGCTGCCAGAGCTCACCGAATTGGCCAGAACAAGTGAGTGAGTTCAGCGCCAGCGATTTTCCACTTCCTTGGTTTGTTAGATGCGCCTGGGTTGGGGAGGAGGGAGACAACATAGTCCCTTGTGATGGCATCGAACGGGGAGTTGAGAGGCCCCATGTGAGCCCAGCTTTGCTGCTGGGTCATGCAGCTGTCGTGGTTGGGTCACACTGCAGACCAGACTCATTTTGTTGAATGAGAAGCCAAATTATGAAAGGATTAGAAGGAATCTTTAGAAGCTATTTAATTCAGTGAACTAAGACCTATTTCACTTTAAAAAGAAAAAAAAAAAGGCCAAGGCTAACACAAAATGAACTCAATAGTAGTTTTGTAGAAATGTCTCAGAATGCTATTGAAAAAATCTTGTATATTATGGTTTCCAGTTTTGTGTTTTTATGGATCGTGTGTGTGTGTGTGTGTGTGTGTGTGTGTGTTTCTGCTCCCCCCCCATCCCCCATTTTATTAAGAGAGAAAGAAGGCCTGGAGTTGGATGGATGGGTGGGGAGGATGTGGGAGGAGACAGGACCGTGGACCTGGGGATTATAGTGTGCTTAAGAGGTTTTCCTTGGCCACAGGTGCGTACCACAGTCAGATCACCTCACTGTCCTTTCTTCCACTGTTCGGAAAGGCTCAGGGATAACTGAAGGCCAGATCTGTCTCGAAAGTACTCAGGGCCCAGTAAAAGTGTCCTTTGAATAGTGAGCACCCTGTGTAGGCGCTCGGCTTTGCTTCCTTTCAGGTGCCCTTGCCTAGTGTGTCTTTTTGAAGCCTTGTCTGTGCTTTTCACATGCTGCTGTCATTTGACTTGCTCACAGGTCTGTTAAAGTCATCCGGCTGATCGGCCGAGACACTGTGGAGGAAATCGTGTATAGGAGGGCAGCCTCCAAACTGCAGCTTACCAACACGGTCATAGAAGGAGGCCATTTCACCCTCGGAGTCCAGAACCCTTCAGCCGAGGCCGACTTCCAGGTTGGAGTCTGTTCTTCTCATCCTTGAGCTCAGCAGGATTTGGTCCCAGGCTAAGCTGTGCCTGCCTTAGTGCGAGAGAGAGAGAGAGAGAGAGAGAGAGAGAGAGAGAGAGAGAGAGAGAGAGAGAGAGAGAGAATGTGTGTGTGTGTGTGTGTGTGTGTGTGTGTGTGTGTGTGTATAAAAGGGCGGGTGTTGGGATAACTTGGGTTTAAACCCAAGCCCCATCACTCACTGGTTGTGTGGCTTGAAGCAGATCCATAACCTCGGGGATCTACTTTCTTTGCTTTTCTCAGCATGAGGATTCTATTAGTAAAGTCTGAGGACACTGAAAAAATTAAGAGAATTTTTTTAAAAAGGAAAGAAAAAAAAAAACCCAAGGTAATCATAGCAATTGATTCTGTACATCTATGTTAGTTTACTTTTCTTCTTGCTTTTACAAAGCACCAGACAAAATCAACTTAGAGGCGAAAGGGTTTATCTTAGTTCACAGTTCAAATTCAGCCTGGCAGGGAAGTCAATCCATAGGAGCTCCAAGCGGCTGGTAACATCATATCCACAGTAAAAAGGCAGGGAGCAGTGAATGTTTGGGCACAGCTCACTTCTCTCTTTTTATTCAGTCCAAGATCCAAACTCAGGAAGCCATGTGGCTTCTTGGTGAGACTTTTCCTGCATCAGTGAACCTCATCAGCAGGAGCCCTTCTGGGGTGTCTGGAGGCTCGAGTCCAGATACCTTCCTCTGAATCCTTAGCACCGAGAGTTGGCTTTCTTAGGGTTTCAGTGCCAAATGCAAAGCCAGTTGCATTGATTTTATGTGTAGCTGCCTAAGGAGTTTGCAAACTATCAGAGCCTACCTTAAAGGTTTCCATCTTACAAAGAAGACCATCTAGAGACAGACAGTCCAGTCCAAAGGGGCGAGATGCAAGGGAACCTGAGTTACTGTTTGGGAATATGTGGAGTTGGGAGCTGCCAGGGAGGAAATGCCCCCAGCCCTCTGTGATTGTTACAGTCACAGCAAGTGCGTGGGGCACTCAGGGACAGAGGACGGGAGAAAGCAGCCGAGAATCTCCGCCAGGTGTTGGAACTGCCCTTTGGTACAGTGGTGGCCATGGAGCATGTGGTAGGAAAGCACATTGCCAGCGGAGTCGGCTTATAATGAGATCAAAAGGTTTAGCAGTGAGAGCACAGCTGAGTCTGACTTCTCCTGTGCTTCCTGGAAAAGCCCGTGAGGAAAAAAAACACTGTGGTGAAGTGCTATAGGAAATGCTTGAAATAACTTATTCTTAGAAAAAGCATTGGAAACTTATCCATATTGTATCATTATAGACTTTCAAAGTCAGTAACTCTGATAATCCTTGATCACCCGTCTGCTTACTCTCATCCAACGGCTAAGTCCTGCTTGGTATCGCCCGTGGTGCATAGGAAGCACTGGCTGTCCATCAGAGAAGAGACGTGTCCTAGCCGTTAGCAAGCCGCATCCTGTGGTTTTTTGTTTTGTTTTTTTCCATCAGATCTAACTGAACTTCTGTTTTCTCCACTCAAGTTAAGTGAGATCCTCAAGTTTGGCTTGGATAAGCTGCTGTCCTCGGAGGGAAGCACCACGGATGAAATAGACCTGGAATCCATTCTGGGAGAAACCAGAGACGGCCAGTGGAGCGCTGACACTCTGCCTGCAGCGGCAGCAGGAGGCGGCAGAGAGCAAGAGGAAGGAAGTAAGATATTACAGTGGGTGGTCCATGTTGAGGTGACTTTTGTGCACAGTGGGAGGTGGGTCTTGCACATGGAGGACTCCCAGCGCTCTCTGCTGAGGAGGCTGGCTCTTCTCCAACGCCTGCTTCTGTCAGAATGAGGGCCCCTCTCGTATCCTGTGGCTCCACGCGTATGCCATGCTGTTTCTGTAGCTGTGGCTCTGCAATACGATTTGAATTTGAGTATCTTGACACCTTTAGCATTCTTTCTGCTCTTTGCTTTAGCTATTAGGGGGTTTGTATGCTTCTATATAAATTTTAGGATTTTTTTTTTTTTTTGCTAGTTGTGTGAGAAATGAGAGAGATTTTGGTGGCGATTGCAGTGACTATGTTGGTTGCTAATGTAGATGCTTTTACAATATCAATTCCAGCAATCCATGAGCATAAGAGCTCTCCCTCTTCTACTGTTTCTTGAGTCTCATTCTTTGGTGTCAGTCAGTTTTCATTGTAGAAGTCTTTCACCTCCCTTGCTGGACTTGCTCTTTTCCTGATTTCCGTGTATCTGTGGAGTTTATTTTTCTAGCCATTGAGTTCTACTTTTCTCATACTATGATCTGTAAGATACAGGACACGACTTTTGTTCTTCCACATTTGGTAAGACTTGACTTGTGAACTGGGTGTGGTGACCCATGCCTTCAATCCCAGCGCTCAAGAGGCGGAAGCAGGATGGATCTCCACGGGTCAGCCTGGGCTACGTAGCAGGTTCTAGGACAGCCAGGGCTACCTGACAAGAGCTTGTCTCAAACAACAACCACCACCACCAAGCAGGGAGATTTGATTTGTAGCCTAGGATGGATGGATGAGTACTGTAGGCTACGGTGAAGGATTGTGTCCTGTCCTGTTGGATGAAGCAGTCCATTTGTTCTGTGCAATAGTTTAACTCTGAGGTTTCTTTGTTGTTTTTTTGTTTTGTTTTGTTTTGTTTTCTAGTCTGGATGCCCTCTCTGGAGATGACAGTCTCCACTTTTATCATATCAGGCCCTGTCTGGTCTTTTATGTCTGGTAGTGTTTACTTTTATTAGATTGGGTGCCCCAAAGTTGGTGTCTATATTTAAATTGTTTTCTCTTTTTGATAAACTGTTCTCTTTAGTAATATATGCAGGCCTTCTTTCCTGACTAATTTTGGTTTGAAGTCTTCCCTAAGCTGATACAAAGATGCCTATGCCAGCTTGATTTAGGTTTGTTTCCTTGACAGGTGTCTTTCATACTTTGACTCTGAATTTGTGAGTGTCTCTACCAGCCTGGAGGGATAGTTAGATTTATTTTATTATTTGTTTGTTTGCCAGCTAGCCAATCTGTGACTCGCCTGGTGAGCTGAGCTCACTTGCACTTAATGCTGTTGCTGTTCCTGTGTGGCTTGTTCTTTGTTCTCTGCTGTCTCCTGACAGTGTTAGGAGTTTGCCTGTTACTGTGTTGGATTTGAAGGGTTCCTTCCCAGCTCCCCTTTATTCAGCCGCTCTTCTCCGGACTTTTATTCCTTCCTCTCCTACTTCCTCTTCTGTGTGTAGTATTCCTGTGAGTATCTCCTGCAGTGCCAGCTTGGTGGTCATGAACTGCCTCAGTTTGTGCTTGCCTTAAAATGTCCTCCATCATTTTCCTCCTCTTCTGTTCCTACGTGTGTGTGTGTGTGTGTGTGTGTGTGTGTGTGTGTGTGTGTGTGTGTGTGTGTGTGTGCAGGCTAGAAGAGGTCATTAGGTATCTTCCTGTTTCATTCTCAGCCTTATTCCTTCAAGGCAGGGTCTCTCTCCCTGAACTTGGAGCTCACTTTTCATCTAGGCTGGTAGCCAGCAAGGCCCAGCAATTCTCTTCTCTCTGTCCCCATCAGTGCCAGGGTGACAGGGGACCATGCCCAGCTTCTCTGTAAGTGCCAAGATCCCAACTCAGACCTTCATGCTTGGATGCATTATCTTTTTAAAGATGTGTTATTTTTATCTTATGTGTTTGGGTTTCTGTGTACCACATGCCTGTGGGGGTTGGGGCTAGAAAAGGGCGTAGGATCCCCTGGGACTGGAATTACAGATGATAGTGAGCTGCCATGTGTGTGCTGGGGACCAAACCTGGAAGAGCGGCAAATGCTTTTAACCCCTGAGCCATTTCTCCCTTCAGCCCTCAGATGTAGTGTTTGTTGACTGTGGCTGCCATCTTTGCTATTCTTTCTGGTTGGGTGAGTGTTTTGGTGATTCTTCCCACTGTGAGCTAATTTGATTTATTGAAATTTTCATCTTCAACATTTCTCTTTGTTTTCTTTTTGTTGTCCAAAATCTCTTTTCTCAGTTTTTATTAATCCATACTGCTGCCTTGCTTTGAACCTTCCCTCTGTATTGCCGACCTTGCCCAGGTCCTGAATTCATCTGTTTGCAGCCTCCTTCAGGTCATCTGTCGTCCCTACCAGAAACCTTTGCACTTTTCTTGGCTCAGTCGCTGAGTTGTGGTTGTTGGGCAAGTGCTGCTTCCTTGCTTGGTCATGTTTCCTGTTTCCTGTCCTGATTCCTCGGGCAGCACAGTGGTAGATAATGGTAGCTCCAGAGTTTGATCTGCAGGTGGCCTCAGAGCTGTCAAAGTCCAGGGCAATGTCCGTTGATGAGATCTGTTCTGCCACTGAGGGCAAGGCTGTCTCTCCCCCTGCACTTCCCAGGTGGAGCCAGCCCTCTGCGAGAACAGCAGGAGTCCTTAAGTGGCGAGCCATCACTCAGGCCTGAGGTTTACCTCTTAAATCTAACATGTGCTGATCAACTGTGCAGACCCTGTTGTGCACCTGACACATGTATAGGTGTTCCCCCACCCCACCCCCTGGAATTTGGTCAGTATTCTGAATTTTTGGATGTAAAGTTCGTTCATTTGTAGTTTGGGGTGCTGTACGTCCCAGGCTGCCCTCAAACTCACCACTGAAGTTAAGGATCTTTAGCTTTGAAATTCTGGTCCTCTCCCACCCGCCTCCAGGCCTGGGACTATAGGCATGTGCCACCACGCTGGTCTGTGCGGTGCTGGGCATTGGTCCAGGGCTTTGTACAAGCTGAGATACACTCCTAGACCACTGGAGTGTTTTTGTGTGAAGAATGCTCCTGACATCTCATGGTTGTCAATGACTGCTTCCCTGTACCCTCAGTGATAGGAAGTCGGTATCTCTAGCTCAGGCCTGCCTTCTGCCTGAGAACTGGGCCCTTATAAAGTGTTGCATCCGGTTTGGGGTGTGAGGTGGGATGGGCGTGACGTCACCTGCTTTTGTTTCTACAGAAGCTGATCTTCCACCACTCACTTTCTCTTTCTCTTTGCTATAACAAGGCAAGGAGGGGAAAGGTAGCCCCACATCCCCTGCACAAATACACAGAGCGCAGTGCCCTCTGAAATGTCGGGCCGCACCTACTTTCTAGTCTCTGCATTCTCCGTGGTGGTCTTTGCTCCGGTACCCAGGTCTCAGGGCATCCTCACTACCTCTGATACTGCTAGAGCCAGCTGATTGCTCACCTTTTCAGTGTTTGTCTGGCATTCTGAACGATAGCCTCTCATTCGTATTCTTCAAGATGTTTTGGTGTTTTCTTGTTCTCTGCTTTGTGTTCTGCTGTCATTTCAAGGGTGCAGTATTATCCTGATTCTTCTTTGAGACTACCTGTTACAGGTTTAGAATGTACATCACAGGAAGGGTGTCGTCTTCTTCTTCTTCTTCTTCTTCTTCTTCTTCTTCTTCTTCTTCTTCTTCTTCTTCTTCCTCTTCCTCTTCCTCTTCCTCTTCCTCTTCTTTCTTCTTTCTTCTTTCTTCTTTTCTTCTTCTTTGATTTTTTGAGACAGGGTTTCTCTGTGTAGCCTTGGCTGTCCTGTCCTGGACTTGCTCTGTAGACCAGGCTGGCCTGGAACTCACAGGGATCCACCTGCCTCTGCCTCTGCCTCCCAAGTCCTGGGATTAAAGGCGTGCGCTACTACTGCCCGGCGGCGGCGGCGGCGGCGGCAGCTGCTGCTGCTGCTTCTTCTTCTAGTTCTTCTTCTTCTTCTTCTTCTTCTTCTTCTTCTTCTTCTTCTTCTTCTTCTTCTTCTTCTTCTTCTTCTTCTTCTTTCCAGTTGCTTTCCTTCCTCCTCATTTTTTTTTTCCTTTAATGCTGTTTGGAATCCTTTGTTCTTGTTGGTAGTTTGCTAGGAATGCTCACATCCTCTGGCAGTGTGCTCACCGTGCTGGTAAAGTAACCCGAAGCTGACAGGCATCTGTGCTGTGAGCAGAGAGATGCTCCTGGGGCCTCCCTCCAGCATTATGCTTGGTGAGCAGACTGTGCACTGAGGAAGCCTTCCTACATTCTCATCTGAAGTCTTTAATTGGCCTGTGTCAGAGACAAAGTCTCCAGTACCATCCATGGAAGGGGAGGTTTAAGCTGTGGCTTCTGTGTTTCCAGTGTTTCTGGGGTGCAGATCTTCTCTTAGGCTCCCAGCTGTGGTCCTCTGCTAAGCTTCCGGAGGGTGGGGGTGGGGAGGGTCTGCTCCCTCCGCAGTTAGCCTGGGCTGAGCACCCTTGTTCTTGTTCCGCCTCTGTGCCTCCTGCTGCTCTGTTGTTCTCTCAGCCACTTTACATTCTCCAGGGAGCACTGAACTTTTCCGTTGCCTCATACATCTTTCTTAAAATCCCGTTAGTGTCATTTAGAAGTTTCAGGTGAAGGGAGAAAGAGATGCATGTGGCCATATTTTTTAAGTTATATTTGATTACCTTAAATACCAAAGCTTACATCCATTTCTTCACCCACTTAGATTAGTTTCAGCTTTATTTTTTTTTCAGCATTTGCCAGAACAAAATAAAATTGCAGTGTTTTCAGAAAGATCATTACTGTTCCAAGTCAATCTGACTGCTAAAAGATTACATAGTTTTAGACAAGGCCAACTGCCAGGAATTAACATTTGGAAGCTTGTCTTTGATGAATGGGTCTAGGATCCCTGTGTGGAGGCTGGTTGGACTGGCAGGGTATATGTGAGGGTCTCAGGCAGTGGTTCTCAACCTTTCTAATACTGTGATCCTTTAATATGGTTCCTTATGCTATGGTAACCCCCAACCACAAAATAATTTTTGTTGCTATTTCATAACTTTAATTTTTGCTACTGTTATGAATTGTAATATAGACGTATATTACTCAGAATAACTGATATGCAACCTTTGTGAAAAGGTCTTTCAACCCCCAAAGGGGTGCAGAGCCAGGTTGAGGACCGCTGGTCTAGGGTGTGGGTGCAGCCTCCTCTCGGCTGCAGCATGAGGGTGCATGCTTTAAAAAATCACATCTGTGGCTATGAGAGACTAGTCATTAAAGCAGCCCCAGGGGAAAAACCCCAAACAAGAGATTGGTTTATCTTGTACACCAGGGTTTTTAAAAGGCACATTTATGTGAGAAGTTAGAATTTCATCGTGTATGTAGCTACATATGTTGATTGTGTTTTGACACTTCTCAGATCTCTATTTTCTTTTCCACTTGTTGATAGAGCATCTCGTTGAAGGCCCCCTGCTGATTTAATTAGCAAATGCCAATTAGAATTACAGCTGGTTAGAGTTTGGTACAAGTGTGAAGCAATCGATCTCTCGGGAACGAAAAATGTTTTGCTTTTGTACTCTCCAGGGAAAAGGTACTTAGAGCTGACTTTCCAGTGGTCTGAAAACACATGCTTTGGTAACGTGTGCTAACGTGTGCTAACGTGTGCTGCCGAGTGCTCTTCTGCTTCCGGTCACACTCTCCTGTTCCTGCTTGCTGATCATGGATGACTCTGACTTGATTCCTCATCTTGATTGTTCACCATTTTCATGGAGCCGTGATCTTTATCTGTAAAGCTGCCCCGTGCTTGTGCGCTTTATCCTTTTACACAGTTACAGAAATCAAATGCTCAGAACACTCGCTGTCCCTCCTAGAGGACTCGAGTTGCGTTTCCACCACCTATGTTCGCTAACTCACTGCTGTCTCCAGCTTCAGCTCCAGGGGATTTGTACCCTCCCCTCGCACCCCCAGGCACAGTACTCATGTGTACAAACCCACAGGCACATGGATACATGTAATTAAAGTAACAATAAAATCTTAAAACACAGTGATCTTACAGAACAAGCACAGTTCAAGAATAATTCCTGTGTCTAGTCAGCTACTGAGGAGAGAGCACCCTGGCCTCGGAATCAGAAGGCCTCCTTCGTTATCCAACTGTGGGAACCGAGGGGTTATGACATCCCTGTGCAAGCCTCCGCTAGCCAGCGTACAGGTGTGAGCAGGAACCGGCAGTGTAAGGCAGAAACCAGCTGTGGGAACTGAGGGGCTACAACATCCCTGTGCAAGCCCCCATTAGCCAGGGTGCAGGTGTGAGGTGGGAACCAGCTGTGTAAGGCAGAAACCAGCTGTGTAAGGCAGAAACCAGCTGTGGGAACCGAGGAGCTACAACATCCCTGTGCAAGGTGTGAGGCAGGAAGTGCAGCGTGGGAGCTTCAGTGCTGTAAATACAGGTATCATTTCTGTGATGGTTCGTTTTCTCAGGTGACATGTCATTTGTTTGTTTACTATTACTGGGAGTGGGCTGAGTGTTAAATGTGTGCTTGGCATTGAAAAATGGGGATCTGCTAGGAGATCTTTATGTCGGTGAGATTCACGCTGAGGAGCAGAACGGGATAACCGAGTGGCTGGAGACTCAGCAGGGTGAGGGGACTCCACAGTCCCTGGTCATCAATGGGGTCATGAGCCGTGCTCTGTCCTATGAAAAGCGAGCTTACAGGATTCATATGCAGGGCCCAAAGGTATCCGCGACAGGAACTAGAGCACCGTGGTCATAAGCTGGCCTTGTCTCGTTTTTAGAGTATGACCATTTCCTTGTTCTTTCTCGTAGCTGCTTTAGTATTACTCCATTTCCCGGTGCTTGACATCCCTCTCTTTGGTTTTGTGTTCCTAGAAGACCACATGTACTTATTTGAAGGCAGGGACTATTCCAAGGAGCCCAGTAAAGAAGACAGAAAGTCATTTGAACAGCTGGTGAATCTTCAGAAAACTCTTCTAGAGAAAGCGAGTCATGGTGGCCGGTCCCTCCGAAATAAAGGCAGCGTAAGAAACCATAAAGTCCTCAAACTGTTACCCTAAAGAAAGCAAAGAATGATGCGGGGTCACTTTGTTCTCTTAGGATGGGTTGTTACGAAACAAGTGTGTGTTGACTGGTTGACACAATTTAAAGAGTGAACTGAACTCTAGTATAAAAACTGCAAAATATTCTAAAAGCGTTGGCCAGGCAGGGGAGGGGCTGGAGAGATGAAGCACTGCTTAGAGCCACCGCTGTTCCCAGGAGGCCCCGATTCCCAACACCTCCACGGCCGCTCACATTCTTGTGTAACTCCATTTCTGGGGGATCACAGCTGTCTTCCGATCTCCACAGGCTCCTGCACACACCTAGTGCACACACATATATGCAAGTGAAGCACCCCTACACATAAAATATAAAATAAACAAATATTTGAAAGACATTAAGAGACTGACAAGACGGTTCAGCAGGTAGTAGCACTTGCTGTGCAAGCCTGATGGCCTGAGTTTGATTCCCAGAAGCCATGGTAGAAGGAGAGAACTGATTTCCAAAAGTTGTCCTCTGGCCTCCACATTTATGCCTCCCACCCACAAATAATAAATTTTTAAAAATTCACATTAAAAACCAAGAAATTGAGCATTGTGGTACATGCCTATAATCCCAGCATTTGGGAACCAGAGGCAGGAGGATTAGGAGTTTGAGGCCGGACTAGCTCTATAGCAAGTTCAAGGCTAGCCTGGGCTACATGAGACCCTTCAAGTACACATTAAGAAGGCAAGTATATTTATACAGCTTCATGCAACTAAAAGCAGATTTGGGACCTCAAAGCCACCCCTCAGATCCACATTGTTGGCAAGAAGACGCCATGCCTGCTATTGGCATCCATGGCCCTAAGTCATAATTAATCAAATAATTAGTAGGATGCCTGGCACATCATGTATGCTCTCTTGTCATTAGATAATGAGCTTGCTGAAATGATGCAGTTCAAAAGGAATCATGCAATACATTTGTAGGAAGAGTTGCAGTAAGATTGCTTAAACTAAAATGGCATCCTACAATCTACGATTCCAGTCAAGAAAGAAAAGCTATCCGGAATTATGTTGTCCCTCATGAAATGGTCGAGACTGCCTCTACCAACCCCAGCAGTGCTTGGGCTGAGTTCAGTGCCCAGGGGGCACAGCACCTATGGGGCATCACACGGGCCAGAAAGTTAGGGTGTCTCACCATCAGCACCCCCCACCAGGCAGTGTGGCGATGCGGTGCTTCAGTTGCTCCAGATGCAGGCTGCAGAGGGGCAGGCAAGCCCCACCTCCCTGACTGCAGGTCTTTACCTCTCCAAGGTTCTCATCCCAGGCCTTGCAGAAGGGCCCAGCAAAAGGAAGAAGGTTCTGAGCCCCGCAGAGCTGGAGGACAGGCGGGAGAAAAGACAGGAAGCGGCAGCCAAGAGGAGGAGACGGATGGAGGAGAAGAAGAAGGAGAAGCAGGAAGCTGAACGCAGGAAGAAGTTTGTCTGCATTATACCAGGCTGGGGGTCCCTGTTGCTGGGGGGAGGCCTTATGTAGTGAGCCCACTGCTGACCTGTTGCTGAGGGGCCTTGTGTAGTGAGCCCACTGCTGACCTGTTGCTGAGGGGCCTTGTGTAGTGAGCCCACTGCTGACCTGTTGCTGAGGGGCCTTGTATAGTGAGCCCACCGCCGACCTGTTGCTAGGGGGGGGCCTTATGTAGTGAGCCCACCGCTGACCTGTTGCTGAGGGGCCTTGTGTAGTGAGCCCACTGCCGACCTGTTGCTGGGGGGGCCTTGTGTAGTGAGCCCACCGCTGACCTGTTGCTGGGGGGGCCTTGTGTAGTGAGCCCACCGCCGACCTGTTGCTGAGGGGCCTTGTGTAGTGAGCCCACTGCTGACCTGTTGCTGAGGGGCCTTGTGTAGTGAGCCCACCGCTGACCTGTTGCTGGGGGGCCCTTGTGTAGTGAGCCCACTGCTGACCTGTTGCTGAGGGGCCTTGTGTAGTGAGCCCACCGCTGACCTGTTGCTGAGGGGCCTTGTGTAGTGAGCCCACTGCTGACCTGTTGCTGAGGGGCCTTGTGTAGTGAGCCCACCGCTGACCTGTTGCTGAGGGGCCTTGTGTAGTGAGCCCACCGCCGACCTGTTGCTAGGGGGCCTTGTGTAGTGAGCCCACTGCCGACCTGTTGCTGAGGGGCCTTGTGTAGTGAGCCCACCGCTGACCTGTTGCTGGGGGGCCTTGTGTAGTGAGCCCACCGCCGACCTGTTGCTGGGGGGCCTTGTGTAGTGAGCCCACCGCCGACCTGTTGCTGGGGGGCCCTTGTGTAGTGAGCCCACCGCCGACCTGTTGCTGAGGGGCCTTGTGTAGTGAGCCCACTGCTGACCTGTTGCTGGGGGGCCTTGTGTAGTGAGCCCACTGCTGACCTGTTGCTGGGGGGCCCTTGTGTAGTGAGCCCACTGCTGACATGGCTCTAAGCCAGAAAACCTTGATCACTCTGGCAGCTCTTACTGGAGTCAGAGTATGTTTTTAAAGATTAAACCTTTATGTTTAGTCCTCTGTGCCAAGGTGAAGATGAGTTCTGTCAAACAAGAATCTATTTAGTGTGTGTGTGTGTGTCTGTCTGTCTGTCTGTGTATGTTTGTGTGTGTGTGTCTGTGCACGAGCTTGTGCACATGTGCACACACATGTGCCACGGTGCACACAGGGAGGTCAGAGGAGAATGTGCAGGAGTCTCTTCCCACCCTTCACCATGCTGGCACCCGGGATTGAACTCAGGCTGTCAGGCCCTGACACATTCGGTGGCTTCTTGTTGTAAGCGTAGAGGGAGGCGGTCGGGCCAGTCAGTAAAACTTGGTTATTTCTGCATAGGCAGAAAACATCGGCCAGGGGAGGTGCTAATCGCAGTCCCTGTGAGTGATGACCAAGGGGCCACTAATCCTCTCTCTCTGGTCTGGTGAAGGATGGCCTGGTGGGAATCCAACAGTTACCAGTCCGCCTGCCTGCCCTCGGAGGACAGTGAGCTCGAGGACCTTGAGGGCGGAGATGACTCTTCGG